>NW_006921605.1:21501359-21529994 GCF_000298275.1 Orycteropus afer afer
TCTTCATGTTCAATTGATCCTTTAATCATTATATAATGTCCTTCTTTGTCTCGTATGGTGGTTTTTGTCATTTAGCCAAGATATTTTTGAGGGACACAATTCAACCCATAACATCAACCTTCTCGTCATCAATCCAGATGAGTACAGTTATTAGTATATCCAGAAAGCCAGGTCATCACAAATGTTCTTTGCAAACTTTGGGCTGGTTGGGGGAAAGGGTTTGTTCCACTAGAAGGTAACAATTCTGGGAGCTGCAGTGGTAGCGTCCCAGTGATATGGGGTCTGGGTGTCTATTATGTGGTTACAGGGTTTATCAATGAGGTCCCTGCATTCAGGGGCACAGATGAGACCAGCATGCACTGGCAGTTGAGTGAGTGAAATGCCCTCTGCCCAGCTCCCTCATGCTCCTGCCTGTACCCACAGCTGTGTGTGAAGGCAGCCCATGCTGTGCAGCTCCCACGAAGACCCACAGAATCCACTGCCACTGACGATGTGCTTCCCAAGAGGCTCCATCTTTCAGTTTGGACTGCTTATTATTATTATTATTGTGATTTGGGTGAAAGCTTACAGAGCAAATTCATTTTCCACACAACAGTTCATATACATTTTGTTTCATGACATTAACTGCAATCCCCATAATGCAACAGCTTCTTCCCACTTCCTCCCTGTGGTTACCTTTTCCCTGTGTCCTCTTTTCCTATGCATTCCTGCCCTCTGAGCTACTTCCCTGTGCAAATACTGCCCTTCTGACCTCCCATGATTGACTGTTGAAGGAATGTACCCACCTGCTGTAAATATTCACCTTATAATACCTATCTGTTGTTTGGCTGGACGCCTCAGGAGTGTATTCAATTCAGGCCCAAAGGACGACTAGAGGCCATAGTCCCAGAGGTTTCACAGTTCTATCAGACCAGTAAGCCTGGTCTTCTCTATGATTTGGAGTTTTGTTCTACATTTTTCTCCCACTCTATCCAGGATCTCCTATCTTGATTCCCTTCCAAGTAGTTGACATGGTAGCCAGGAACCATCCAGTTCTTCTGACCTCAGGGTCATGTAGGCTCAGTTCTGCACAGTCCGCTAGTCCCTTGGACTAATTGTTTCCATGCGTCTTTGCTTTTCTTCATTCTTCCTTGCTCCCAACAAGGAAAGACCAATTGTTGCTTCTTAGATGGCTGCTTGCAAGCTTTTAAGACTCCAGTCACTACTTACCAAAGTAGGATATGTTGTTGTTGTTGTTGTTGTTATATGCCGTCGAGTTGGCCCCGACTCATAGCGACCCCTCCTTGGGTTTCTGAGGCGGTATCACTACAGAAGTAGGATTGCCCAACCTTCCTTCCGAGGAGTGGCTGGTGGGTTTGAACCACCAGCCTTCTGGTTAGCAGTCAAGTGCCTTAGACACTATGCTACCAGAGCTCCTAAGTAGGATATAGAACAATGTTTTTTGTGTAGTAGGTTATGCCAATTGAGCTTGATATCACCCAAGACCATGGTCCTGAGCCCATAAGCCCAGGTGACTCACTCCCCAAGGTGTTTGCCTGTGGCT
Organism: Orycteropus afer afer; assembly: GCF_000298275.1. Classification (NCBI taxonomy): domain Eukaryota; kingdom Metazoa; phylum Chordata; class Mammalia; order Tubulidentata; family Orycteropodidae; genus Orycteropus; species Orycteropus afer. The sequence goes on from NW_006921605.1 coordinate 21,502,903, forward strand.
AAGAAGCCATCATAACTTTGCCCCTGTTTTGTTTAAAAAAATCAAACCAAATTCACTGTCATTGAGTCGATTCTGACTCATAGGGACCCCCACTGGGTTTCCGAGGTGGTAAATCTTTACAGAATTGGCCCATCTTCCTTTAGAGTGCCCTGTCTTCCTTCCGTGGAGTGGCTGATGGTTTTGAACCACCAACTTTCTGATTAGCAGTCAAATGCCTTAGGCACTGCACCACCAGAGCTCCAAAGGCGAAGGTCCCATGGAGACCTGATAGCTCTACTATATATATATGTGGACATTCTTTTAACCAGTTTGGACTTCTCTTAAGAATTTGCTTGAAGAACTGCTCACTACTTACCCCAAATACAATTTATAGACTGAAACAATCTTCCCAAGAAACAACAAAACAGAAACGAGGACAGACTCTCACATACGGGATCTTAGTTTTATGGCTGGTGAATTAAAAACAAAACAAAAAAAACACTGGGGAGAAGGTGGGTGGCAAGAACAGAACTGAGAAATGACTCTTGTTTTAGGTAGGTGGCTGTGGGAAATTTATTTCAAAATCATGAAAGTGCCCTGGGAGGTTGCAAAGTCCAAGCAATACAGCATCCATAACCCCAACTTCATCTGGGTAAGCCCTTCCCTTTTCTGTTCCTCATCATGCCCCCTTTTCCCGGTCACACAGTGTGAAATACACTGGCACAGACATGGGAAAGATGAAGGGGATTGGGGCAGTGGACGCAGGCAGGCTGCATGATGCAGGCGGGGCCTCTTTTCTCCCTGCCCTTCCACCCTGATCCCTACCTCTTTTTCCCCAACAGCAGAAGGCTTGCTTTGTCTGCCTTGCCCAGGGCAACTGCCCTACTTTTAATTAAACTTCTCCCTGTAGACACTGCCTGGGAAGATGACCAGGATTTTCCCTGCTTTTACCCAGGGTCATCTCATCCATATTTTCCAGCTGTCAGCCCTCCATAGAAGTTCAGCAGGTATGAATGTTTTCCCTGCTTTGTGAGCCAGAAGAAAACTGAGCTTCTCTATTTGATGCGTGGACCTGCTTACAGCGCTAAATTAGGGCCTGCCGTCACCAGCAACATGAAGCAGCAGCCCAGTTTAGAGCCTTGCTTTGGTCATTTCTCCGGGCTCGTGTTACATATGACCCATTCATGGAGGCTGGAGGGCACAGCTCCTCCGGTCATTAGCACTGAATTCGTGTCTGTCGGCTCCTCCACGGCTGGCTCGGAGAGTGGGACCACAGCGGGGAGGGAAGCAGCAAGGCAAGGCTGGGAGCTGGTGCCCTGAGACACCACCTGGCTCACTCAGCAGAGAGATCTCGGAGCCTCAGTTGGCTCCTTTGCACACCAGGGTAATAACCCCTGCCTGGTGGGATGGTGAGGATTCAATGAGGAGATGCTGCAGTGAAAAAAATGCAATCTGCCACTGCTGTTATCTGAGCGTGGGTGGTTCACACAGAGTGCAACCAGCTGCTAACTCAAAGGTCAGCAGTTCAAACCCACCATGGACGAAAGGCCTGGAGAATTGCTTCAACGAAGATTTTTGTTGTTGTTAGGTGCTGTCAAGTGGATTTCAGATCACAGTGACCCCATAGGACAGGGGGGAACTGCCCCATAGGGTTTTCTTGGCTGTAATCTGCATGGGAGCAGATCACCTGGGCTTTCCCCAGAGGAGCCGCTGGGTGGGTTCAAATCTTTCTATTAGCTTAACCATTTTGTCACCAGAGCTCCTTCTGTAAACATTCATCATTGCTGCCAAGTCAATTTCAACTCATAGCAACCCCACAGTGCGGGGCTGAACTGCCTCATAGGCTCTCCAAAGACTATAATCTTTCCTGAAACAGACTGTGGCATCTTTTTCCCTCAAAGTGGCTGGTGGGTTGGAACCGCAAACCTTTCAGTTAGCAGCTATGTATTTTAACCACTGTGCCACCAGGGCTCCTTCCGTAAACACTGCAGTCAAGAAAACACATGGAGCAGTTTTATTTTGTAACACATGGGGTCGCCATGAGTAGAAATCGATTTGCCAACAGCTAACAACCCTGTTATTATTATCAAAGTCTCCATAGAGCAAAACTCATCTGGACACATCGGGTGGACATTAAGTGGATCTGAAGTATGATAGTAATTACACAATATTTTAAAGGAAATTATTATTTTCAAGTATATAAAGTGATAGAACTGTGTACTAGTAAGCCGAGGACTAGCTTTATTTGAACAGGTAAAACCCGTCTGACATCAGCCTGTTTGATTTATTAGCCTCCAACTGCATTAGTCAACAGTAATTACTTTGAGCTATGTGTGTACCCAGCTCTGTGACCGGGCCAGGCACCCAGGGGAACAGGAAAGCCACAGAAGGCACAGTCCTTGCCTTCAGAGGACTTATAACCCATGGGGAGATGAGACGTGAACACAAAGCAAGAGGAAAACAATTAGGCGTTAACCACTGCAGGACTGATGGCTGGTGCAGAGGAAATAAATGGGTAGATGGTCACTGGAGAAGACTTTGGGGAGGATGGAGATGGGGGAAGGTCAGGTGATTTGAACACAGGGACAGGAAGGGAGAGAGGACATTCTCAACAAGGGTATTGTAGGTGAGAAAGAGTTAGAAAGACTATGACATCTCTGAAGAAGCCAAGGGACAGGCTGGATGCCAGTGGGATGCAGGACTGCACAGAGAGGCCAGACCATGGGGTGGGATCTGGGCAGTCAGACTGAGGTGGGGCTTGGCTTAGCAGGTAACAGAGAGCTGGTTCGTGGACTCAGGCTTGAATAGGGGCAGGACACAATGACAGGGCTGCTCTGGGAAGAACTGAGCAATGATATGCAAAATGGGTTAGAAGTGAATTTGGGAACAACTTGTTGTTTCCAAAATGATCCCAGGATGGATCTTAAAAGCTTGCAAGCAGCCATCTAGATGCAACAATGGATCTCTCCTTGTCCAGAACAAAGAAGAATGAAGAAAACGAAAGATTCATGGAAAGAATTAGTCCTGGCAACTGGTATACCATGCAATCTGCAGCGTATACGACTATGAGACCAGAAGAACTAGATAGTGCCCGGCTACCAATGTCAACCACTTGGAGGGAGATCTATGTAGGAGATCCTGGATAGAGAGGGAGAACAATGTGGAAAAAAACTCAAAATCATTTGGGGGGGAAAAAATGGGACCAGGTTTGCTGGTCTGATAGAGCCTTGTGGAACCCCTGAGACTATGGCCCCTAGCTGCCCTTCAGGTCTGGAATTGAACCCACACCTGTGGTTTCCAGCCAAACAAAATACAGGCATAGGAGTTGAACATTTACCTGAGGTAGATACACTCCTTGGAGAGATCATGGGAGAAAGAAAGGATGCACAGGGAGACAGCTCAGGGGGCAGGAGTGCATGGAGGGATGGACAAAGGGAAGAGATGGAAGTGGGAGGGGAGATGTTGCATTGTGGTGAATTGTGGTCAATGTCATGGGACAAAGTGTATGTGAACTGCTGTACGGAGAGTGAATTTGCTCTGTAAATTTTCACCCAAATCACCAAAAAAAAAAAAAAAAAAAAATCCCAGGATGAAGTGATAAGGGCCCAAACATGTCAGTGCTGGCAAGGATGGGACTGGAAAAAAACAAACCCATTGTCATCAAGTCTACTGTGACTCTTTGTGACCCCACAGGTTACAGAGTAGAACAGAACTCCATAGGGTTTTCTTGTTTATAATCTTTATGGGAGCAGATTCCCAGGCCTTTCTTTCACAGTGTGCCCCGGTGGGTTAGAACTGCCAACCTTCTGGTCAGTAGCTGAGAGTAAACTGTGCCACCCAGGGACCTGGGACTGGAGAGGGAGGGTGCAGATCGAGGTGCTCTCTGTGAGGAAGAAACCAATGGTTAAATCAATTCCAAGATACAAAGCAGGGAGGGGAATTTAAGAGTCCAAGGCTTGTCATATGGGAGCTGGAAGTTGGCAGGTTCCATTGACCAGAGGGGGCACCCATCTGAAGAAGGCATTAATGAAGACAGCTTTGATAGGAGCCAGGTAACCAAGGGGTGGTGACGTGGGGGCCACTAGACCCCCAGGACTGGAGCTCAAGTCCCACCACGAAGGGTACAGCTGACTTGAGATTGTCAGGGCTAGAAACCCTCCATTCACGGGGTGAAAGCAAATGAACTTGAGGCCAGCTCCACCTCAATTCAAGTTCCAAATTCGAGCAGTTCAACTAATGAGCATTAATTGAATGCTCATTCAGTTTGGTGCCTCCTGCCACCAAACAGCCATTAGAATATTACACCATCAAAGTCAACTCCAGGCCTTAATTGATTCCAGTCACATGCTAAACATACTGAGTGGCGAGAGAGGCTGCCTCTGGGCATAATTAGAACGTGAGATGTGTACCCAGGCCTGGTCGGATTAGGAGGAAACCGGACACTCTAGAGGAACAGAAAGGCTCCCAGGAAATTCCAAGGGTCACCATCTGAGCCAAGAAGGAAGTCCCAGGCCCCTTCCGGAGAAGTCTGCTCTGGCAGAGGCAGGAAAGCACTTGAAATTATGCTTGGCCTGCTGTCCTCCCAAAGAGGGGTGTGAACACGACCAGGGCAGGCTGAACTGCAGCCATGGGTCCACCCACCCCGGGTACAGGCCCTGCTGACCTGAGGCCTCACCCAGTGCATCAGCAGCACCGTCTGGCTGACCTGAAGCGAGCAAAGCGGTGGCAGCTGCTATATTTTCTGAGACATCAGACTCCACTAAGCCCAAGAGAGACTCCAGAACACACGCCTGACTCTGGCTCCTGGGAGGCACCGCCCCTCCCGGCCACACTTGTCTTCTAAGAAGTTCAAAGGGATTCTCGCAGATTGCTGTATTGCAGTCCCACAACTACCCGGTGGGAGGAGGGACCACATTATCGTCCATTTGAGGATAGATGACATAATCCCCATTTTACAGATGGGAACACAGAGGTCCAGGAAAATCTTTATATGGGAGCCTAACGTCTCTCTGTTAATAAATGGGAAGGTTGTAATCATATTGAGAGCTTGCCAAGTCCAAGGTGCCGCTGATAGGAGAAGCCCACAAAATGTGGGGATGGGATGCCTCTGGAATTCAGGCTTGCTAGCAACAAATGACAAGGGGGGCTTTGGGAAAGTGTTGCTTTTACTCAGTCTGGGTGGTCGCTTTACAACCTGAATGCCACCAGCTAAAAAAAATTTTCTGCATTTTTTTCATCCAGCATCAAACATTGGTTCATGATTATTTATAGCACATTGGTGACAAGGAAAGGGATTTATTTCAATTTTTTCCACCTTTATTAACACCCTGCAGGGAACTAAGTGTAGTCCTCACAGGCCTTTTCTCAGGCAGCTGCAGGGTAAGGGAGGGATCTGAGAACCGAAGGAAGCACTGTACCCAGGAGAGAGAAGCCCAGGAGACAAGCTATCCTCGCAGGACTCCGGTGGGGGGTGGATAATATGAAATAGGTTTAGGTTCAGCTGAGCTTGTGAACGATCACTCTGCAATAAAAGCGGATGTAGGGATGGTCTGTGGAATCCCTCACTTCTAAGCTGGCCTCGTGGAGTTAAGTGCTACATCGTGGGCTGGGGCCTGTGTGAAATTTCCCATTCTTAGGGAAAGGACAAGGAGCCCTGGTGGTGCAGTGGTTCAAGCGTTAGGCTGCTAACCAAAAGGTTGGTGGTTCAAACTCACCAGCAACTCTGTGGAAGAAAAGTTTCCGTAAAGTTTACAGCTTAGAAACCCTATGGGGCAGCTCTACTCTCTCCTACAGAGTCCCCATGAGTCGGAATTGACTAAATGGCAGTGGGTTTGGTTGGTTTATTTGTTGGGAGGACAGATCGATGGCAGCAGGTTTGGGTTTTTGTTTTTTGATAACGTACAGGGTTAGACCACTGGGTCCAACTCATGGGGGAAAAATGTCCTTCTCCCTGAGGGAGGGGAGGATTCCAAGGATTCCATCAATCCATGAATCGGTCCTTCCCAGCACTTCCTTCTTGGGGTTATGTGTTGGCTACATATCCCACGACAGGCTATAGTCCCAGTGGTCTTCTGATGTCCTTGGTGTCCCTGGGAAGACGAAAGTACAGCCCTAGACTTGGAATACAACTGCACACTAGAGTCCCCAGGGAACGTCATCTGGCCATCCCAGGAAATGGAAACTGGGCCACAGGCTGGAAGGACAACTAGCATCTGAGACCAGAATTGATCTATGTGCTGCTTGTCTCTGATGCCTGAATTTAGCTGCAGGAGGTGGGGGGACTGGACTCAGAGGGAAGCCATGAAGGAAACTTCATTCCCAATGGTTCAGATTTAACTTGAACTTGTTGATTTATAACTGGTTTTTAATTGTTGAGCTTGATGTAAAACTCTTTCACTAAGGGAAAATAATATAGTAAAAGCCAACATAATATAGTAAAAACCAACTTACTGCCATTGACTTGATTCCGACTCATAACAACCCTCATTAGGTTTCCAAGGTTGTAAATCTTTATGGAAGCAAATTGCCCCCTCTTTCTTCTGCGGAGCAGCTGGTGGTTTCAAACCACTGACCTTTTGGTTAGCAGCCAAATACTTTAACCACTATACCACCAGAGTTCCTTGAATATAGGAAAGGAAATTTTAAATTGATTTTGGAGCCTTAAGAGGAGAATTTTGCAACACCCTCTTAAATTGAGATTCTGTAAAAATATCTTCAGAGTGTTGTGCTAGTTCCGGAAGAAGCAAAGACGGGTGAGGAGTAGGATGGCCACATTGACTTCATACAAATGCTCCACAATAAGCCTATACAGATACCTCATAAGAAGCAGAAATGAGGACAGTAAACACTCAAGGGCTGGGGTCCACAGCGCCTAAGACCCACAGCCAGGACCTCCTCCTTACCATAACCAATCACTTTGTAAATGTCATTTGTGCTTGTTCAAAGCCTTTACATCCATCCCACACAATCACAAAATTTAAATAACGTGCAAACTAATGAAATGCAAAAAGAGAGAGTAACTCTTGAAGTCATAGCCTGATGTTTAAGAAAATTAAGTCGAATCGTTTGGAGAGACTTCATAAAAGTGAGTAGCTACGTGTGTTTGTTTTTTAATATCAAATGGGGTGTTAAAAACCATGAAGAAAACAAGAGACCTCTAGAGTGTTTCTGCATTCAGATTGCTCTGAAAACGTCTTTAAGTCCTTGTTCCAAGGATCCGAAGTCGGAGGCCCTAGATGATGCATGATGAGTGTGGCTGAGGTAGAAAGACATCAAGGAATTCCAACCAGCTGACCCACACACTGCGAGAAGGACAGGGTCCTCTATGAAAAGAGGAGTGAGTGAGTACACATCTGTGTGGTTTAAGTGAAAGTGCTTAAAACGTGTATGTACCATTTTTTTTAATGATTTTCTGATTTAACAATTTTTAAAAAAGAACAGCTAATACATTAAGGCTCTCAATCTTGCTTTCATGGAAAAGAAGAGTTCTTAAATCTCATTTATTAATTCAAATATGAATGTTTTCAGATGCTTGAAGTTCCTTGGGCTCAGTACACGCCACATTCACTTTATTTAGCATTTTTCTACTGGACTCTTAATTCTCCACTAGGAAGTTTGCTTTCCAATTTACTGACTTCCACATTCTTTAATCAGGAGCTCTGGTAGCATAGTGCCTAAGCCACTTGACTGCTAACCAGAAGGCTGGCGGTTCAAACCCACCAGCCACTCCTTGGAAGGAAGGTTGGGCAATCTACTTCCGCAGTGATACCGTCTCAGAAACCCAAAGAGGGGTCACTATGAGTCAGGGCTGACTCAATGGCACATAACAATAACAACAACACGTTCTTAAATTATTTCTTTGTAAAATCTCTCTGCCACCATCACACTGCCTAGCCTTCTGAACCATCAGCTCTCTTTTTATTCAGTGAATAAACTAGACCATCTGCAATGACAAACCACCCCAGGTCCCCGTTCCCAGGACGGGGGGCGGGGGATTCAGTGCAGGCTGCTGTGGAGCACACCCTGGTGTGGCATGGATTTCCGGAAGGAAGTGGGCAGCAGAGGGACAGCAGATAAGTCACTCTGCTTGCCTGGGTGTGTGCGACCTTTAGGGGGTTTGTGGGGTGTGGGGGCGGGGGGATTCACTTCCAATGAAACAACAGATGTCTGATTCCAAAGGGGCTGGGCAGCTGCCTTCTTTTCGCATCTTAATCCCTACTCGATGTAACAATTTATCTGTTACGTTGATTGTGTCTCCAGATCATTCATCCAACCACAAGTGTCCATACCGAGGGCATGCCAATGATGCTGGTTACTGAGTGGTTACTACGCACTGGGCTCTGGACTAAGCTCCACATTCCCTCGTTTAAACCCTAAAGCAACCTATGAGATAAGTGCATGATATCCCAAGCTATCACAAAAACTCTGCAAGAGGTTAAGTAATATGGCTTGGGTCTCATAGTGAGTGAGGAAAGGCAAGATTTTCATACAGGAGGTCTTCTTAGAGTTCACATCCTTAACCATTAGCCCAAACTGCCTCTAAAGGCAAGACACTGCCCTGCACCAGGGACTGTCCAGGAAAAAACAGCATCTGTCCTTGAGATGCTCACAAACCTTCCTTTGAATAACAGCTGAGGCACAAAATACACTTCTTGGAGATTAACTGACCTGGTGTTCGGATTTGTATAGGGTCCCTTCCAAGCCGGAATGCTCCTTGGAAGTGAGAATGGCCAGACTTTGTCTCACCTACTTTGGTTATACTGTCAGAAAGGACCATTTATTTCCTAGAGAAGGATATCATACTTGGGAAAGTGGAGGGTCAGCAAAAAAGAGGAAGACCCTCAACAGGATGGACTGGCTCAGTGGCTGCAAGGATTGTGAGGATGGCACACACTGGGCAGTACTTCGTTGTGTAGATGGGGTGCTGTCAGTTGGAGCTGACTCGATGACACCTAACCACAAGTATCGCTGATGAAGACAAGTCCCGGCCGCCAGGGAGTCAATTCCAGCTCCCTGTGAGCCCCTGCATGTCACAGCAGAACTGTGCTGCACAGGCTTCCCAGCTGCTGACTTCTCAGAAGTAGACCACCAGGTCTTTCTTCCACGGCGCCTCTGGGGGGACCTGAATCACAACCTTTTGGTCAGCAGCCAAGTGTGTAACCATTTGTGCCATCCAAGGACTCCAGAGGCAAGCACGGAGCCCGCTCAAATATCAATAAAGCAAAAAATTCAAAATCATCCACCTGGGAGACAGTCACGTTTGTATTTTGTCGAAGCCCATCCTCTCTGTGCATCTATAAAATGTTTCCTAATCAAAGAACCTGAGAAGCTCGAAGCCCATCATGGGCTGGCCTCACCCTGCCTCCCCACACTCAGATCGGAGCCATATGTGCAGGAAGGGAACCTGGCAGAGGTGACGAGAGGATGGGCTCCTGGGGACAGGAAATGGATTCTTGGACAGCAACCCCTTTGGCAAAGCAACAGGGGCGAGACAGAGTGTAGGGCATAGATCGGGGATGCCCACACAGTGGGGAGAGGGCTATGGAATCACAGCCGTCCAGACCTTCACCTGGAGGATGACGGTGAGTCCTGAGGAGGATTCTCAGGCAGACCTGAGCACCACGGTGTAACAGACAAGCATCTGGGCCCCATCTTTGCCTGCGGAGACCTAGGATTCTTAATTGAGGAGTCATCAAGCGCCCACAGTCTCAGAGCTGGGCCCCCATCAGTGGATGCCAATGCTTCAATCTCTCTGAAGTGCAGAACCTAAGGTGGGCATCTGATGCCTGTCAAAATCCAGTGACTTGCCTCTGGCCACAAGCTGAGTACAAATGACATATGCCCCACTCCTGGTTTCCAGCCCTCTTGGAGCAGTCAGAAACCTTTAAGGTCCTCGGAAGAGATAGTTTCTCTTCGTTTTGTAATTGGAGGCACCAGGGTACACTGGGCTCTTGCTCCATGGGTCTGTCAGGCCAAAGCAGAAACCATGAGCTGCAACTCCACATCTCTCAAGTCCTATTCCAGGCTATCCTCTGACCACAGACTCATCCAAAACCACAAATCAATAATTCTGCAATCAGAATATCCCAAAACCAAAAAAAAAAAAAAGCCAAACTCACTGCTGTCGAGTCAGTTCCAACTCATAGCGACCCCTTCTTGGGTTTCCGAGGCAGTATCTCTATGGAAATAGATTGCCCAGTCTTCCTTTCGCAGAGTGGCTGGTGGGCTTGAACTGCCAGCCTTCTGGTTAGCAATCAGGTGCCTTAGGCACTATGCCACCAGAGCTTCTAAGAATAGCCCACTGGGTCAATACTATAGATCGTGCGTGTTCCCAGGCTAGCCCACAGCGCCTACTGAATCCACATGGGGCTGAGGGAGGGCCTCCACCACTCACTGGCTGTGTGATCTTTAGTAAGTTACTGAGCTGCTTTCTCTGTGCCCCAGCTATAACATGGAGATAACAGCATCTACTACATGGAGGAGGGGAAGCATCGTGAGGAATAAATGAGATAATCTCCATTGAGCACGTAGAGAGTGCCGCCCAGCAAACTCTCAAAAGAATGTAAACTGCCTTTAAGATAGCAATGCTTCTCTTGCAGGCTTCTCCGCTCTAGCAAGTGGCAGGTGACACGTGGGGCTGTAGCATTCTTGGTTGTGGAGGGCACTGTAGGATATTTAGCAGTATCCCTGGCCCCTACCCACTGGATGCCAGTATCACCCTACCCTAATTCATGGGGAATAAAAAAAGGGGGGAGTGGGCTCTAGTCCTCTTAAATCGCCCCTGGTTGAGAGCCACCATTTCACAGGAAACAGCTGAGAGTCACATCAGAGTCTTTCCACCTGCTGCAACTCAGCTGGTAAAGCTGGGGTCTCCTTTCCCCACCTTCTGAGGGGCTCCCAGGCTCTAAGCCATAGGTGAAAGCACCTTACTCCAGGGGTGGCTAGTTAGGAGTGGTCAGCTGGGCATTTCTGGGGGTGTAGAGGAGCCTGGGGGTTCTCCAGTGGGATGCTAGAAAAAGTCAGATGGATGGAAGAGGAAGAACAGTAACAAATGGGGTTCTCTCCCTCCATCTCACTGATCCCACTGGGCTTTTTTTTTTTTTTTTTTTAAAGGTGTTTTAGAATTTTTCAAGTGATATTTTCTCCCCCAAAGAGGAGTAAGGCAAATACCAGCGAACTAAACAAAACAGACGGTCAAACTGGAGAACTAACACTTGTTCATACACACGGCTACAGAAAAAAAATAAATAAAAACTCACTGCCATTGAGTCGATTCCGACTCATAGGGCTGTAAATCTATACGGAAGTAGATTGCTACAACTTCTTTCTGTGGAGCAGCTGGTGGGTTTGAACCACTGACCTTCTGGTTAGCAGCCAAATGCCTCATCTACTACGCTACCAGAGCTCCTTACACACAGCGACAGAGCCATTCAAATGATGTACATTAGTGCTGAGGGGCTGTGCAATAAAACAGTTTCTTAAAATTCTCAACAAACGAGTTGCATGAATTGATATTAAAAGGGCGGAAGGAAAATTCAGCCTAAACAAAGGGTACCACAATCCTATCACACCTCCAGACTGGCACTGACCTCAAAGGTCACAGGGGTCAAAGCGCATGCTCAATAGAAAGGGGTCTTTTCCCAGCCTGAATAAATTTGACCCTTTCTCAATCAAACCAATTCTAACTTTTCTTCTTGCAATTTGTGGCAATAAGCCATTCCTTTTGTTCCTGTCAGGGAGCGTGCCTAATACTAGAAACCACTTAAAAGCCACGCCCTTCTACAATGTGCGTGTGCAGACGCGGCCTGAGCCTGGCAGGAACAGAGTCATGGACTGTCACTCATCCAAAACACAGCTAAGCCAACAAACCCCTCTCCTGAATAGTGATGGTCCAAAGGCGAAGCCAGGTGTCAAGCCAGGTTACTGCACTGACATATCTGTTAGGGAAGCAAATGGTGGCCAAGGAATTGCTTCGCTTCAGGAGTCATTCCTGAATGGGCGCTGGTGGGGAGGGGGATGGTTGCATTAATTCATTCATTCAAACGGGAGGAGGAAGGGTTTGGAGATGGGGAAACGGATAAGAAATTCTTATGTCGTAAACAGAAGCAGCGTTTAGGAGTTACACATCATAAGACACAAAATGACACCTCAGAATTAATAATGGTTCGGTAGGAAAGGCATTTATCTTTCTGCTGGAGAGACGGGTCCGTTGAAGCGCAGGGATCGAATAAAACCCAAAGCCGTCGAGCTAAGCCTGGAGCTTGAGCGCGTGCAGTGACCCCGAGGGCCTGGCGGGGAATCGCTGCTCCAGGTCCTCTCATCCCAAGCCGCTACAGTATAGAGTTACAGGTCTCTGAACACCACAGGCTGAGAGTGGAGGGGCGGGGTCTCGTGGGTCGGTGTCCCTCGGATCTGTGCCCCGACATTTCCGGATGCGCTGCGGCAGCCCTAACGCTTCAGCGTCTGCGCAAACTCCCTGGAGATGCCCGGGGTGAGGCCACGCGTTCACGCACGCTCAGAGAGCTGGGAGCCAGTGATGGGGTCTACAAATCGTTGCCTGAAGGACCACCCTCCAGCTCGCGAGATTCCTCCATTAACAGCCTCCGGGCCTTGCCCGCCAGCGCACCCACCAAACCACCAGTACATTTCAAAATGGAGCGAAATCGCAGACGCGTGGATCGCGCTTTGTTCCTTGCACTGGGCTAATAAGTGCGCTCCTCTGCTCCGGGTCCTTTTCCTCCAACAAGCAGGAGGTCGCATCCCTGTCTGCGGGTAGCCACTGGGAACTGTGGCCGCGGGCTCCCCCTCCCCAGGGCAGCCCAGGGCCCCCGTTCTGTGACTAGAAGCCTGCGTCCACAGCTGCCTGGCTGGGGGAGAAGTAGTTTTAATCGGTTCTGGAGCCGCTCTTCAACCCGGCCGCCGCAGGCCCAGCTCTGTGGGGCGGCCTCGCAGCATCCCAACCCCTACTGCACAGCCAAGGAGGGGCAGTCTGATACTCGTGGGCTCTCGACACCTAGCCAAGCCATTCCCCGAGAATTCAGGTCAATTTGGGCAGCCAACGTGGACGAAGCGTCCATCTCCTTTGGGACTGCGCCCCGGCGCCAGTTTCCAAAGACAGAACTAACCAGAAACCGTGTGGACCCACTTCATCGCACGTGTATACTCTACGAGGGCGAGGCCCAGACTTGCTCACAAGGGGTCCCCCGTCCCTGGTTTCAAGGGCACCAGTGAACCTGGGCTCTTATGCAAAAATCCCGTACGTTTCCAAAACAATATTCATCAAAACGGCCATAATAACAAGAAGACATCAGGGACGCCTCTCAGGGCGGCTGAGGCCGCCAGTGGCCAATTAGGAAGCGCGGTGGGCCCGACTGCGCCATCAAGCGAGAGGCGGCGCGGCGCCACCCAGCCTGGGATCTTCAATCATGGCGAAGGGACAGGGTACGTCCCAAGGCCCCTTCTAGGGACGCGTGTAGTTTCCATGGCAACTCCCACGTACCTCCCCCTAGTCCACTAGGAAACATGGGTGTGGCATGCACCAGAGGGAACCTCACGTTCTCCCCTCACATATACCAGCTGGGCGAAGCACCAGGGCATAAAATCCAGAGAGGCCCAGCCCGCGAGCGCCCTCCATCTCTCGGTGTGTGTGGGGGGGGTCGCCGGTGCCCATCGCTGGGCAACCTGGTGGGGCGTGGGCCCCAGGATACACGGAATCTGGGGGGCGTGGTCCCTCGGTGGCCACTGGTGGAGCGCGCCAACACCTCGAATTCCACCCCTTAAAGCCCCACGAATGCCTCTAGAGCGTGGCTGGGCTTCGGCGGGGGGCTGCGCAGGGACATGGCATGTTTCATGCCCCTGAGGTTGTGACTTGGGTTCATCGACCCCAGCAAACCCTGAGGCCCAACAAAGGGCTAGGAATTGGAGGGGTGAAAAAAAGGGGGAGAGGCCGGGGGCCTCGGCGAAACATCCTCATGACCAGAAGCCAAAAAACCAGAGATAGCTGGGAGCGCTGATCATGTAACCCCTACAAACAAAGAAACGAGTCCCCGAGAAAGGCCCTGGGTGATCGTCCCCACTGTTCACGCCTGCAGCGAGAAAACGCCAAGGTTTCAGTGCCGAGTGCCTGTCCCCCTTTAAACAGCAGTCCCCCGCCCTACTCCTTCGAGGCCCAGCCACCCGACCTGGTATGGTACCATAAAGACGTGACACGCCGCAAAAAGATGGCACCTCGCATTCGGAGGGGAAAAAAGCGGGTGGTGTATGGGAGGAGGCACAACCTACCCTCCCCCTCCTCGCCCACCCGGGTCCACACCCACTGCCGCAGTGAGGGGCGAGCCCTGCGCGCCAGCCCCGCGTCTCCGGCAGGGAGCGCACACGCCTTGCGCCCGGCGCAGAGCGCAGAGAAAGGGGCCCGCCGGGAGATGCACCTGCAGCCCCCGCGCCCGACCGTGCGCGGCTGCGGCTGTGCGCGCCCGGGAGCAGGGACCCGCGGCCGCGGAGTTCATCCAATCGCAAAGCCGAGTGACCCCTGCCTTTCCGAGCCTCCACGTTGGAATCCGCGCACTACCTTCTCTCGGGCACGGCGCTGCCCGCGTCTCGGTTCCAGGCGCGTGCCGGGGGAAGGGCAGCTAAAGTGACAGCGTCTGGACCCCTCCCCGCCTTTCCAAATTCCACTCCCAGCCCCCAAATGTCCCCTGCGGGTTCTGAAGGAGGAAAAGGGGACTGGGCGGGCCTCCGCCTTAAATCAGGAGCAGCTAAAACCCGGTCGGAATCGCTCCCGGGAGGCGCAGGGAGGGGCAGGCAGGGAGTCATCTTTCCTAGAACCAGATCCACACGGTCCTTAGAGTGGATGGTAAATCGGCGTAGTGAAATCAGACCACAGCTTGGGTTTCGGGGGTCGTCATTGGACCCCTCCCCCTCCACACACAGACACCAGACACACGCCCATTGCGGCAAAAGGTGGCGATCGAACGTGCAGAGCAGCCCCCTCCCCCAGGTCAGCGCCATCCGCGCCCCACCCTGCGGGCACAGCCTCGGCCCCTGGTCCGCGTGAAGCCGGGCGTGCGGTACACCCCCCTTCCCAGCACACACATCCACACACACGCACTGACACGCCCGCGTGCATCCCTTGCACGCGTGCCTTTCCAAGCCGCCCTAGCCCCAGCTCCCGAGCGCAAAGGGCTGAGGGAGGGGCCCCGTCGCTGTCTGCCACCGGTGCCCAGCCCTTGAAGCCCATCTCTGCAGTTGAGGGCGAGGGGCGATCGCGTAAGGATGCTGAGGGGTCGAGGCGTAGGCATATTTCGGAGCCTCGGCGCTTACCTGCTGGTCGACAGAGGTCGAGGACAGGAGAGGACAGAGGAAGAGGAGGAGAAGGTGGCTGTGGTGGTGGTGGCGCTGCTGCTGGTGCCGGAGCTAGTGGGTGGCGGAGATTGCGAGTGCGCGCGCGCCAGCGAGAGGGCGCGCTACCGAGGCCGGCGGGCAGCGCAGGCGCGAGCCGCGGGAACGCGAACTTCCCCTGGGGAGGGGCGGGCAGCTAGGCCTTCACCGCGTCTTTTCCTCCGGCCACTAGCGGGCGCGCGACAGCGCCCCACCGCGGGTCCTCCCCCGCTTCCTCGTTCAACACTTTAGCCACTTCGCTCCCGCGGCTCTCCCTTCCACCACACCTCGGGCCGCTGTACTGACCGCCTCGCCGACGCGCGCTCCGTGGCGCACGCGCACTCCCGGCCTCTCGCCACTGGAGCCTTTGTCCTGCGTGAAGGTGCTCTTCTCTCGGGAGGGGGTTTCGGCCACCTTGTCCGGTCAGGTCAAGGCGGCTGCTGTGGCCCTAGACCTACTGTCCTCTTCTTGTTATCCTGGGGCGATTTCAGGAAGGCCCGGAGTGGTTGTCCACATGGCTCGTTCCCCGTCAGGCCACTCCAGGCCCCTCTCCGAGGTTTCCCCCAGACTCCCTCTCTTTGGCCCTGACTTGGGGGGTCCTGACTCTTCCCAAGGTCTCCGGAAATGGTCCCCCTTGTTGGAGTTAAGTTTCCTTGGACCCATTTTCTCTCTCTGCTTGCTTTCCACCTTTTCTCTTATCGACCAAAGTGAATTTTTTTCCTTATGCAAATCTTACTGGCTAATTCAGTAGTACGCTTTTTGAAAAATAATGAATTTATTGTGTATAAACTGACTTAGAATAAAACCTTAAATTAGGCGACTGTTCAAGTAGTGCTTATCACATTGCGGAGCGTTTTCACATAGTTCTTTTTATCTCTGTTTGTTGAAACACCAGCATACTGTAAGTAGAGTTGAGATCTGAATTTGTGAGCGCCTCTTGGAGATTGTCACCTAGATAACACACATTGTCCCAGTCATCCAGGCCTCAGGCCTCAGGCTCCAGGCTTCCAGGCTTTGGCTTTGCTTGAATTCTTCATCCCCCAACATCTAATTTAAGCTCTGACACTGAGAGGCTTTCTTTGTTGGTGGCCAGGGGTCTAGGGGCAGCCATCTTCTCCTAGGGGCATGGGAACTTCTATCAAACCTTTATTTGCATAGCTCTTGTAGTCTTCCTTTTCTGAGTTGTATTTTATAGATTAATATAAAGACCTAATTTGTAAAAATGCTTTATTCCAACAGATTTAATTTTCCAGTTGTTTTCAAGTCATTTCTGACTCATGGCAACCCCATGGGTGTTACAGTAGAACTGTGTCCCATAGGTTTTCAGAAGTAAATCACTGGGCCTTTTTTCCATGGGCTCTAACCTCCAACCTTTCGGTTAGCAGTTGAGCACTAATCTTTGGCACCGTCCAGACTCCATGGGTTTAATTAACATTATTGACAGCAGTGGGGGAATGGTGGATATGAGGCTAATTTCATAAACCACTGGTTCTGAGTCTTTCTAAGGACCTTTCTGTTGTTCTAACTGCCACCCAGCTGTTCTGGACATACAGGGTGTTGTTAGGTACCGTCAAGTCAGTTCCAAGTCAGTGATCTACGCACACAAGAACTAAGCACTGCCCGGGCCTGTGTCCTCCTCACAAATCTTTGCTATTTCGAGCTGGTTTTGGAGCCACTATGTCAAACTATTTCAATCCTTCTGGTTGAGGGCCTTCCTCTTTTCTGCTGACCCTCCACTTTACCAAGCATAATGTTCTTCCCCAGGGATTGGTCCCTCCTGATAACACGTTCTTCAAACTCTAGCTCATATTTTACCAAATCCTTCCCTAATGACCCCAACTGGAAGGGATATTTCCAGCTTCTGTAAGGAGTTCATCAGAGTTGCTCATCTCTCTCAGACTGTCAGGAGGGGTGAAGGGGGTGATTAATATCTTTCTTTCAGACTGAGGTTTTATTATTGTTCCCAATTGTTTCTTTTCCTCTTTTCCTGTATAGGGATTATACATCCTCCCCTGTTAGTTGGAAGCTCTGGTAGCGTAGAGCCTAAGGCCCCACTCTCAATTACCCTGTTGATATTTGGCTTGGCCTGGCTGGGTGATGGTTTTTGGCAACTAGAACTGGTGGATGTGACAGACACATGATATATGCTCGTCCCCTCCGCCACAAGAATGGCATGAACCATAGGGCTGCTTTTCCAGAGTGAAAAAATAAAACAGAAAGTACATATAACATGAACAAGAAATAAACATGTGAAAGCCACCAGTGTACGCCACCAAGATTTTAGGGTTGTTCATTCCCATAGTGAAGCTGACCAATACAGAGATTAAATGAGATTATTATCAATATTACCTAGTTTCTTGTGGGCTTTCATTAAATGATAAATCATCTTCATTCTCAATGTTTTTGCTACACATTGTTTCATTTCTATATGTAAAATAAATGGTAGTGGCCGAATTAACACTCTTCCCCATTCAAATTTCTCATTTTCCTTCCTCCAGAATCCAGTATGATTGAAAACTGACGGAGACCGGTGACATTGTGGTCTCTTGATACTGAATGATCACATTTGCCCAACATTATATTGAGATAATGAATGCTAGCAACAGTCTTAAGTAGATCTGTCATCTGTTTGTAATGTGAAGTTGAGTGCTCACTCCAGATAATTTAATCACTGTAGGTAGCTAATGCCTCCCTAACTCAGGTCATCCTGCATCCACTCTCTCTCCCCTCCCCCTTGCTGAAATAGAGATCTCATGGCCACATCCAGTGCGTCATGCCCACATATATAGAATCATGAAAGGCAGGTTGGCACGGGGAAAAAGAACTGGGTTAGGTCTCAGGAGAGTTGGGTCCTAATCTTAGCCATCTTGTGTGACCTCAGACAAATTCGTTAACTTCTCTGGACTTCATTGTTTTATGTAATGGTGTCCTAGGTGGGGTTAGACCTGAGATACAGGTACCTGTAGACTTAGGAAACTCTGCCATCAATTCTGTTCACATACTATGTTACTCAAAGTAGGCTAAACTATTGTAAAATTAAAAAACAGACCCCAGAATGTTATGGCTCAACCACAATATATGTTTATTTCTCACCAACTAACATCTCGCTCGGCTCAAATCAACTGTGATCAATAAAGGACAGGTACATCAATCTTAGTGTGAGAAGCTTATTAGCTGTTGATGTAACAAATCACCACAAACTTCATGGCTTAACACAGTGCAAATGTGTAGAGATCTCATGGCCAGTTCTGGAGGTCAGAGGTTCAAAATGAGTCCCATGGGACTAAACATAGGGGTGCCGACAGAACTGTGTCAGAGACTCCAGGGAGAATCTATTTCCTTGCCATTTCTAGCTGCTCAGGGCTACCTGCCTTTCTCAGTATGTGGCTTCCAGCCAGCATTCAAGTCCTTCAGACCTCTGCCGCCTCATATCTGCATCCTCATATCTCTTCTCGGCATCTCCTCTCCTTCTTTCTCATAAGGACCCTTGTGATGACCTTGGACCCACCTTGATAATCCCAGATAATCTTTCCATCTCAAGTTCCTTAACTCAATCCCATCTGCAAAGTCCATTTGCCATGTAAACTAACATATGCACAGTTTTGTGAATTAGGATGTGTGGACATCTTTGTGGGGAAGGCTTTATTCTGCCTACCACAGAAGACATGGTGACCAGAATTCAGACCCTCGGAGAAGATGCCTGAGTCATGCTATCAGGCAAGCCATGAGATGAGCAGTGGTGAAAGTTGATGGCGAGAGGAATCTGGGATGGACAGCAGAGAAGAGAAACGATGAGCATCAATTATGGTCCCAAGACCCAGCACAGCTGTGGGGGGCCAAAGGTTAGTAGGGAAAACTAATCATCCTCGTCTTAAGTTTCTCCCAAGAAGAGTTGTTGTTGTTAAGTGCCGTCGAGTCGTTTCCGACTCATAGCGACCCCATGCACAGCAGAACGAAACACTGCCCGATCCCGTGCCAGCCCCACAATCCCTGCTATACTTGAGCCCATCATCGCAGCCACCGTGTCAATCCATCTCGTTGAAGGCCTCCCCCTCTTTCATCGACCCTCCACCCTACCAAGCATGACATCCTTCTCCAGGGAATGGTCCCTTCTTACAACATAACCAAAATAGGTGAGATGAAGTCTGGCCATTCTTGCTTCCAAGGAGCATTCTGGCTGCACTTCCTCCAGGACAGATCTGTTAGTTCTTTTAGCAGTCCACGGTACTTTCAGCATTCTTCGCCAGCACCACAACTCAAAAGCATCAACTCTTCTTCGGTCTTCCTTATTCATTGTCCAGCTCTCACATGCATACGAGGCGATTGGAAATATCATGGCTTGTGTCAGGCGCACCTTAGTCCTCAAGGAGATATCCTTGCTCCTCAGCACTTGAAACAGTTCCTTCACAGTTGACTTTCCCAATGCTACACGTCATCTAACGTCCTGACTGCTGCTTCCGTTGGCATCGATTGTAGAACCAAGCAACGTGAATTCCTTGACAACCTCAATCTTCTCTCCATTTATTGTGATGCTGCTCATTGGTCCAGTTGTGAGGATTTTTGTTTTCTTTATATTGAGACGTAATCCATACTGCAGACTGTATTCTTCAACCTTCATCAGTAGGTGCCTTAAGTCATCCTCACTTTCAGCAAGCAAAGTCTGCATATCTCAGGTTGTTAATGATTCTTCCTCCAATCCTGATACCACGTTTTTCTTCATATAGTCCAGCTTCTCGAATTATTTGCTCAGCATATAGATTGAATAAGTGTGGAGAAAGGATACAACCCTGACGCACTCCCTTCTTGATTTTAAACCATGTAGTGTCCCCTTGTTCTGTTTGAACGACAGCCTCCTGGGTCAAGGTACAGATTCCTCATGAGTACAATCAAGTGCTCGGGAATTCCCATTCTTCTCAATGTTATCCATAATTTTTCATGATGCACACAATCAAATGCCTTTGCATAGTCAATAAAACACAAGTAAACATCCTTCTGGTATTCTTTGCCTTGAGCCAAGATCCATCTGACAACAGCTATGATATCCCTTGTTCCACGTCCTCTTCTGAATCCGGCTTGAACCTCTGGAAGTTCTCTGTCAATATACTGCTGCAAACGTTTCTGAATTATCTTCAGTAAGATCTTACTTGCGTGCGATATTAATGATATTGTTCTATAATTTCTACATTCTGTGGGATCACCTTTCTTTGAAATGGGCACAAATATGGATCTCTTCCAGTCAGTTGGCCAAAAGAGTGGCCCACTGAAATCTGGAAAACTCCGATTCCTGAATGTATATGGAAAAGTGGATCTGAGCAGTGCAAGGGGTAGACTGTGAAGGGGATGGAGATATACCATTTCAATGCCCCCTTAAGGAAGGACCTCCAACAGGTCCCAGCTACTGGTCGTCCCTTCATCTGTCATATCTTTTAAAGATTGCCTCAGTTGCAGAGAGCTGCCTCCCCAAGGGAGCACGCCCTTCCTGGAGCACACCATATCTAATGACTGACCCAGGCAGAGTTATACAGGTTCAATAAGGGACAACTCTGCTGGTCCATTTTGGCTCCAGAGATCCCCATGGGGTCAACTGAGGTTGCTGTCGGGCCTAAATCCAGCTCGACTTCTCCTTCTTCCCAATCCTGCCTTTTTCTCCTTCTACATGTACCTATTCCAACACTCTCTTGTAAATATCCTGCATGTGAAACTCTGTCTCAGATTCTGCATCCCAGAGAACCCAGCCTGCCTCTTCATTAATGCATCAGATAACAAAATCTAGCAGTGAGTTAATAACCTTCTTACTTTCAAAGTAGTAATAACCTATGCCTAAGGCATTAGACTGCTAACCAGAAGGCTGGCGGTTCAAACCCACCAGCCACTCCTCGGAAGGAAGATGGGGCACTCTACTTCTGTAGAGATACCGTCTTGGAAACTCAAAGAGGAGTTGCTATGAGTCGGGATCAACTCAATGGCAGTGAGTTTTTTTGTTTTGTTTTGTTTTATGATATGAAAATGTGCATTAATAACAAAGTCACAGGAACTATTAATGTTATGTTCATCACTAAAATGCTAAATTCCAGTTCCTGTTGTTAGGTGCCATTGAGTCAATTCTGACTCAGCCCCTATGTGCAACAGGACGAGGCACTGCCCGGTCCTGCACCGTCCTCACATCCTTGCTGTGCTCGAACCCATCGTTGCAGCCACTGTGTCAATCCATCCCTTTGAGGGTCTTTCCCTTTTGCTCTGACCCTCCACTTTTACCAAGCATGATAGCCTTCTCCAGGGATGGGCCCCTTCTGACCACATGACCAAAGTAGGTGAGATAGGGTCTGGCCATTCTCACTTCTAAGGAGCATTCTGACTGAACATCTTCTAGGACACATTTGTTCATTTGTCTGGCAGTCGATGGTGTTTCTGTATTCTTCACTAACACCACAATTCATCAATTCTTCTTCAGTCTTCCTATTCATTGTCCACCTCTCACATGCATATGAGGCAACTGAAAATACCATGGCTTGGGTTAGGCGCACCTTAGTTTTCAAAGTGACATCTTTGCTCTTAACACTTGAGGCATTTTGCAACAGATTTGCCCAGTGCAGTACGACAGTGTCTGATTCTTGACTGCTTCCATGGGTGTTGATTGTGGATCCAAGTAAAATGAGATCTTTAACACTTCAACCTTTTCTCCACTTATCACGATATTGCTCATTGGTCCAGTTGTGAGGATTTTTGTTTTCTTTATTGTTTATTTCTTTCTAAATTCGAGTAGACGTTGTAAAAATAAAGATGAACTTTTTTCTTTTTAAGTTCATAAACTCTCAAGCTTAGAAGCCCTATGTTGGCTCCCCACCCCCCACCCCCAGTATGGTGGGGGCTTCATAAATCTATTTAAATGAACTAAATAAAGGCTACAATGAGATGAAATGAGCATTTTCTTAATGACTGGATCAATTAGTCCCAGCTTAAGCTCTGAGTGACAAAAAATGCAAACCACTGGTAGTTTAAACTCTCTGGTGGTGTAGCGCCTAAGGCATTGGACTACTAACCAGAAGGCTGGTGGTTCAAACCCACCAGCCACTTCTCCAAAGGAAGGTTGGGCAACCTACTTCCGTAGAGATAACTGCCTCGGAAACCCATGGAGAGGGTGTCTACGAGTCAAATCGACTCAGTGGCTGTGAGTTTTGTTTTGTTTGGTAGTATAAACAAGACAGAATTTTGTTTCTCTCTTATGCAAAGTCCAGATCTAGGAGTCGAGGGCTACTGTGGAAGCCCAAGATCATGAAGGAGTCTTTCTCCTTTATTTGATTTTTCTACCATCCTTAACATGCTGCATCATAGTTCAAAACGGCTGCTTGAGCTCCAGACACCATATCTGCATTCTAGCCTCCAGCAAAGAGGAAGAGAGAGGAAGGGAGAATCTCTGCCCTTTAAGGGCACTTCCCGGAAGTCACACATGACACTCTTGCTAACATATTCATTAGTCTTAGTTTACATAGAGAGGCTGGGAAATGCACTTTTTATTACAGATGGCCTTGGAACCAGCAAAATACCAGCAAGAAGGGGAAAAGAGAGCGTTGGGTCACAGCCACAACAATGCTGAGGAACGGCCTCACTTGGTAATCCCTCCCAGCTGTGAACCGCAGCCCACTCTTGTGCCTTGAAGTAGTTTCCTGAAAATACTTTTCATAAAAAGACGTTTTCTACTTTGACAGATGACAGCTTTCAATACCAGCATTCTTTTATTTTCTGTTGTAAATTCTGAGACCAAAAGTCAGGACATATTTAAACCAAAGCCAAACCCCCTGCCATTGAGTCAATTCTGACTCATAGAAACTCTACAGTACAGAGCAGAATTGCCCTATAGGGTTTCCAAGGCTGTGATTTTTAAGGAACAGGACTGCCACATCTTTCTCCTGTGGAGTGGCTGGTGGTGTGCTTGAACCGCTGACTTTTTGGCTTGCAGCCCAGTGCTTTAACCACCCTGCCAGCAGGTCTCACAGCTAACTTAGAAGGTGATTATCAACATTACAAATGATTCATTATACAAAAGGAAAATTTACAGATCTTTACCAGATTCCACTAAACGTCAGTTTCCCTGTTGCAAGTGAAATTTGCATGGATTTACCTGCAAATTTATAAACACTTCGATTACATGAAGTGAGGTAGAGACATGCTTTAATTTCCCTAGACTACCTTTCACTGATTATTGTTGAAGCTCATTTTGGTTTCCCTTCTGTCTTGAATGCTTCTTACTCCTCACCCCACCTCTCCTCCACTGCCCTCCCATGCCACCATCTCTTCTCTACGTTTTCCAGATTCCTGGCAAGAAGTAGGCTCAACTGCACATGAGGGTTTAGGTTATGCATGATTCAGCAGCACGGTTCTATTGTCAAAAAAGCAAGGCTGATTCTGGGTACCAGAAATAGGGACCAAGCATAACAGAGCCATGAGGTCATCCCCTTGTTATATTCAGCTTTGCCCAGACACTGCATATCCCAGCCTTAGAGAAGTTCAGATAATTTGGGAAGTGCTCAAGGGGAGCCCCAAATATAAAACTTAGACGAGATGAGCAGAATTACCTTTTTACATGTTATCAGGTGCACAATCCTACTCTGTGGAAGATGTCAGAATTCTGAAAGTCACCAAACTGTTAAGATGTGAGTCAAATCTCATGGCCATGTTCTGTCACGTGCACTTCATTTATTTTCACAAACTGTCCTTTGTTCCAGACAGAAAGAACTAGTATCTCTTTTTCTAAATAATACTAAGTTGTAAGTACCACCCCTGACTGTTATCAGTATTCTGGGTTTTTTGTTTTTGTTTGCTGTATTTTTTGTTTTTTAATCAGAGAAGCAGGTCATTCAACAGTTCATCCTTTCAACAAATACTTTTTGAGGTTTTTTTTTTTTTTTTATTTCCCATGGTTGACTGTTTTAAGGAGTGAACCTCCCTGGTATAATTGTTCACCTCATAGGCCTGTCTAGTGTTTGACTGAAAGTTAAGCCACAGGAGTGAGTTCAATTCCAGGCCTGAAGGGTGACTAGGGCCCAGAGTCTCTGGGGTTTCATCAGCCCTTTATCAGACTGGTAATCCTGATCTATCTATCTATCTATCTAATTTTGAGTTTTGTCCACATTTTTCTCCCACTCTATGCAGGATCTCCAATTTTTATCCCTGTTGGAATCATTGTCAGGGTATCCGGATATATCATCCAGTTCTTTTGGTCTCAGGGTCATGTAGGCTGAGCTTCCTTTCCACAGTCCACTAGTCTTTGGACTATTTGTTTCCATGCATCTTTGGTTTTCTTTGCTCTTCTTTGCTCCTCACATGGGGAGACCAGTAGTTGCATTTCAGATGACTGCTACAAGCTTTTAAGACCCCAGATGCTACTCACCAAAGTAGCATGTAAAAAAACCCTCCAAACTCACTGCCATCGAGTTGGATCTGACCCATAGCGACCCCTCCTTGGGTTTCCAAGGTGGTATCACTACGGAAGTAGATTGCCCATCCTTCCTTTTGAGGAGTGGCTGGTGGGTTTGAACCGCCAGCGTCCTGGTTAGCAGTCAAGTGCCTTAGGCACTACACCACCAGAGCTCCCAAGTAGCATGTAGAACAATGTTTTTGTGCACTGTGTTATGCCAGTTGAGCTTCATGTCCCAGTAACCATGGTTCCAAACCCATGAGTCCAGCAACTCACTCTCTCAAGGAGTTTGGTTGTGGCTAAGAAGTTATCAAAACTTTGTCCTGTTAGCTCATTTTATATATATTGACATTTTTACAGCACATACAAATATGTGTGTGGAAATACTGTCTGCCAAACCTACGGGTACTTTCCTGTTCACCTACCTGTACCTGATCACCTTGTCTGTCCACCTGTGCATCCATCCCACTGCCATCCAGTCGATTCGTACTCACAGCAACCCTGTTGGGTTTCCAAGGCTGTAAATCTATACGGAAGTAGATTGCCTCATCTTCCTCCCACAGAGCAGTTGGTGGATTTAAACTGCCGACTTTCTGTTTAGCAGGCATGTGTCTTACCCATTACATCCAGAGCTTCTTGTTATGTATCCCTGAGTGCTCTGTGTGTGTGTGTATGTGTGTGTGTATGGAGCGCAATGAGTAAGACCTCAATTTGCACACACTGTAATGATTTGCTGGTGACTTAACTTGTATCCATCTTAAAAATGTGGAATGAGATATTACCTAAGCAGCGACACATAATCAGTTTCAAGGTAGTGTGTATGTTATTGTTGTTATGTGCCGTCGAGTCGGCCCCAACTCATAGCAACCCCTCCTTGGGTTTCCGAGGCAGTATCACTATGGAAGTAGTTGCCCAACCTTCCTTCTGAGGAGTGGCTGGTGGGTTTGAACCACCAGTCTTCTGGTTAGCAGTCAAGTGCCTTAGGCATTATGCTACCATCTTTTAAAAATCAAATTCCAAGTAATGAATTACACTCTTAATGACAAGAAAGGTCTCTGCTCAATTTAGTGGATCAGCTAGGTTGTATTCTGAGAGAATTTTCTTCTATACATTTTTTTTCATACAAAAGAGATTATGTGTTATGTGTCATGTTAAATATTAACAGGAATATTTTCAGTCCAAAATCTGGCAACTTAAATAAACAGTGAAACCTGTGAGAACTGGAACTCAATGAGACTGCTTTGCTTTTCCAGGCCTCCCGTCTTCCGCCTTTGACAGAGTGTGATTTTAGCACCGTTCTATTGCTCATTTTAGTGGAAAATATTTGAGTTCTCCTTCTCTGATAGGTTTCCACCTTATACCAGGTATGGCTTTCATGAATTTTACTGTAATGGCCCTGAAAGAGTTCCTGGGAATTAGTGGCTCACGGAGTTGGTTACTGAATCCTAGGGAGTTTTGAAGCACTTGGCTACCTGGATGGCTCTCTTAGTACATTGCTGGGTGAAGTCTGCTGTGTTGCTCTCAGCAACCGTTAGGCCTAAGACACAGTGATTTCCTGATGCTTCTCTGCAGACAAACACAGAGCGTGTTTATGCTGACGCCCCGGCAGAACAGAGAAACCCCCTGGGGCTCTGAGGCATTTACTTTGCTCGGAAAAGGTTCCCTTAGTGGTGTCTGGCTTCCACTGCATCAGAGAATGAGCTGTAAGTCACCCTCTGGCAGGTGGTCCTTAGAACGACCCAGGATGGTCTGTTTGAAACACTGTTTTAGTATAATCTGGCTTTACATGAGTCCCCTAGCTTTAGTCTTCAATTAATAACCCAATTGCCACTGAGTCGGCTGATTCACGATGACCCCATGTGAGTCAGAGTAGAACACGTTCCATGGGGTTTTATTGCCTGAATTTTGGAAGTAGATCATTAGGTCTTCCGTCCAAGGCACCAGTAGGTGGACTAAGACTTCCAGTCTTACACTTAGCAGCCAAGCGTGTTAACTGTACTACCTAGGGACTCCCTGAAATTAATTAAAAGCAAAAAGAAAACCCATTGCCGTTGAGTCAATTCCAACTTATGGCGACCATGTGCTTCAGAGTAGAACACGCTCCACAGGGTTTTGGGTGGCTGTAGTTTTATGGAACTGGTTCACCAGGACTTTCTTCTGCAGCTCTGCTGGTTGGATTTGAACTGCCAACCTTTCAGTTAATAGTCAAGCACAGACTGCTTGTTGTTGTGGTTGTTGTTAAGTGCCGTCGAGTCGTTTCCGACTCATAGCGACCCCATGCACAGCAGAACGAAACACTGCCCGATCCCACGCCAGCCCCACA
>NW_006921605.1:21532694-21538912 GCF_000298275.1 Orycteropus afer afer
GTAGTTGGAAAATTTGGCCTTGGTGACAGAAATAATGCTGGAACTCGTATGGTAGAATTTTGCAAGACCAACGACTTGTTCATTGCAAACACAAACTGCTTAGATATCTCTAAATTCACTCATATCTTTATTATAGAAAATCAGTATGAATAGAATCAAAATATTCTAGTGAACATAGTGGTCATTGGCAGTACTGAGAGTTTAAGGATTTATATTTGACTTTGAAATAGTTCAGAAATACCACAGCCAACTCTAACCTGAGGCCAGAAGAACTAGATGGTGCCCGGCTACCACTACCAGCTACTATGGCCAAAACTACAATAGAAGATCCTGGTTAGAATGGGTTTAAAAAAAAATGTAGAACAAAATTCAAAGCCAAACAATAAAAACAAAACAAAACAAAAAACCAGACTTACTGGTCAGAAAGAGACTAGAGGACTTCTCGAGACTTCCTTCCGAAGAGTGGCTGGTGGGTTTGAACCGCCAGCCTTCAGGTTAGCAGTCAAGTGCCTTAGGCACTATGCTACCAGAGCTCCTCTCTCAAGACTATTACCCTGTAAAAACCTTCTAACTTGAAACTGAAGACACTCCCAGAGGCCCCCTTCCAACCAAATCATAGATGGGACTACAAAGCAAACAACATGAAGAATGTGTTCCTCAGAATAACCAACTCTAGGAGGCCAAAAGGGCAACATTTGCCCAAACCCGAGATGAGGAGACAGGGAGGGACGGGAACACCGGACAAATGGAAACAGGGAACCCAGGGAGGAAATGGGGAGGGTGCTGATACATTGGGGGCATTGCAACCAATGCCAGAGATCAGTTTGTGTATGAACTATTGATTGGAAGATGAATTGGCTATGTAAACTTCACCAAAAAAAACCTCACTGCCATCCAGTTAGTTAGAGCTCATAGCGACCCCTCCTTGGGTTTCCAAGGCAGTGTCACTATGGAAGTAGATTGCCCAGTCTTCCTTCCAAGTACAATAAGATGTTAATAAATAAATAAGTTCAGAAATAAAGGTCCAGAGCCGAACTCCTTGGCTTGGCAGACTAGGCCTCGGTGAGCCAGCCTAGTCTTGTTCCTCACCGTCCTGCCTTTGCACATGACATTCCTAATCTCAGGACACTCCTTGTATCCACCAAGTGCATCAAGCCTTCTCTCTCTCTCTTTTTTCCTGCATCAAGCTCTCTTGCTTTTTGCCTGTCACAAGCCTGGATCCTTCTTTCAGCTCAGCCTGATTAACTCTTGTTTGTCCTTTAAGACTCACCTCAGGCACCTCCTTCTCAGGTGGCCTCTACTGACCCGGTAGAGCCAGGTGTCCCACTTACCGCACTGGGGTGTGGTCACGTGTGTACATGCCTATGCCTTTCTGAATGTGACACCCCCAAAGTCCTGGACTATATTCCCCTTTGTATCCTCAGCCCATTAACACAGTACTTGACATATGGAAGGTACTTCATAAACAGTTGCTGAGTGACTGGATGAATAGAAAAACAACTGGATGAAATCTTTCTAGGATGCAGGTGGGACATAGCATAGCAGGCTATTTGGAACCCCCCAAAAATGTTAATATGGCTGGAAAAACAACAACAGCAGCAACAGATACAGACCAAAGACAAAGAAAAGGTATGTAAACTTTCAGGGGACCTAGAGAAGGATCCTTAGTGGGGCAGTGGTTAAGGACTCAGCTACTAACGGAAAAGTTGCTAGTTTGAATCCACCAGTGGCTCCATGGGACAAAGGGCCTGGCGATTGGATCCCATAAAGATAACAGCCTAGGAAACCCAATGGGGCCGTTCCATCCTGTCCTATAGGGTCAATATGAGTTGGAATCAACTTGATGGCACATAACAACAACGGAGTGGAAAGGACCCTTCAGGCTGTCTGTTCCAGCTTTCAAAAAGCCCCGAATCACTGTTTAGACCAAACAGTCTTTTATTAAATACCACTCATTTCCTTTCAAGTTCACTGTCAAGCTTTATTGGATTCTGAGATGGGCCAGGAGGAAATGTGGATGACAGGAGCAGGGGGCATGTCTTCGTCTCCTCTTTGAGCCCCTGTCTTTGATTACAGCTGAACAACAGTCCAGAGGCCAAGAAGAGATCAGGAAATCTAATAATCCCGTGGTAATGATTTTTTTTTTTAAAAAAAAAGCTTACAGGCAGATTCAAGCTGAACTGAAGCTGGTCAGTTCCTCTTGCCAACAGCAAGGATACAGCAGAGTCTCTCTCACACAGAAAGATCCCTCCCTTTCTGGGGTACATTGCTTCTTGTTCCCCTCCGTTTATTGCTTGCTATTTATCCTCCTGAGGAGCGCTGATAGCACAATGGCTGAGTACTGGGTTGTTAACTGAAAATTCGGCGGTTCCAACCCACCAGCAGCTCTGTGGGAGAAATGACCTGGAGACCTGCTCATAAAGATTTCAGCCGAAGGCAACTTGGTTACCCAATGGGTTAGTTCTTACAGGGTCTTATAGGGTCTTTGTGAGTCAGAATTGACTCAACAGTGTACAACAACATTTATCCTCTTAACTTGTCCCTAAACCCATTACCAGTCACCTGTGCTACTCTACTTATTCCTTGGTCACTTGAAGCTTTGTTGGAGTTCCTGGGTGATGCAAACGGTTAAGCTCGTGGTTGGTAACTGAAAGGTTGGTGGTTCGAGTTCACCTACAGGCACCTTGGAAGAAAGGCCTGACGATCTATTTCACTCAAAATCAGCCACTGAAAACCCTACAGAGCACAGTTCCACTTTGACCCACACGGGGTTGCTGGGAGTCTGTATCAACTCCATAGCAACTGGTTTGTTGTTTCTGGATGACGGTTTTGTAGGAGGGAGGCACTGGGTCAGCAGAGAAATGACCTTGGTGCATCCACATACGACCTCTCTGCCAGTGCCTCTCCTTGTTCCTCCTCCTCCCTCAGCCACCACCTGCTGTCCGCCCTCAGTGCTCTGTGGTCCTCTCACCACCCTCCTGTCATCTGAGCTGTCCTGCTAGGCAGCTGAAATTCTCCCTCATTCCCACACCCCCCACACATACCCAGGGGCTATGACTGGAGCAGTGTCAGAATTAAAGATTCAAGAACCTGAGCCCTAAAGCCTTAGAAGCTCCGAGATGAAGTCACTTTATGAATTTTACAGCTAGGGAAAATGACACTCAAGGAAGGGACATTAAATGAATTAGTGGCAGAGCTGGGATTTGAACTCGGGCCTTTTAGTTCCCAGGAGTTCCTGGTGGTCAGATGGTGAAGCACTCAATTGCTAACTGGGATGCTGGCCATTCAAACACACCCAGAGGTGCCTCAGGAAAGGTCTGGTAAGGTGCTTCAGAAAGGTTACCGCCTTGAAAACCCTGTGGAGCAGTTCTCCTGTGACCCACATGAGTAGGGGTCGACTGGATGGCTCTGGTTTTATAGTTCTCAGTTTGTTTCCCTGCAGCATTGCTGAAATGCGTCCTGGGCAAGCCTGGAAGTCGTGTTAGGGCCCCCAATGGAGATCTTGCTGCCTCATCTCCCCCCGCCCCCACCCCACTCTCCAGGTACACTGGACAATGTCTAGAGACATTTTTGGTTATCACAACAGGGGTGGGGGTGTCACTGGCATTTGGAGAGTAAAAGGCGCTTGTAGCCAGATACGAAGGTAGGTCCTGGTCACCCTGTCCAGGGTCTGGCAGCAGCCCAGCCCGAGGATGCTATTGTACAACATTTATGACCAGAGCTGCAACCTACCTGTTAGTCTTGGGTGCAGGGGTGGAGCTCAAGGCAGAGTTTTCATTTGCTTCGGTTTGGGGATTTGTTTTTAGTTTTGTTCTATTTTCTTACTGCGCACTGTGCTTTGCTCTGATGCAAGGTTTGTTCATCTTGGCACTGTTGACATTCTGGACCAGCTCGTTCTCTGTGCCTTGTAGGATGTGGAGTGGCATTGCTGGCCTCCACCCAGCACGGAGCAGTAGCACCTCTCTGACTGTGGTGACATGCTTGCATCTGTTGTTGTGGGCTGCCTTCAAGTTGGGGAGCCCATGCCCAGGGGAACCTAGCACCGCCCAGCCCTGTGCTGTCCCCAGGATGGGTTGTGGAATGAGCCATTGTGACCCACAGGGTCTCATGGGCTGATTTTCAGAGACAGATTGCCAGGCCTTTCCTCCTAGTCCATCCTAGTCTAGAAGCTCCACTGAAACCTGTTCAGTATCCTAGCAACACACAAGCTTCTATAGGTCCCAAGCTAGACAGGTGGTGGCTGCCCCTGAGGCCCATTGGCCGGGAGTCTCTTACACAGAAGGCGAGAATCCTACCAGTTAACCCCCACTGCCCTCTCTTCCTCGTTCCTGTCCAGGGCCTTCTGCTAAGGACTTGGCCCCGGGCTTTCCTCAGACATGCTTTACTTGAGCTCATTTTGAAGACGGGATCCTTCTGAGCAGCGATGTGTATTTGCTCAGGCCTGTGCTGCTCATCAGGGCTGCTCTCCTCCCCGGGAATGCAGGGGACACTGAACTTCCTGGCCCCTTGTGGTGAGGTGGAGTCATGTAACTAATTCAGGCCAGTGAGCTGGGAATGGGAATGGCAGGCATCACATCTGGGAAAAAAAAAAAAAAAACCAAACTCACCGCCATTGAGTCTCATCTGACTCATAGTGATCCTTCTTTGGGTTTCCGAGGCAGTATCACTACGGAAGTAGATTGCCCAGTCTTCCTTCCAAGGAGCGGCTGGTGGTGGGTTTGAACTGCCAGCCTTCTGGTTAGCAGTCAGATGCCTTAGACACCACGCCATCATTTCTGGGCAGGAGAGCTTAGTTGCTGTGTGAGTACCTGCCGAGTCCTCACCTCGGCAGAAGTGACTGCGGGAGATGCAGCCTCCTTCAGCCGGGGTCCCTGAGTGATGACACGAAGCGCCACACTCCCTGCTAACCCCCAAGGGGGGTTGGTTGTTGCTGTTAAGTGCCATCGAGTGGATTCTGACTCATCATGACCTCGTGTGACGGGGTACAACTACCCCGTAGGGTTTTCTTGCCTGTGATCTTCACGGGAACAGATCAGCAAGTCTTTCTCCCAAGGAGTTGCTGAGTGAGTTCAAATGGGCTAGCAGACGAGCATTTTACCATTGTGCCACCAGGGCTCCTTATGGGACAGGTAGCACCTGTATTTTGTCAAGCCATTGAAACCTCAGTATTGTTTGTTACCACTCTATCATCTAGCCCATCCTGATTATTAACAAGACAGATAGGGAGAAATCAGCACACCTTCAAAGGAACCAGCCAATCACAACCAGCAAGCGGAGTCCATTCACTCCCAGAGATGAGGTTAAAAACACAAACAAAGAAAGCAAAACTCATGAAGTTAATTAACAAACATTTTATTGAGTTAAGAACATCAGCAAGCTAAGAAAAAACAACTTGTTTGTGTTACGTTTCAGTTGTTTGCAAATTCAGGGGAATGAACGCAAGTGTGAGCACAGTGTGTGCCATTTTCCTTGTGCTGAGTGGCGTGGGAGTGCCCGCTCTCACAAAGTCACAGAGGGGCTTTTGTGTCCAACAATAGCATCTCGGGACCCACATGCTTTGCCTGTTTACCCACAGTGAGTTCTTTCTTTTGCAAGTCCAGGCTAGTGACTTTGGGTTCAGGATGTGGAATTAAATTATGAACAGACTAAAGAAGAAGAATGTGTACACACAATGATATAAGTTGTTGTTGGGTGTTGTCGAATCCATCTCAACTCATAGCGACACCACATGACAGAGTAGAACTGCCCCACAGGGTTTTTAGGCTATAATCTTTATGGGGATAGAGCATCAAGTTTTTCTCCTACAGAGCCACTGTTGAATTTGAACCGCTGAACGCTTAACTGTCGAGCCAATTATAAATGTAAGGGTGAATTCCTGCTTAAATTTCATTTTAGTTAAATCCACAATCGATGCCTAAGGACATAGTAGTCAAGAAATCAAACGATGTATTGCATCGGGTGAATCTGCTGCAAAAGACCTCTTTAAAGTGGTAA
Source organism: Orycteropus afer afer (assembly GCF_000298275.1). Taxonomy (NCBI): domain Eukaryota; kingdom Metazoa; phylum Chordata; class Mammalia; order Tubulidentata; family Orycteropodidae; genus Orycteropus; species Orycteropus afer. Next base: position 21,538,689 of record NW_006921605.1, read on the forward strand.
AAAGCAAAAATGCCACCTTGAGGAATAAGATGTGCCTGATCCAAGTCATGGTATTTTCAATCACCTCATATGCATGTGAAAATGGACAATGAATAAAGGAAGACTGAAGAAGAATTGATGCATTTGCATTATGGTGTTGGGGAAGATTACTGAATATACCATGGGCTGCCAGAATGAGGAGGTCTATTTTGGAAGAAGGACAGCCAGAGAACTCCTTGGAAGGA
>NW_006921605.1:21540117-21543006 GCF_000298275.1 Orycteropus afer afer
AATATGAAATCTCCTCGATGAGAGGAACCCTTTTTGCCCATTCAAACTACATGACTCTGGTCAGGCACACCTGTCCTTTTTGGGGTCCACCTCTTTGGCTGTGCACGTGAACACATAATCCAAGCTGGGCCAACGCCTGGGATTCTTCTAGTTGACACTTCCTTGCTCTATGGTAGCCAGGTTGGGAAGACATGCGCCCTCACTCTGCTGGTGGCCCAGGTTCTAGCCTTGTGGAGAAAGCCCACCAGAGAGACACAGAGACAAAGGGAGACAGGCCAGATGGGCTTTGGTCCCGGGATGAAGCGTTTCCTGCCCTCCCTGCAGCCTGTAATGAACCAACAACTTCCCCTTTCTATCCAAGTGAGTTGCAGTTGACATTTGCAGCCAGTGGGTGTCAAACTGCACCCTGGATTGTGGGGCAAAAGGAAGAGGGAAGAAGTTCTGGCTGGAAGCTCTCCTGGGAGTCCAGCCTTGAAAAGGTGAGTGCACGTTATGGCCAAGGGTGGGGGCCACTTGGGAGAGGCGACAACAAAATTCCCCTAGACAGAGGATTTAGAAAAGGATGCAGATCTTGCTAAGCAAAGAAAGTAAGAGAATGGGAGAGGGAGGGGGAGGAAGAACTGGAAGGGGTCAAAATCTTAGGGAAAAGAAGGTGCTGGAAACAGAAGTGGTCGAGGCATTGAAAACACCATGGCTGGAGTCAGGTGCACCTTATTCCTGAGAGCGACATCTTTGGTTCTTAACACTTTAAAAGAGGTCTTTTGCAACAGATTTACCCAATGCAATACGTGGTTTGAATTCTTATCTGCTGCTTCCATGGCATTGATTATGGATCCAAGAAGAAATCCCTGCCAACTTCAATCATGATGTTGTTTATTGGTCCAGTTGTGAGGATTTTTGTTTTCTTTATGTTGAGGTTCAATCCATACTGAAAGCTGTAGTCTTTGCTCTTCATCAGTAAGGGCTTCAAGTCATCTTCACTTACAGCAAGCAAAGTTGCATCACCAGCATATCACAGGTTGTTAATGAGTCTTCCTCCGATCCTGATGCCTTTTCTTTTAATTTTTTAGTATTCATTTTATTTTTGGTGAAAATATACACAGCAGATCATGCACCCATTCAACAGTTTCTACATGTACAGATCAATGACATTGGTTATGTTCTTCACATTGTACCACCATTCTTGCTCTTTTTCCTCATATTGTTTCCCCACCATTGACTTACACTCACTGCCCCATAAACTACTCACGTATGTTTTAGAGTTACTGTTGTCAGTTTTATCTGATGTAGACAATTCTTTAAAAAAACACAATGCTCAACTGTAGTTTGAAGATGACTTCAGGTGCTAGTTTTAGTTCAAGGTTCAAAATTTTTCTCAGGGCAACAGGAATCTGGGGATTCCTCCAACCTCAATGGGTCCAATAAGTCTGGATTCGGTAAGAAATTTTAAATTCTGTCTCACATTTCCCCCTTTTGATTAGGATTCATCTACTGAGTTCTTGATCAAAACGTTCAGTAACAGTAGCCGGGTGCCATCCAATTCTGTTCTCATAACAAAGGAGGCAGCAGTTCAGGGAAGAAAGAGTTCTGGTGGTACAATGCCTAAGGCATTTGACTACTAACCAGAAGGCTGGCGATTCAAATCCACCACCATGGAAGGAAGATGGGGCAATCTACTTCCCTAAAGATTTACCACCTGAGAAACCCGATGGGGGTCGTTTTGAGTCGGAATCGACTTGATGGCCGTGAGCTCGAGCCTTGAGTCCATGGAAGCAAGCAGACCTGCTTTCCAGTCCCTTCTCCGCTTCCTGGTTCTCCTTCCTCTGCTGCTCCAGGTGAACAGCGCTCTCTGTTCTCTTGGTGGATCTTGAATAAACTTTTATTTTTCAAATCTGCTCAAGCAATACATGAAAATCTCACTGACAAAATTTCAAAGAATACAGAAACAGGGAAAGTCTCCTTTGTCACCGCCCCTGTGTCCCCCTCCCTACCCCAATCCCACTGGCCTCTTACAGTCACAGAGGGGAGTGGACGGTCCAGAGGGTATCTTTCCCAACTTTGTGGTCTGCGAGTACATTTGAATATGCACATACATTTAGAAATGTGTGATTTTACCTCTCATTTCGTTTATATCAACAAGATTGTATCGTACATATTGTTTTGCAACCTACTTTTTTGTTTAGGAAATCTTCCACTTTTGTTCATGTGGCTGTACTGCATCCTCTCTACCTGCCGCATTGTATTTTGTGGTTAGATGCTCTGTGTCACTTAGCCTTTCCTCTATTAATGGTCTTTAGGTTGCCCCTCATCTTACATTATTACAGAAAGGGCTGTGATGAACACCTTTGGGCATGTCTCCTTGAATACCAAGCAGTGGAATTCCTGGGTCAAAGGCATGCATTGCACTCAGCACTGCATACTCACTGTCGTGGAGTCGGATCCAACTCATAGCGAGCCCTCTTTGGGTTTCCGAGGCAGTATCACTACCGAAGTAGTGATACTTTCCAGGAATGGCTGGCGGGTTTGAACCACCAGGCTTCTGGTTAGCAGTCAAATGCCTTAGGCACTACACAACCAGAGCTCCTCAATACTGCAAAGTGTTCTCCAAAAAGGTTGCACCCAACAGCCCTCCCACCAACAGTGGGTGAGTCTGCCTGGCTCTCCTCGGCAGCACTGATTTTTATTAATATCGTCGTAATTCTTCCCACTCTCCTGGGTAAACAGTGCTATCTCATTGTTATTTGTTATCATTGTTGTGGTAGCTGTTTACCTCTTTATTTTGAAATAATTTTAAACTTAAAAGAAGTTGTGAAAATACAGTTCTCATATACCCCACACACAACTTCTCCTAATGTTAACATCTTGTTGTTGTTGTTGTTGTTATGTGCC
>NW_006921605.1:21543611-21656184 GCF_000298275.1 Orycteropus afer afer
TTAACTTTGGCACAATACTGTTAACTAAAGACTTTTATTCAGATCACCAACTTTTCCCCTAATGTCTGTTTTACATTTCATGTCCCTGACTCCTAGGGAGATTGGACATTAGCTTTTCATATGTTTTCAGCCATCTGTATTTCTTCTTTGAAATGCCTGTTCAAATTCTTTGCCCATTCCCCTCCGCCCTTGATTGTTGGCCTTTTTCTAATTGATGTCTAGGCATTCTTTCCTGGAGAACTCTTCCAAGTTCACACAGCTAATTCGTGGTGAAGCTGGGAAGGGAACCTCCAAATATATGTATATATCTCCACTGCCATTAAGTCCATTCTGACTCATGGTGACTCCATGGGACAGAGTAGAACTGCCCTGTAGGGTTTCCTAGGAGTAGATCAGCAGGTCTCTTCTCCCACGGAGCAGTTGCAGGGTTTGAACTGCTGTCCTTTCAGTTAGCAGCCAAGAGCTTGACCACTGCACCATCAGGGCACCTTCTGTAATGATTACAGCCTGGGAAATCCCATGAGGGCTGTTCTACTCTGTCACTTGCTCAGCTTTTGACCGAAAGGTTGGAGGTTCAAGTCCACCGAGAGGCACCTTGGAAGACAGGCCTGGTGACCTACTTCAGAAAAACCAGCCGTTGAAATCTCTGCGAAGCACTGTTCCACATGACACACGTGGGGTCACCCTGAGTCAGAACCGACTCCACTGCAGCTGGTTTGGTTTTGCTTTCTAGGCTGGGTCTCGTCGGCCTTGTCGGAACAGCAGCTTCCTTTCTGGAAAGTCGCATCTTCTTTGGCCCTGAGACAGGCCGCACAGACCGCAGGCTGTAGAGGCCCAAGAATGCTCCATTTGGCTGACGGTCCTCGCCCTAATTGCACCTTAATTGCCGTCCTGGCAGTTGTAAAATCTCACTGGCAGAACTGAAGCTACAAAAGGGAAGGCATGCGGTTCTCAGAGCTCCGGGAGGCCAGAAATTCCCGGAACACCATCCACCAGGCCCTATGTGCCCCTCGGGTGTTACCTCACCCTCCTACCTCGGTTCTGGGAGCTCTAGCCGTGTGTGCCTGTGCAAGGGGTACCAGGCGGCTCTGGTCACCCTCAGCTGTGGGCTCCTGGAGGCGAGGGCCCCTGCTTTGTCTCCTTGATAGTCTTCTTCTCCCTCCAGCTCTATTGCTGAGTAATAAATTATTATAAATCTAAGGAGCCCTGGTGGCATAACGCTTACACACTCAGCTGCTAACCCAAAGACTGTGGTTTGAACCCACCTAGCAGCTCCTGGGGAGAAAGATGTGGTAGTCTTCTTCCATAAAGATTTTTCTTTTTTCTTTTTTTTTTTTTCCTCAGAGGCATGGGGGTCCCTGTCCTCCAAGACCCCTGCTACTCAGGCCTCTCTCCTCATCTGGGCTACTTACTTAGGTTTTAAAATAACTTTTATTTTTATTTATTTTTGAAACTGCACGTCAGGAGCTATTGGAGGAGTGCTACATCTATCAAATCATTTATTTTATTTCATTGATTGTGTCTGCCCTCCAGTTAGTGGTTTACTCTCCCTTCCCCACCCACCCCTGGTAACCATCAAAGAATATTTCATTTTTTTGTGAAATCCTTTTCTTAACTTTTTACAATAGCGGTCTCATACAGTGTTTGTCCTTCTGTGTTTGACTAACTTCTCTCAGCGTGACATCCTCTATGTTCATCCATGGTCTGAGGCGTTTCACAGATTCGTCGTTCTTTAACGGTACGCAGTATTCGTTGCATGTATGTACCATAGTTTGTTGAGCCTATCCTCTATCAAGGGGCATTCAGCTGGTTTCCATCTGTGGTGGTTACGTTTGTATGTCAACTTGGCTGGGCCTGGTTGAGTGGCTGGGCAGCTGGATGTAGTATTCCCCATGATGAGATTGGTAATCAACTCCAGAGTGGAATCTACTGGGAGCAGCTGAGTAGCTGCCTTTGGGTATGTGATCTGCTTTCCATATATAAGAAGCAGCTTTAGGAATGGTCTCTAGCCTATGCGATGCTTGGAACCTACATGTAGCCGTCGCGTTGCTTAGCAGCCTGCTATGCTCTGCCGATCTTGGGACTTACAATGGACTTAAGTTAATGGCCTGCTGTGTGGTTTGGTAATATTGGGACTGTGCCTTTTTACTTATCAACCTTGGGGCTTCCCAGCCTCGGCAGCCAGCAGCTGTCTGAGTGAAGAAACGCCTCTAGCTCCAGTGGGCCAGGAGCAGGAGGCAGAGCTGGACCCCAAGGTTGAAGGGCTTTCACCCAGCCCCTAGAGCCTGGCACTTTGAACTTGGACTTAAAGCCTCCAAATTGTAAGAATAAACTCCTGTTTGTTAAGGACATCCCATTTGTGGTATGTTCTTGTCAGAGAGGTACTAGGGAACCAGAACACCATCTTTCTGCTATTGTGAATAGTGCCGCGATGAACATGGGTGTGTCATGGCTCTTATTTCTCTAGGATATATAGCTAGTAGTGGGCTTGCTGAATCATATTTCTATTTCCAGCTTTTTAAGGAAGCGCCATGCCACCTTCCAAAGTGGTTGTACCAATGCATTTGTGAAGATTTACAGCCGGGGGGGCAGTTCTAACTCTGTAATACATGGGTTCGCCGTAAGTTGGAGTCAACTCAGTGGCACCCAGCAACAAGAAGTGGCTTCAAACAACGTACCTATTTATTTCCATTTTTCCAGGAGTCAAGGGTCTGGGATGGGGCGGTCTTAGCTGGCTCTTCTGCTCAGGGTCTCAGCAGGCTGCAATCAGGGCTTTGGCTGACACTGTCCTCTTAGCTGAGGCCTCTAGAGGAGCCTTCCGTCTTCCAAACTCATTCAGGTTGTTGGAGGAATTCAGTTCCTTGTGGCTGTAGATCCTCATTTCCTTGCTGGCTCTTGGCTGGGCTCACTCTCAGTTCCTGAAGTCATTCCAACATGGCTCCCTCCAACAACAACAACACAGCGTTGCCGTGGACTCAACTCCAACTCATGGCCACTCCATGTGGTCAGAGTAGAGCGATGCTCCGTAGGCTTTTTAATGGCTGGTATTTTGGAAATAGATCGCCAGGCCTTTCTTTTGAGGGACCTTTGTGTGGATTTGAACTTCCAGACTTTTGGTTAGCAGTCCAGTGTGTTAATCATTTGCACCACTCAGGGACATCAAACCAAAAAAACCCAAACCCACTGCCATAGAGTCAATGCCCACTCATAGCAACCTTATAGGACAGAGCAGAACTGCCCCATAGGGTTTCCAAGGCTGTAAATCTTTACAGAAGCAGACTGCCACATCTTTCTCCCATGGAGCTGCTACTGGGTTTGAATTGCCAACCTTTTGGTTAGAAGCTGAGTGTTTTAAACACGGTGCCACCAGGGCTCCTTCCCCAGAAACACCATAGGTCCATAGAAGTCACTGTTCACAGGTTCCAGGGAATAGAAGTTCAATTCTGTTCTATTCTTTTGAGGGGCCGTTATTCAGTTTACCACAACTGACTTGATGGCTTCAGTAAAGTGGGATGAGGCCAGACCTGCCCTTGGCTCACACTCCTGTGGCTCCGTGGGGTGGGGGCGGTAACCTGGGCTGTGATGGGTGAGGATTCTCAGAGCACAGCCTTGCCTGCCAGTTTACTTCAGTGTCTGGGTCAGAAAGTGCAGGCAGTGTGGATGCTTCACCCAGGACGTTTCAAGAATCTAAGGACCCAGCGGTCTCCTGCTTTGAGACCAAGTATGAGGGGGAAATTAGGACTCCGTGAAACAATTCCTGAAACCCAAATATTAGCGTTCCAGAAAAAGTCCCGTTCATAGGAGAGTTGGTTAGTTAGTTTCACGTTCGTGGTTGCCTTGTCACTTGCTTGCTGTGTGGCCTTGGGCAAGTTGCTTTCACTCTCTGACCTCAGTTTTAGAGGGTTCTAGGCTGTGCCAGCACCGTCATTCAGACCTGATGCATTGCATCCCTCATGGGTTCTTCTCTGCCATTCAAATCCCTAAGAGGTTGGAGGGAGCTGCTTAAAACCATTGCTCAGAACAACTCAGAATTCTGGCCGCCCGGGCTCCTCCCAGCAGCCACCTCGCTGTCCTGCTTCCCTCCCTCCCTCCCTCCAGCGTCTTTCGGAGATCTCTCCCCGTCATCCTAGACAGGTTCTGGAAACAGCCGCAGTGATAAATTCATTTTGGTTTGTAAACAAAATCCTGCCCACCCATAGTTTACTTTCCAGATGCTTCATTTCATCTTTGACAGTAGCTCTTCTGGAAACCCACCTTCCAGCTTCTTGGAGTCCCATCTAGAGTCCTCCAGGGAAGTCTGAATCCAGATCTCACACCTCACTCCTGGACTCACCTAGGACGATGGTTTGCTCTCAGTGACCAACTGAGAAAGGAACCCTGGCGGCACAGTGCTTAAGTTCTCAGCTGCTGACCCAAAGGTTGGTGGTTTGAACTCACCAGCCGCTCCAAAGGAGAACAATGTGGCAATGTGTTTTTGTGAAATCACCACCCTGGAAACCTTCTGGGGTAGCTCTACTCTGTCCTTTGGGTTGCTGTGAGTTGAAATTGACTTGATGCCAATGAAAGATTGGCTGAATCCACCCAGGAGTGTTGTGGAAGCAAGTCCTGGCTATCTGCTGTCAGAAAGATTACAGCCAAGAAAGCCCTGTGGAGCTCAGGTCTGTATTCTGAGATGAACTGGAATCAACAGGAGGGCAGTGGGTTTGTCGGCAGTGTTTGGTGCGTGTGAAGGAGCACCTGCAGACCTGTAAGGAAGGTGCTGGCCTGGGCTTTGGGGCAGGAGGAGGTGCACAAGGAGTCCAGGTGCTGGGGGCAGGGGTCCGAGCTACTTATTCAGGGGGCCTGATTACCTTGGGTGGGATAAGCCTCAGGGAATGGGTCACCTTCAGGCACTAAGGATATTCAGTGATGCCATGTGGGGCTATTTCATAAAATAGCAAAATTCTTCCAGACCTACTTCCAGGACACCTCATCTCCTCACAACCCAGCCTCTAAAGTGTTAATCCTGATTACAACCCCGCTGATTGGTCGGGTGTCTTAGTTCTCTAGCTCTGCTGTAATAGAAATACCACAAATGGATGACTTTAACGACAGGAATTTATTCTTTTACAGTTTAGGAGACTAAAAGTCGGGATCCAGGGTGCCGGCTGGGGGGGCTGGATGAAGGCCCCTGACCTTGGGCTTCAGCTCTGTGCTTGCTCCAAGCCCACTGGAGCTGGAGGCTTCTGACTCACACAGCTACTGGCTGCCGAGGCTGACGAACTCGGGATCGGCGGGTAAAATGGCACGATCCCAAGGCCAGCAAGCTGCTGGCAGGCCACTGGTTCGAGTCCAAGAACAATGCCAAGATCAGCAGTCAACACAGCCCAAAATGTGCCAAAAACCTTGAGACCTTCTCCATATATACTGGAAGCAGGCCACACCCGGCAGCTAACTCCCCTTCAACTACTTAGCTACTCACAGCAGATTCTACCATGGAGGTGATTACAGTTTCATCATGGGGAGTAACTACATTCAGCTGCCAAGTCACTCAAAATCATGGCCCAGACAAGATGACACATAACCTTAACTACCACAGTCAGTGCCCCACCCCCACCCCACCCCAGCTATTTTGGCGTAGTGCCTAAGGCACTTGACTGCTAATCAGAAGGCTGGCGGTTCAAACCCACCAACCACTCCTCAGAAGGACGATGGGGCGGGCAATCTACTTCCGTAGTGATACTGCCTCAGAAACCCAAGGAAGGGTCGCTGTGAGTCGAATCCGACTCTACGGCAGTGAGTTTGGTTTCTTGGTTTGGTATTTTGAGTATCACACTTGATCATCATTATTTGAGTTCTGTGAGCCCTGGCGGTGCAGTGGTTAAGCATTCCACCGCTAAGTGTAAGGTCAGTGGTTTGAACCTACCCAGTCTCTACGCGGGAGAAGATGAGGCGTACTGCTTCCAGGAAAACGCTATGAGGCAGTTCTACTCGGTTCCACAGGGTCGCTTTGAGTTGGGATTCCATCCAGCGGCAATGGGTTTATGGGTTTGCCTGCTCTTATCTTACTGACCAGCAGGTGGCAGCATAGGCGCGTCAAAGCTCAGCGTTGCAGAACGTTGCAGAAAGCCTTCAGAGTTCCTGGCAGACTGCGGAGGGATCCCTGCTCCAGGCTGTGTTGCGCGGACGTGTACCTGATGACCGCCAGGCACACACCCGCACACACCGCATCCCATTGGGGGTGGGCAGGGCAGACCCAGAGAAGAGCACTCCGCCTCTGGGAGCTCAACCGTTAGAAACCGGAAGCTGATTTGGGATGGATGGCTTTTGGGGGATTACAGTACGTTGTCCCAGATGCTTTTGCTCTCAAACCTGAGCGTCACGTAATGAGACGATGTGTATCCCTAATTCATAGTTAGTGCTTAGCAAAACGTTATGCACATTGTTGTTAGGTGCCGTCTAGTCTGTTCCAACTCAGCCACCCCACATACAACAGAACAAACTGCCCAGTTTATACACATACCTCACCTCATGCAATCCTTACAATGACGGCACAAAACAAGTCTCCTGAGTAGCCCCATTTTACAGATGTGAAAACTGAGGCACAGACAGTAGCCTCAGCTGTCCTGGTCACATGGCAAGTGAACAGCAATGCTGAGCTTTGAACTCAGGTCTCAGTGACTCAGAGTCCTGCCCTGTCCTCCCTCTTATGCTGGGAGGTGCTCAATGCGGAATCACAAGTTATTCCTTACCAAGCAACACATACATTCTTCTCCATGAAGGAAGAGGCCTGGACCTACTCAGAGACACAGCAAAGGGTCGGTAGACCATGAGTTTTCCTGGAAGAGGCATGCTTTCAGTCTGTGCCTCATGGATTGGGAGGAGCATGGACTGGAGACTGGAATGTGAGGAGGGGGAGGGGTTTAGGATGGGAGCTTGTCCCTGCAGTGGAGCTGGGAGATGGGAGCCCAGAGCTGTGTTCTATTTCTGCTGCCCACTAGCTGCATAATCTTTGTAGGTCCTGCTCCTCTCTGGGCCTTTCTTAAAGAGTCTCATTGGTCTTTGCTGGTTCTCACCGTCCAGGGAATCTAGACACCCCAGCTCCAAACCCTTTCATTAACTGAGGTGTGACTGTCTAGCTTGTGGAGTTCTCACAGGAATTAAACGAGGATGGAAATGCTGAGTATCTGAGACAAAGCCCAGCCCCAATGCTGGGCTGGGCCTGCGTGCGAGGGGACTGACTGGGAGAGTGGGGCAGAGCCCATAGTTAAAAGGACACCTTGGCTCTGGTGTGAGGGGAGAAGCAGGAGATACTGGGCCATTGAAGAGTGGCGGCAGCAACGCTGCAAAGTTTTGGCGGCCCCGACTCTGCACCAGGCAGTGGGCTTGGCTCCTTAGATGGCTTGTCTAATACTGATTGCAACCCTGAGGTAGGTGCTATCATTATCCTGCTTTTACAGATAAGGAAACTGTGGCTCAGAGGTGTCAAGTGGCTTCCTTAAGGTCACACAGCTAGTCATTCCTCCATCCGTTCAACAGACTGAACGCCTACTATGTGCTGGGCACACAGTGATCAACAGGACGTGGCGGCATCTTGACAGCACAGCAGAGGAGGCAGGGCTGGTTCCATTCCTCCTGCCCCAGGCCAGAAGAGGCCGAGGTCCGGTGGGGCTAGGGCCTGGGGAAGGGAACTGGTCAAGGCTGCAGGCTGAATGTGTGTGTCAGGATGGAGGTGGGGGCTGCCCTTAGTCTCCTCACCGTCCTCCTGGCTCAGCTGACACCAGACACCCAAGGTTAAACTCTAGAGCTGTTCAGCCTGTGGGGAGGGACAGGGGTTCCCTGAAACTCCAGAGACCTAATTCTCCCCAGACCTACTGAATCGGAGCCCCTGGGGCCGGCACCCAGGAATCTCTATTTTGGCAGATGATCTGTATTCTGACACATAGCCATGCCTGGGCTTCTTTCCCTAGAGACCTTAGGCTGCCTGTCAGAGTCCCCCTGCTCAGCCCCATCTGTAAAATGGACAGATGCCTTCCAGAGAGTTTTCAGAAGGGAAAAGAAAGGCCCTGCAGGTGGCCGGGAGTCTGGACAGCTTTCCCAAGTCACACGCAGACTAGGGTTTCCCTAAGTCTTAGCTTGGGCTCTGGGGAATGAAACTCTGTAGAGTTGTGGGGGAGGTGCACGGGCCTGTGCTCTTGGGGAAAGACGTATGAGGGAGTGAGAGGCACCGGTCGGCATGGGGCACTGCTCATGGCACAGTCACCTGAGGTCCTGGTAAACCACATAGTTCCAGAGCTGGGGTGCTCCTCAGACATCCTCCTCACATTAGCCAGCCATGGGTGAGACTGCCCCCAGGGGGTGGCCTTGGGCACCCCAGGACGATTTTCCAGTGAGGAGCACAGGTGATATATTGGTGGGGGCACCCAGTCCCCACCCCACCCCCGGCCTGCTGTCTAGCCCCGGCCTGGTCTCAGGACCCCCATGGGTGCTGTTCTTGCTGCCCGAACACCACATCCCCAATTGTGGGGGACTTTAAGACAGCAAATCTGGTTCCTCTCAGTACCTCCCTCCCCCTCAGGAGAGCAGGCCCCCAGAGAGGCTTCCCTGGAGCCTCCCTCCTCAGACCCTCCCTCCTCAGACCCTCCCTCCTCAGACCCTCCCTCCTCAGACCCTCCCTCCTCAGACCCTCCCTCAAGGAAGCAGAGCCCCCTGGGAAGCAGGCCCCACCCCCATCACAGGGAGCCCTGCTCCAGCCTCCTCAGAACCACCCAGATCACAGTCCTTGGAGAGAGGGGTTCCCTTGTCCTGCCCCCCTAATCTGGGGGACAAGGGGCCCAGAGGCCTCAGCTCTGCCCAGCCCTCCCCCTCCGGCATGGCTGAGGGATATGGCCACCCCTGGCAGGCCAGTGACGCAGGTCAGCAGCGGGGAGGCCTCCTGGGCTGGGGACGAGCCAGGGCCTGTGGAGGCCCCTCTGCCCGGCCAGATGGCCGCTGCTCTGGTGGGAGGGTTGCCAGTGTGCTGGCTGGCTCTTTACTCTGCCTTTGTCCAGCCTGAGCTTTCAGACACTGTTTGCTGAGGGGACGTGCCTCTTCCCCAGTGACTGGGTCTTTGGGATGCCCATTACCTGTACTTCCTCACCTGTGACGCCCTTACTCCCTACCCCTAGGGCCTAACTAGACCCCTCAGGGTCTAGTGTCCACACTGATCAAGCCCTGCAGGAACCCAGGGAGGTTGTCTAGGCAGCAGGCGTCCCCTCATAGTGTTCCCTTTTCCTCTGAAGCTCAGTCTGAATCAAGCCTTCATTCATTCATTCATTCATTTACCAACAAACATACGTCAAGCACCTACAACAGACTGGGTCCTGCTCTCACCCCTGGAACTCCACTGATGAACAGGACAGACAAGGTCCCTGCCCTCCTGAAGCTGACACTCAGGGGGACAAGAAAAGTAACCCACAGGTTGTATGGAGATGTGATTGAGGCTGGGGGCACATCAGAAAGGGCCGTGAATAAAGGCCTTCCAGAGGAGGGGACATCTGGGCTGAGTCTGGGTACAGGGCCTGGGGGTGTGCTTGAGGTGGTGGTGAGGGGCAAGAGTGCTGGGTGTGGAGGAGGGGAGGAGCAGGTAGTCAGGCCCGGACCGGGAAGACCTCATGGGAGTTGGATTGGACTCTGAAGGGCTTTCATGAAGGGAAGTGATATAAAATAGTCAATATTCACAAAGCTCTTCCTTTGTTGTTGGTTACTATCAAGTCAGTTCCGATTTGTGGTGACCCCATGAGCCCCATAGGATTTTCAGGGCTGTCACCTTTTGGAAGCAGAAGCAAATCACCAGGCCTGTCTTCTGAGGCACCTCAGCGTGGCTTGAACCTCCTACCTTTCGGCCAGTAGTCAAGCGCTTAACCGTGTGTGCCTCCCAGGGACTCTGGCTCTTCCTTGTAGAAGCCAGTATTTCAGATCTCTCAATAACCCTGTGGCAGGTCCTGGTATCATCCCACTTTACACGTGAGGAAACTGAGGTACTGAGAGGTTGAGTCGCTTGCTCAGTGACACACGACAGGTCAGTGGCAGAGCCAGTTTCCTGGCAGGACAGCTGTACCACGTGGGCTCTCAGTCCACAATTCCCTCACCTCCAACACAGCCTCCTTCATGAGAGTTTGTTCCCTTTGCTTGAGCAACATAAAACACACCTGTGGCCTGAAAACTGTGGAGTCCTCAAGAAGTCATGTGGTCTGCACCCCTCCCTCCAGGAGGTGGACACAGTATTAGAAGGCCCATTTTGCAGATGAGACTACAAAAGCCCAAAGGGGTTATGAGGCTTGTCTGGTACCCAGAATCAGTGCGGGGGGCTGGGGGTGAGAATTGCAGCCGGGTGTCCTGACTTTTTCCACAGCCCCAACCTCTCCACTCTGGAGAAAATCCTTAGGTTGTTCTTGTCCGTTATCTGCCTGCTCTGCCCCTTGCTAGTCAGCAGCTTCCCCCGGTGCCTAGCGCAGGGTGGTGCACGCAGCAGGTGCATATTCAGCGTCTGCAGATGGAGCGCGCTGGGCTGGCTGCTGGTGACCGAGGAGCTTTGAGCAGTGAGGTTTAGCTGAAAGGCTGAGAGCTGAGGCCTGAGGGATGCTTGGGGATTTTCTGGGGAACCAGGGAGCCAGGTGGGCTCCTTCTGTCTGGGAACAGGAAGGGCATCCCAGCCAAAGGGAATAAAATGTGCAAAGAGAAGGGAGGCCATGTGGCACATTTAAGGAACAGCAGCGGTTCTGTTGGGCCTGAGCAGGGGTGGGCTCTGAGGCTGGAGTGGGGTGGTCAGGACCAGAGGGAGGGTTTCTGCCAGGCTAAGGAGCCGAGACTTTGCCTTGGGGGGAGAGGGAGGAGGCTGGCAGGGTAGAGGGGGTAGAGGGGGAGCAGCTTCCCCGTGGGCCCTGGGAGTGAATCCTGATCTTGCTGAGTGACCTCATGCAGGTCTTGTACCCTCTCTGAGCCTCAGTTTCCCCCTTGGCACAATGTGGGGGTTGTTAGTTGCTGTTGGGGATCTCTGGTGGTGTAGTGCCTAAGGCACTTGACTGCTAACCAGAAGGCTGGCGGTTCAAACCCACCAGCCACTCCTCGGAAGGAAGATTGGGCAATCTACTTCCACAGTGACATAGCCTCGGAAACGCAAGAAGGTTCGTTGTGAGTCACATCTGACTCTATGGCAGTGAGTGAGTGAATGAGTTGCTATTGAGTCAATTCTAGCTCACAGAATTTTCAAGCCTGTGACCTTGTCTTCCGATGTGCCACTGGGTGGGTTCAAACCCACAACCTTTCTGCTAGGAGTCGAGCATTTAACCGTTTGTGCCACCCGAGGACAATTGCTCAGAACGGTCGGGCCCTATGTGGACTATTCTCTAGTTGCTGCTTCCTTACAGCCCTAACAAAGGACATAGCCCCGCCAGGTAGATATGGAATCTCTTTAATGCCCTGCTTTCTTGTTGCCACATGTAGCTTTACTCTGTGTTCGGCCAGCCCTTGTGGAGCACACATGCCGGTGGCTCGGGATCACAGGGGAGCCTCGGTCGACACGCTCTTCTTGAGCTTGAAGCCCTTCCTCTTATGGAGCCCTGTCCAGGGCAGGCCAGCCTCATGGGCCTGGGCCTGGGCGTGGGCGTGGCCCAGCTCTGAGGGGGCCGGCATCAGCGGCACTAGCGGGATCAGCATGGCTATCGGCATCAGTGGCATCAGCCCCTCTGAGGCCCCGAGGGAGGTAGGGGGCAGCTCATCAGGGTCCAAGTTGGCATCACTCCAGGCTTCGGAGCTGTCACTGGGGCCATCTGCCCCGGTGGTTTCATCCTCAGATACGATCTGAGTGACGATCTCGGCCGTGTCCTCCCCAGGACTGCTGTCTAAGGCCCCTGCCCCTTGGTCGGTGGCCTCTTCAAACTCACTGACAGCCTGGACATCCACTGTGTCCTCCTGCATCTGCTCAGAGTCAGCAGCAGAGGCTGCGTGGACCCCTGCTGCGGGCTGAGCAGGCACCTTGGCTCTGCCCTGGCCGGTCCAGAAGAGGGTGAGCTCTTGGCGACAGGCAGCCACGGCCAGGCTGGTGAGCAGAGTGCAGGACACTAGGAAGAGCAGGGTGGGCTGGCTCGTCTGTGTGAGGACTGTGGCGATAAAAGTGACCAGCAGGCCCATGGCATAGGCCAAGGTGCAGGCCATGAAGTAGACCTGGTGTGAGTGGACTTGGATGTCGAAGCGGTGACAGTAGGCCACCAGGAAGCCAGGGACCACAATGTTACCAAAGCCGAGGATGGTGAAGGGCCGGCTGCACAGAGTCAAGGCCGAGAAGCTTATCCGGGGCACTTTGAACACCATGGGCAGCCTCTTGTGGCTCAAGGAATCTGCCAGGCCTGTGGCCCCCTCCGCCATCCTGCTGTTACCGGTCCTGGTGAGGAAGGGTGTGACAAAGGCAAAGAAAACGTCAAAGGCCAGCAGGGCCAGCAGGAGGGAGGCACAGATCTTGAGTGTAGGCAGCCTCAAGCGCTGAAGGATGAAAAGGCAATAGGCCACGCCCAGCGTGTCCTGCAGGAGCCATGCCCAGCCGTCCTCATGGCGATAGGCCACCCAGAAGACGGTCACTGCCGTGCACAGGCTGGCCAGCAGCAGCTGGGGCAGCTGCAGACAGCCCCAGTAGCCAGGCAGGGGCCACTGGTATCGCTGCAGGGGCAGGTGGTGCACCAGCGGGGCCAGGCAGCTGTAGAGGCCAGTGCCAGCGCCCAGGCTAAAGATCCCGATCATGACGTAGACAAAGCAGTCGTAGAAGAAGTGAAGGAGCAGTGTGATGGAGCAGGACATGGTGACCACTGCTCCTGTCATGGCCGGCATGAGGTCCACCGGGACATCCTTGTCATCTTCCTCCTGCCCTACCTCGGCTGCCACCACCTCCAGGTGACGATGACTGCCAGGCCCCCCTCCTCCTTGGGCCCGGCGCCGTTGCAGCCAGCCAACCTCGGTCAGTCCGGCCCAATAGCCGCCCACGGCCACAGTGCCGACAGCCAGGATGAAGATGACCAGCAGGCTATAGTCGAGGATGGGCTCTGGGGGCGCATACATGGCCACATGGACGACAGAGCCATTGCGGGTGTGGCTGAGGATATCTAGCATGTCTGTGTAGTGGAGCACAGCCATGGGGATGGTGAGGTGTGGCAGGGGCTTGTAGGGGTCCCGGGGGGCTGGCGTGGTGTCTGAGCACTGCCGGCTGCTGGCCCTGCTTACGATGAGCAGCCCATGGGCACCTCGGCCCTGAGCCAGCCGGCCTTTGGCATAGAAGCTGCAGTTGCCCCTCATGACCATGGCTGTGGTGTGGCGGAGTGGCTGCTGGCTGGGGGAGCCGGGCTGGGCCTGATGGGAGTCGCCCTCACCCGGGCACCAGGGTGACATGGTGCCATCGTGCAGGGGCAGGAGGGGGGCGTGGCGCAGGTCCCGTGGCAGGGTGACATACTTGGAGCTGAACAGGACACAGTAGTCTTTGCTCCAGTTCTCCGACACCACGTGGACCACGGCGTACTCCCCTTGGGCCACGGCGCTGGTGAGGAGGAGGAGAAGGAAGCCCACGGGGAGGAGGCAGCCCAGGTGCCCCATACTGCTCAGCCTCCTACTGTTGCGTCCCCACCGGCTGTGGCTGCTCCACCCTGTTCCCTCTCCCAGAGGGTGGGTGTGGCTCCTTGTCACAGAGCAGCTTTGCCTCCTGTCCTGGAAACCAAGGCCACACCTACCCAGTCACAAAGCTGAGTCCTCCCCGGGGCCAGGACACAGCCAAGTACCTAGGGTACTGCCCCCACCCTGACTTCTGGGCAGAGAGGGCATCTGCATCCCCCTCTCTACCTGGAACCAGGGAGTTTGAAACAAGACTTGAGAGAATAAGATCGGGGATCTCAGACAGACTTCTGGTTGTGGCTTTGCTGCATACCCAGTGGGGGACCTGGGCAGACGCTTCTCCTCCTTGGAACTTCTTTATCTGCAGAGAAAGGACACTGAGCCAGAAGAGTTTCTAAGGCCCCTTGAAGCCCTGACCTCACACGTGTTGAGCACTTTTATTGAGTGTTTACTATCTAAGTGCTTCTTCTTCCCTGGTGGCCCCTTGCAAGTGGTTGTGCTCCACTACACAGACATGCTAGTGGGTACATGCTACTGTACCCACTGAGCCTGAGCTGCCAGGTGGCCTTCAATGTTGGCCCCCCCTTTGTATGGGCACATGGCCAGATTCATTTCCCAGGCTCCCTTCCAGTTAGGCATAGCCATGTGACCAAGTTCTTGCCAACAGGAATTGAGCAAAAATGACATGAGTACCTCAAGGGCTGTGGCTGAAAGACTTGGGGCTCCTGGTCCACCCTTGTCTCATGAGTAAACAAGGACTGGCCTGTGACCCAGCACTGATGATGCAGAGGAGGACAGTGTCCTAAGGGATGGGAAACACAAAGTGGAAGAGACCCGGGACCTGGGGTGTCAGCATGGAGCAGAAGAAGCCTGGGCTGTTAAAAAGAGATATGGTGTCTTCCCTAAGCCTTGAATTATGGTGGGCCTTTTTGTTACAGCAGCCTAGCTAGCCTTACCCTAACTCATCTGTTTCAGGGATGAGTGGGCCTGAGGCCTCAGGAAGCCCACACAGACTCAGCCAAAAATGTCGGAGGATTTTGTGCTGCTTGCTGGATCTCAGCATCTCCATTTTGAGTTGGGCTCTGGCCCACATTCCCTGTCTTTCTCCTGAAGTTGAACAAACTTCCAGCTGGAAAGAGAGAGCTCACATAGTGGCAAGAGCTGGAATTAGCTGTGGGCTTCCGTCTCTGTTCTAGGGCCGATGTCCTCTCACAGGTCACTGAAGACTTTCTCCAGGACACCCACAGACAGGGAGGAGTTGGGGAATGGGGTTGTCAAGGCAACTGGTGTGTGTGGGAGGCACCCTGGGGCCCCCCACACCCAGAAGGGAGGGGTTTGGGGGCTGGGGCTGGTGACCCAGGTTCCGTGCCACCTGTGTGCTCCCGCTCAATGCTCCCCGTCTAGTGCTCCCTGCCTACGTGCTGTCCTCCTCCACCTCCCCAGCAGGCACTCAGCTCCTTTTCTCTCTGATGCTGTGACATACCCCTACCCAGGATGCGCCACCAGCCACCAGCAGCCCATCAGCCTGGCGCTCTGTTTCCCACGATGCTGCTTGTTTGTTCTGTCTGTCCTACTCACTGCTCTTGGATTCTAGAGCAGAAATTGTGATTGTTGGGTGTTGTTGAGTCAATTCCAATCCAAGTCACAGTGACCCCAAAGGACAGAGTAGAACTGCCCTATAGGGCTTTCTAGGCTGGAGCCCTTATGGAAGCAGTGATCAGCTCTTTCTCCCATAGAGCCACTGGGTGGGTGTTAACTACCAACCTTTGACTCAGCAGCCAGTTAGTGCTCAGGGAACACGTATGAGATGATCAGTGTGTGTGCCTTCTTTTACAGGAGAAAGGACAAAGACTAATGGCAGGTAAGGAACTTTTCCAAGTGGTGGAGACCAGGTTCAGCCCCTGCTGTTTGGTAGTGGTGCTTCTGGCTAACCCCGTGTGGCCAAGGGGACTTGCCTGAGATGGGTGGTACTAGGTAGGAGACTGTGTGTTGCAAAAGTCGACAAAAGAGCAACTTATTAAAAACATATCTACATAATGTGAAGTGGTAACATTAAGGGGAACTAAGCCCAAAACCCAAACCCACTGCCACTTAGTTGATTCTGACTCATAGAGATCCTATAGGGCGGAATAGAACTGGCCCATAGTGTTTCCAAGGCTGTAAATCTTCATGGAAGCAGACTGCCTCATCTTTCTCCCACAGAACTGCTGGTGGGTTCAAACCACTGACCTTTTGGTTAGCAACCCAGTGCTTTAACCACTGTGCCACTGGATCTCCTAGGGGCAGTTGGATGATGGGTATATTCAGGAATAGTATTATCATTGTGATTTTTCTGTAAATGTAAAATTATTCCAAAGTCGATGTGTATTTATTTATTTATTTTAAAGACACCTAAATACTTATCCATTTTATTTTGACTCCAATGAGTAGGCGTATCATCACTGACCCTCTGTAAAGTCTCTCCTTTGATTATGAGCCCATACCTGGGAACCCTGAGCCGTCTTGTGAAATCCAACCCGTAAAACCCCATCTCCAGTTCCCAGCGTGGGATTCTTTAAAGCGGGAGAGCATTTCAAGGCGCTTGCCAGGTGGTCCACAGGGAAATCCATCTAGATTTTGACAGTTCCCTCCTGTCCAATTACTGATATTCATCTCACCCACACCTAATTCAACAGCTAAGTTTTGTGTGTGACTCATGTACATTGTGTCTCTCAGTTCGTTCAACTGAGTGTTTATAGGAAACAGCTCTGTTTGTGCTCTTCTTTTCACCCATTAATATAACATTTAATTAGATTACAAACAGTAATTACAATGACAAGATAACTGTCAGAAACACGCTTGCAACAAGCACAACTGACGATGGGGAGGGAACCACTCAGCCGGTGGGGGCGGGGGTGGAGGTGGGCAGGGCCGGGGCTTCCAGCAGACTCTGGTGCATCAGGGTGCATTGGTTGCAGGCAGTTAGGGAATAGAGGCTCGCCTTATAGGTTCTTAGGCAGCAATGTCCACAACCGGTGCCCCTCCTTGAGTGTGAGCACCTAGTGCAGCAGCCCCTGATGGACGCCACCAGAGAAGGCGCCTTCAGTCCCCCAGCTACTGGCCCCCCCTCACCGGGACCCTCAGGGCACCCCTGGCCCCTCACTGGCCTTGTCCTCAGGACAGCTCTCATGTGAGTTTCTCTGAACCTGCCAGACCAGCATGTGCTCCACTTGGGCTCCAGAAAACGGGAGTACCTCAAACAGAACTTGCTTCTGCCCTCCCACCCTGACCTGCTCTGGGGGTGCTGGCTCAAAGAATTCTCTGGAGGCTCATTTGTTCTGAGGTTCTTCCTGGGGCCCCGCTCACTGAAGGTTTTTGGGTTTTGTTTAATCACTGGTCCCCCAGACCACCAACCGCATCCCACCCCCAGCTCCCATCCCTCCAGTCCGAGCTGCTTCTCTGTTTCCACCTGGTGCCCCTGGCAGCGCCCAGCACGATGCCTCAGTCAGTCACACGAGGGGCTGATGCCCTCTGGGCCCGGCCCCGCCCAGGCTGTTCCTCCTCCCAGACTCGGCAGCCCCCTCCTCAGGTTCCACAGAGGGCTCCTATCCTTGAGGGCACCCTTCAATCTGCAGCTTTGCTCCCTCCCCACTGTGGCCTGGGCTCTCAGGGTCGCTGTCCAGGGCAGGCCGGGGCAGTGTCCCTGTCATCTGTCTGGGGTACTAGGCAGTGCCTGGAGCATTTGTCTTTATCCACTCCGGGTAGCTGAGGGTGCAGACCCCGGAGAGCGGGGAGCGGGTCTCAGCCATGTGGCTGCTCAGGAAGGATGAGAATGGTGACCAGATCACCAGGCCACCCTCACTCCCAGCTGCGTGTTCCAGAGATGGTGCAGACACAAGGAGGGCCTGGCTCATCTCCTCCCTTTGCACTACCCCAGCGAAGGAGGCAGGAGCTCGCTTCCTCCCACCCCACCGGGCTCCTGGAAGGTGCTCTCAAAGTCTCAGGTGCACTGCAAATGGCTGCCACCTCTGCTTTCTGGCCCTGCCCACGTTCCTCGTTCCTCGGTCCAGTGGCCCTTGAGGCTAGGCAGAGGCATCTGCTCAGGCCCCTTGGGAGCAGAGGGGGAGGGAGTGGCACTCTGGCGGCCAGCAGTGTCCTCTGGAACTTTCTCCAAATGCTGAACCTTCTGGGAGCCTTCAGACCGGACCTGGCCAGCCTTCTCTTGACCTGAGCCTGTCCAGCAGGATCTGCAGGGGCTGCTAGACTTCGGGGGAGAGGGGTTGAGAACGGGAGCAGGGGCAAGCCTGGGGCCACTGGATGGTGGGTAGCCTGCAGCCACACAGGAGGCTGGGCTGAGTGAAGGAAGTGGGTCCAACTCATTCGTCCAGTTTGGCTCTGAACGATGTTTGTGAGGGCGGGAAGGGCCATGGAGGGGCAGTGGGGCTGGGAGGAGCTTTACAGCAAGTTCCTGTCACACGGTGGCTGAATGCGTGGAGGCAGGTTCTCAACCAGTCATGCCACCTGCTGAATGCCCTCAGGTGGGCCTCTTAACCTCTCTGGGCTTCAATTTCCCCATCTGTTAAATGGGCACTGCAGGCCCTGTCTCCCAGGTATGAAGATTAGATGAGATCAGCACGGGACAAGCTCAGAGTTCCTGGCACCTGGTGAGCCCTGGATCAGTGACAGCACTGCTGTTGGTGAGATTCGGAAAGTAACCCCCTCAGGGGATTATAAGAGGCCCTGAGACCCCCTGAGCTGCAGGGGTGCACCTCACAGCACTGGGCAGAGGCTGGGCAGGGGAGGGGAGGCCCACACCACTGAGGTTAGGAATCATTTTGACTAGTGGAGGGCCACGGGGAACAGTGGAACCCTCGCTGCTATCACCCAGCTTGACATATCTGGGCCTGTCACCACCATCACCAGACACTTTGGAACCCTGAGGCCTCCTGGCTGCCCCTCCCCCAGAGCTGCCACATCAGCCCTGCCCTCCTGAATCCCAAGCCCCCAACACTTCAGTCAATAGAGGGGGCTGGAGAGAGCCCTGGACTTGGACAGGGAGAGTCCTGAGTTCCAGCCTCGACTCTTCTCAGTCTTCTCAGCTGTAAAATGGGTTGGTTGCTACCTCAGAGGGCTGGTGAAGGATTAGATAATAAATGTTGCCAGTGTTGTGTGGCTTGGAAAGCAACATACAAATACACAGAGGTATTACTGTATCATCTGGTGCCAAAACCTTCCTCCCTGAGGCCAGGTCTCCCCAGATCGGCCTTCCTCCCCAGGGGTCTGATGCATCAGCAGCAGAGGCCTGAGGCAGCCTGGAGGGGACACCAAGGACCCCAGGGCCAAGGCTCTGGTGTCACACTTGGAGGAGGGGGAACCAACCCGTTTGGTTCCTTCCACAAGGCTGCTCTATGTTCTTCCTCTGGGGAAGCAGGGGTGAGGGAGGGTCCCAAGAAGGAAAGGGCTCAGGTGGGCAGACTTTGAGGGGACTGCAGCCCCTGGGCATGGCGAGGAGGATTCTCCCGGGTATGACCCCCACCTTGCGGCCCCTCTGCAGTGCAGTGACGTGAGTGCTGGCCCATCACCCCCACCCACCCCAGCTGTCCATCTCCCTGCTCCACTCACAAGCAGGACTCCAGAAGGACCCCGTGGAACAAGCCTATAAAACACATCTGACATGGAAGGGTTAAACGCTGCGGTTTTGGGGGCCCAGACATCCTCAGCTGTGGCCCAAAGCAGCCCCTCACCCCTTAGAGGCTGGTGGGGGATGGCCCTGAAGCTCACCTGGACTGGTCCCCCAGCCTGCCCATGGACGCCTGCCCCCAGCTTTTCTGAAGACCACCTGCCTTGGGCTCATCTCCAGATGGAAGGAAGCCCCTTTGTTCCAGAGCTGGCAGCTCTGAGTTTCGGAGGTGGTCCCTGGCTGCGTCCTGGAGGTGGCTTGTCACCTCTCCCCTCACCCAGGACCTGGCAGTAAAACACCCAAGAGGCACAAGCAGGAAGGAGGAGGTCACGGTCCCAGCTTGGCCTTTTCAAGACACTTTGTCTAGGTCCTCCCTCACAGAAGGCCCCCAGCCCTTTAGGTACCTCCATCCTTGGGCTGCCACCCCACCCCCTGCCACACACACACACACACGCTCCCCACCAGTGTCCAGGGAAAGCCTTGAAGTCTCACTTCTCTTATGGGTTAAAGGCAGAATTGAGAGGTCTCAGCTGTGGTCATTCAAGGTTCAGTGGTTCAGTGGTCATCTCTGGTCCCTCCTGTCAGCCCGGACTCTTTATTAGACTCCTCTCCCTCCCCCACCCAGGCAGCTCTGGTAGCCATTAGCCTGTCTCTGTCCTGGTGCCCTGTCAGGATACTCGCCCTCTCCAACCTTCTTCAGCTGCAGCTGCCACAGTGGGGTCTTCTAACACACGCACTCTTCACAGCTACCTCACTTCCTGCCCTGTCCCACCGGATCCCTGAGCTCTTCTTCCCTGAGTTTGCACTGGAAACCTTGCCTCTAGGCTCACACTGGGGAACCCACACATCAAGGCCTTCTCTCTTCTGGACTCCCTGACTTGACTTCCTGCCCCAGTCACTCCTGGGAAGCACTTCTGTCCGACCCCACTACCACACCCGATTCAGGCTGTGTCCTTCCTTGGTCACTAGACCACAGCCCTTCTCTGCTGCAACTCACCTTCTTACAAAGGCCTAAATGGACCCTGGCCAGACTCATGTCCCCTCTACTACCCTCAGGGGCTCACCTAGCATCCTGTTCTTGATGGAGGTGAGTGGTATTAGGTTTCCCTGATACATGGTGAGCCCCTAGAGTATGACAGATGGCCTGCACCTCTCCGAAGCTCCCTCTCCCCCCAGCCCTGGGCAGTCAGGCCTTCACAAAAGCTAGTTGAAATGATAAATATTATTTACAACAGCTATCCCCCTCATAACCAGTACTCCAGCGTCCCAGGCCCCTGCAAACACCCACTCTGGCTGTCCAGGGCCCTGGACATGGAGGCCTGTGGGCTGGGCCAGCCCACACTGTGGACTGGCTGGGTCAGTGCCACAAGAGCCATGTGACTAGCTCCAGGCACTTGGGCAGGGAGGGCAGAGGCCCTGCCCTGTCTCTGCTAAGCAAATGGCCTTGCCCCAGAGGCTCTCTGGGTCCTAAGCTTACTGTGCTCCATAGTGTCTCCCCTGAAGCCAGTGGGATGTGTCCAAGTAATCTATGCCTGCCTCAAAGGGAGACTGGCTTTGGTTGGGGGTGTATTCCATCTTCTCACAAAGGGGGAAACACCTAGGAGGGGGAGGTGACGGGAATGGGATGAGGGTATTGTCCAGTGGGTTAGTGAGGGACAGCTGGGGGTGGCCTGCAGGGCAGTATAGGCCCAAGGGCACAAGGCAGCAAGGAAGGGCATTTCTGGTGGCAGGGCCACCACTCCAGATGACATCTTGGTGGCTTGGGAGTGCCGATTTCTAGTGATGTCTGATGATGTCATCCACTTCCTATGATGTCGCTTGGTATCTGGTGATGTCACCAGGGTTTCTGACCACATGACCTCAGTTCCTGGAGGCATCATCACGGTGGTTCAGATGCTGTCATAAGAGTTTCCCATGATGCCACTAGGGCACTGAATGGCCTGCACAGTTGCTGAGGACACCCCCCAGTCTGTTGTGGGCAGACCGTTTTGTGCTCTGGGAAAAGCTCTCTCGGAGGAACCCATGTGCTGCTCTGGGCTTTCCAGCTGGTTCTCCAGGGAGGGCTGGGGCAAGGGAGCGCCAGAGGCCCTGGGTCCGTCCTAGGTCTGTTCGTTCTTTTTCATTCATTCCTGGCCCAGACTCCATTCACTCTCATCAGCTCAGAACTCTCAGCTCAGCTGGGGGTTGCAGGAAGGGGGTCCCCCAGGCTCTCAGTGCCAGCCGCTCCCGGGGGGTGAAGGTGGAGAAGGAACCAGTCCCTTGGCAGACAGGGTGGCCAGTTGAACCTGGCCATCATCTTCCCCAAACACAGGTCTTGAGGGGCTGCTCCAAGCCTTCTAGGTCACACGGCCGTGCTCTGCTTGATGCTGTGGAAGCTGACCCGGGTGGGGGAGGTGGGGATGGACATGGCGCGGGCCACCCGGGCACGGATCGAGTGCTTGTCCTGCCATCGGTGCCACCTCTTCCGGATGGCTGAGCAGACCTTGGGCACAGGACAGAGCATGGTGTCTGAGCCAGGTCTGCAGGACCCCTCCCTGTCGAGCAGCTACACAGGCGAGCAGTGCACAGGGCCCACCCAGGAGGTGAAGCGGTCACATCATGGACATGGTCTATTTGCATGTTAGCTAGGACAGTTCGCCCAATGTCCTGCAGAAGAGCGTCTTTTTCCAACCCACACACAGACCAGCAGGGTTCCCACCCTCAACCCATAGGGATGCCCTGCCCCAGGACTTGCCCCTTCTTAACTTACAACCCACTCCACAGACTAGTGGATGACATTGAACCCCTGCTTCTGGCCTCCATGCCATCTGCTCATGAGAGCAAAGGAAGCAGACCAGGAAGGTGACAGGGACCCTCCAGAAGGATCCCCCAAGGGACTTCAGAGAGACGGGCCTCCTGCCACCCTGAGCCAGCCCTGGGCCCTGGGGGTCCTTACCTCACTGTTGAGGAAACAGTAGAACACAGACACAAAGAAGCCCTGGGGTGGAGGGAGAAGGCTGTCAAGGGACCAGGCAGATGTGCCCCCCACACACTTTGGCACCCACTGCCTCTCCCCAGCCTGCTGCTCCTCCAGGCCTTGGCCTGGAAGAATTCCCACCCAGAGGTACAGATCCGGGCTCTCCAGAGCTGGAGGCAGCTAGGCCAAGGGGCAGCAGCTGTACCTGGAAGGACTCCAGGAAGGAGTTGAAGTAGATGAAGACAACACGGGAGACCTCGTCCTCCCCGGGGTTCACGAAGAACAGCATGTACGTGATGCCCAGGAGGGGGAGCAGCACCAGGGTGGCTTTCACTGCCTTCCTGGGGGGCAGGGGCGGGAGGCCCAGAGTCACAGCCCACCCAGGAGATGCAGGCTCTGAGGCCAGGGCAGCTGGGGCTTCAGGTGGGATTGTCAGGACCGGGGCAGAGACCCTGAGTCAGAGGCTGAGGCCTCTGAGGCCCCCACGGGTGGAGGCGTGGGGAGGGAATGAGTTACCTGTACTGAATGGTCTCAGATGTCGTGGATGCCCGGAGTTTGGTCATTAGGATGCGGACGATATTGAAAAGAAAGATAAAATTGATCTGAAATTCGAACACACCAGTGATGACGGTGTGGGCATGTATGGGAGTGAGACGCTGGGGTAAGGGACAGGTCCTGGACTTAGCTTTCTGTCCCTCCTGGGGTTCATCAGCACTTGTGCATTCTGACTTGGGCCCCCACACTGGGTGGTCCCCACCTCTAGGCAGAGGGATGTTTCCGGCCCACAGCAGGCCCTGAGTGCCCCTCCCCACGTGCCCCTTGCTCCTGACCCTTGCCTAGGTTCTTACCAGCAGGACCACGATCATGGGGCCCTGGTAGATGTAGTCGGTGTACACCCCAGGCCTTTTGCCAAACCAGCACCTAGAAAGTCACACAGGGTAGGGGAGGGAAAGGGGACTATCTGGGTTCAGTTGAATGGCATGGGGGGGGCCCAGGGCAGGACTGGGGCCACAAGCCAGGATCTGGGTGCTTCAGTTCTAAACCTGGCAGAGGACCAAGCTAATTGATTCCACCATGATGCCTCAGTTATCCCATCTGCAAAATGGGCAGCATCCTCTATCATGAGAGGTAAAGTGTGCCAGGAAGGGGGGTTATGGGAAAACCCAGGGTGGCCTGGGAACTGGCTGTGTGAACCATCTCCATCCTTAGATGTGGGCCCAACACACCACTGCTTCCTGAAGTTACCCCTCGGGGTGCTTCTGTCCCTGCTTGGGCTCAGCACGCCCGCAGCTGAAGAATGGTGTTGGCGCGCTTGTCAATTGGTGGGCATCCAACAGCTAGCAATCTCTATCTGAATCTGTTTAATCGCAGCCTGAACAAGGTCAAGGTAAAGGGTTCCACCTGCATAAGGTAGAACTGCTTTGCGTTTTCCTGAGTCAGCCATCAGTAAGCTCAAGGGGAGCCTGACAGGGGGCAGGGACGGGCAAACCGGAAGTCCCATGTCCTGCCTAGTTGAGGTAAACATGCAGGCAGGCAAGGGCTGGATCTTGTGATGCATCTATAAACCAGAAATTGAGATTTTTACATGAACCTCTTGATTTCATAGATTAGCAACACTTTTTTTTTTCTTTTCCAAAATGCAGGCTGTCTGTGGACCAGGTCCAGCCAGCCTCCGTAGGGGCCTCTAGTTGTAACCTCTGGTCAACAAATTCTGAGGACTCACCTGGCTCCCTTCTGCTGCAGTGTCAGGACTTTACCACTAGGTGGGGCTTTAGAGCTGCTTGGACAGACTTTCTTCTGCTGCCCCCCATCCTTTTCCCCTCTAAGGCAAACACACACACACACACACACACACACACACACCCCTCTCTAAACTTGTTCTACCCTTTCCCTGCACTCACACTCGTGCACACTGTAGGAACAGGAGCCATTGCCCAGGGCTTGTGTTGCTCCTGTCCTGGGAACCCAGGCACTGTCCTGAACACATCACTGCTAGGCCTCCAGTCTGCAACAGTTGTGTTGATGAGCTGGACCCCCTTCCCAGCCCAGGCCCCAACTCTGCAGCTGTGCAAATGAAGTGAGTGCCAGCTGGGCTTGAGTCCGGAAAGAGGCATCTGATAAATATGGAAAATAATTTTCCAGGCTCCTTGTTACACCCAGTTCACCTGCGGAGACCCTGCCTCCAGGCAGCGTCTGCGATAGGAGGGGAGAGTGAGCTTTGTGACGGAGGCCGCCTGGAACCCCAGCCAAGAAGTGGGCTCCTGGGAACACTTCTTTGGCAAAGAAGATCCTGGTGCCTCCTCTGGTAGCCAAAAGACCGTCTCCGCCTACCTTGCATGCCTCGCGCTCTGTGGTTCCCACTCTTAGCTGCACAGTTGAGTCACCTGAACAGTTTTTGAAAATCTTGGTGCCCAGGCCACACTCCAGACCAATTGCACACAACTCTTTGGGGATGGAGCCCAGCATCAGCATTTTTTTTTTTTTAAACACTTCCCAGGTGGTTCTGATGTACAGCCAAGGTTGCAAATGACTGCAGCAGAAGTCTCGTTCTCAGGAGTGATTGGGAACACCCGAGTCTATTTTATAAGCACCCACAGGACTTCAGAGCTGGAAGGAGTCTCTGAGATCATCTGGAGTTTTCTAATTTTTATTAAATCCATGGAATCATTTGTTAAAAACAAGTCTTAATATGCATAGAAAACACTTACATAGAGTTGACTATGCGGCAGGCACTGTTCTGTGTTTTGTATGTATTCACACTACTCACACAACTCTTTGAGGTTGGCACTATTATTAGGATGCCCATTTTACAGATGAGGAAACTGTGATATGCTGCAGTAAGCAGCTTGAAGTCACACAGCTAGTTAGTGGTGGAGCCACAATTCAGATCCAGGGCAGTCTGGCTCCAGAGACACCACAATGCCTCTCGGGAAAGCCCAATATATAAGGCAGAGTCAAGAGGCCTGAAGCTGGCCCACCCAGCAGCCCATCAGGCAGAGCACTGTTAGGAAGCCTCTGCTTGAGTCTGGCCCCTCTCTTTACAGATGTAGAAACAGAGGGGGAGGTGATTTGGCCAAAGGTCCTTAAAGTGTCAGGCAGAGGGCTGCAAAACAGGAGGTGACTTACTTCTCATTGTCGTAGTACAGCTTCCCAATGGCCCAGGCCACGATGATGGGGAAAGGCACGCCTAGGGGAGAGATAAGGCTGTCCCAGAAGACCTAGGAGACCTCAGTGCAGCCCAGGGCCTGGAAGCAGCCATGCAGAGAAGCCCAACACGCCCCCTTCAAGGTGCTCCCAAGGAGGGGCACAGGGCCATGGGGCACATTGTCCCAACCTAAGCTAGCCTGGGTCTGGGCGAGAAATGGACAGCTTGGGGACAGTCCTAGGCTGGGGCAGGTGGCTGCACTCACCCCAGCCGATGCAGATGAACATCCACTTGTGCAGCCGGTTGGTGGAGTAGGTGAGCACAATGGCCGTGTGCAGGTAGCAGCCTTCGCCCAGCATCCAGAAGAAGTTGGTCACGTGGAAGTAGTTGTAGGCAGCTGTCACCAACCTGCACCAGGCCTGCCACCCCCGGCCCCATCAGTGGTGATGATGAGCCATGTGGGGGGCAAGAGGCAGGGCAGCACCCCATCCTGGAGCCTAGGGCCTCCTCTCGACAGGATTGGGTACCCTTGGAGGACCCGTTCCTGCTCTATGGGCCCCAAGCCTAGCCTCAGCCCCTCTGTGACCAGGGAAGCCCCACTAGAGTCCTTCCTGTGACTTTGGGCTTGGCCCACACTGCCTCCCTCGCCTGGGACGTACCACGTTGCTCTGGTGGACTTCAGGGCTCATGGTGAGCTGGACCACAAACCACGTGGCATTGCGTAGGATGAAGGCTGAGATGAGGTTCCAGTGGATGATGTTTCTCAGGCACCGGATGCTCCTGGGGCAGCAGGATGCATGGAAGAAGGGAGCAAGGGGAGGGGAGAAAGGATGAGGGAGAAGCCCCCAGCCTCACTCTAGACCAGACAGGGAAACGGAGGCTCCGAGCGGGGCTGACTGGCTGAGTCATGCAGGGACATGGCGGCAGAGGGGCCCCTCTTACCTGCAGTCCCCCGTGGACCAGGACTGCTCACATTCTAGGGTCCTCCCTTATTCCCATGGGGCCCCCTCCTCTCCCTGGAGTTCTAAGATTGAGGTGAGAGCTAATCAAGGCTCAGGTAGTCTCTGAAGACACATGAACCAGAACTGTGTGATCAATAGCTATCATTGCTGCCGCGTGGTCCACACCAGCTCGATGCCATGTGCTTCATGAGTTTTCTGTCCAATCCTTACAACCACCATGCAAAATGGGCATCATTCTCCCTAGCTGGGAAGAGGAAGCGAAGGCTCAGGGAAGCTGAGGAACCGGCCCAAGGACGCCCAGCTGGGATGTGTCTGCCGGATCTGGACCAGCTCTGCTCCACTCTGCACCCCGGAACACTGGAGTGTGGACAGGGTACAGGAGGCTCAGCCCCCCCTCAAGGCCCAGGGACGGGATGAGTTGCTCTCAAGATGACACCGCACTCAGATCCCCCCTCTGCAGTGTGGACTCAGCTCCTCGGAGAGAGGGCCAACATCAGAAGGCACTACAAGTGCTGCTGGTCTCCCCACTGCAATCCCTGGGAGGTGTCCCCTCCATGGTGTGTCCTGGGCTGGTCCCATCCAGCCGGCTGCTGCCCAGCCTGGCAGACCAGTCCAGGAAGCCTCCAGCCAGAAACCTCCATCCTAGCTTCTAGGCTTGATGCTCAATTCCAGCCCCACCCTCCCCATTCCTCGCACAGACCTGCCTGGCGCTGGCACACCTGCATCTCTGCCAGAAGTGCTGGGGCCCCAGGCAAGTCCAAAAACCACTCCATGGAGCCCTAATCCTTGGCGCTCCATCCAGTCACCCCAAATGAGTGTTGCCAGCCTGGTGTGGATGGCACAAGGCAAGCTTGGGCTTTGTGCCCCCACCCCTCCACCCCTAGCACTTCCTGGGTTGTGGAGGGAGGGGCTACCAGAGGTTCCAGAAGCCTCCGATCTACACCACCCCCTCCCACCGAGGAGAGGGGGCAGGACTTCCCCTCCCCAGCAGCCCCACCCTGGAGCCGCCCCTCCCTGGAGCTCCTTCACTCCACCGAGGGCCTAGGCTGTAGGAGGAGGCGGCCTGGAGCCCTCTCACCTGAGCCGCAGGAAGAGGACAAAGGCCACCAGCAGGGCCACCAGGGAGATGCAGTGGCCCAGGTAGTTGATGACGACAGCGGCATGGTAGTGCACCTTGCTCTTCTTCTGAGGCGGGAGAGAGGGACAGAGGTCCTGTGAAGCTCCCTGCCACCCACTGGGCAGTGCAGCTCTGTGAGGACAGCCCCCCATCAGTGGCCAAGGCAGAGCAGGCAATGGCCTCCCGGAGCCCCTACGCTGTGCCAAGCGCTGCCCTAAAGCAGGGCTGCCCAGAGTGAGGCTGTGGTTCTGAATGTCAGGCTCTGTCCGCTGCGCCATGTTGTTGGTCAAAGGTTGAGTCTCCCTCATACAGACTTCCTGCTCTGCACACAGGCACAACTCACAGTCGTGTTCCCTTGCCCTCATCTGGCCACAGCCTCATTCAGTCCAACAGCATGCAGCCCTACTGGGTGCAGAGATGCCATGCTCTAGGACTCTACTCCTTCACCCATTTCCCAGTTGAACACTTACCTTCTGGGTCACCCCTAAAGCCCTGTGGGTATTGTAGATGCTGCTCCCCTCACCGAGCAGGCTGGGAGAAGCTGCTGTATGTTAACATCCACAGCATCGCTGGAAAGCCTTAAAGAAATCTCCTAGGTGCATATCTTGCTTCCAGGCCCTTCCCTAGCCCCAGCCCAGAGGGTCTGCTCAAAGGGAACAGGTTCCTCTCCCAGGACTGTACCAAATACCCCAATTTTACATCCTGATTCATTTAATACACTGATGGCAGCTGAAAAATGCCACCGTTTTCCTCATTCTAATAAACTTAAGCCCTGGGAATAATGGAGCCTTTGTCATTGACAGAATATTTCATCTGTTTCCTTCCCCAACTCTCAAGGCACCCCTGTGGCGAGAGTTGGAAGGGTTCATTTGCAGAAACACAGGCTCGGAGGGGTGCCGGCTTGCTCAAGATCACCCATCTGCAAGACTGCCTCCACCTCCACAGCTGAGGGTGCCAGGGGGTCCCTGTCTCATAAATGGGGGATGACTGGCTCCCTGCACCTCGCTGTTTGAGCTCTGCTGGCATAGTGCCTAAGGCATTTGACTGCTAACCAGAAGGCTGGCGGTTCAAACCCAGCTACTCCTCAGGAGGAAGACTGGGCAATCTACTTCCATAGTGATACCGCCTTGGAAACCCACAGAGGGGTCGCTGTGAGTCAGGTCTTACTCTACAGCAGTGAGTTTGGTTTGGTTTTATGTAATCTTTATGGAAGCAGACTGCCTCATCTTTCTCCTATGGGGCGGCTGGTGGGTTCACACCGCTGATCTTTCAGTTAGCAGCCGAACGCTTAACCACTGAACCACCAGGGATTCTGGGTTGGGTCCCAAACCAAACACACTGCCATCGAGTCAATTCCAACTCATACAGACCCTACAGGACAGGGTAGAACTGCCCCATTGGGTTTCCATGGCTATAAATTTTTACAGAAGCAATCTGCCTCATCTTTCTCCCAAGGAGAGGCTGTGGGCTCAAAACACTGACGTTTTGGTTAGCAGTTGAATGCTTTAACCACTACACCACCAAAGCCCCTTGGTTAGGCCCCAGGGAGGTGTAAACGGAGGGAAAAAGGCGGGGCAGGGGAAGGCAGAAAAGGAAAAGAAATAGAAGAGGAGGGGGAGGAAGTGGAGGGGACCCATCGCCCCCAAGCAAACGAGGAGGGTCTCAGAGGGTCTCTGAGAGTCTGGTAGCAGATGCCCAACTCTGCAATTCCGAAAGATGCACATATCACAGCCCGTCTGGAGCTGGCACTTAATTTCCTTTTATTAAATCTTCCACAAGCCCACGCTGAAAAGGCTGTGGGTAACAACATAAGTGGAGCCCAGGATGGCGTGACAGTCTGGCTTCCTCACAAGGCCCAGGTCTGCTGCCCCTGCAAGACCCCACCAGACCATGCCTGTGGCTCTGTGGGAAGGACCCATTTACTGAGCACCTACTGTGTGCTGGGGCCTGGGCCAGGCACTTTACAGACGTGGCTGCTTTTCATTTTTACAAATGCCCTCAGAGACTCATACTTTTGTCCCTGTTTCTCCAGTTACAGAGGCTGAATAATTGGCCCAAGCCATTCCAGTCTGCCTGGCTAGTGTGCTTGGCTTTAAAGTCCCTCTTGTCCCTGACCCCGGGGTGCATTTCTTGAGGGACAAGAAAGACTGAAAACAGAGGCTCTCTCTGGGGAGGGTGACTCCAGTGGAGGGAGATGGGGTATGGGGGGGCTGAGACAGGGAGTGGGGGCTGGTGCAGTGTGGTGCTAGGGGTCAGCACACAAGCTAGGCTCCCCAATTCTGGGCCTGTCCACTGGGGGTGACAGTGGTGAGCAGGTCTCACCAGGCCTGGGACTCCCAGGGTGCCCTGGCAAGTTCCATTTCACGAGTGGCCATTTCTGTGAATCCATTACATGCAACACCCCAGGGCCCTGGCGTTTAATTAGGGCTTAGCCCAGGCCAGAGAGCCCAGAGCCGAGAAACCGCTGCTCAATTAATTGGA
Organism: Orycteropus afer afer; assembly: GCF_000298275.1. NCBI lineage: Eukaryota > Metazoa > Chordata > Mammalia > Tubulidentata > Orycteropodidae > Orycteropus > Orycteropus afer. Next base: position 21,573,543 of record NW_006921605.1, read on the forward strand.
TCCTTTCCTCTTTGCAGTTTCAGGAGGGGAAGAGGGAGTCTTGAGGATGCGGAGGGGTCTGCTGAGGCTGGGGGCTGGCAGAAGGGGATGGATTTTCACTAATTAAGTTAACTGATTACCCAGAGTGCTAGGCAACTGTGCCAGCAGGGGCTGCCAAGAAGGGGGTTCCAGAACCAGGCAGAGGTGGGCCAGGGTGGGGGTGGGGGCAGCAGGTGCAGGGCATCTGGTCACCACATGGAGGGAGGAGTGGAAGGCAGTCCCACTGAGTCAGAAATCAGAGAAGTGGGGTGCACAAGTTAGCTGTGGTCTCCTCATCGATGCCCCTTACCTTGCAGGTGTACAACCTTCCCTGACTTCCTTAAGGGGACACAGAGACGGAGGGTGGGAAATGGATGGAGTGCCTTCCACCTGCCGAGACACAGGCAGGGCCATCCTCCCAGCCACGGGGAGGTAGGCATTTGTATTATTCCTGTGATTTTACAGCTGGGATTTAGAGACACTAAGCTACCTGCCCAATAGCGCACGCACAGAGTATAGGTGCTGGCCCTAGAATCCAAACCCCAAACCATCTGCCCCCATGCTGTCCTCATGATACTGCCCAAGAGGGGGCCTGTGAGACACTGAGGCTCCCCGATCCTCTTTCTCAGCCTAACCCTGCTGGCCTGGCAAAGAAGGGAGAGTCTCCTGAACTAGAAGGGGAGGCTAAGGAAGCTGACTTACAGTTTTTGAGTTTTCAAAGGATGTGGGGGTGGGTAGGGCTACTGTGCTCCTCCCCCTGCTGCAACAGACTCGAAAGAAAAAACCAAACTCACTGCCGTGGAGTCAGATTCGACTCACAGCGACCACTCCTTGGGTTTCCGAGGTGGTATCTCTACAGAAGTAGATTGCCCAGCCTTCTTTCCGAGGAGTGGCTGGTGGACTTGAAACACCAGCTTCCGGTTAGCAGTCAGATGCCTTAGGCACTATGCCACCAGAGCTCCTTCAGTTTTGCCCAAAGCAGGACGGCTCACACCACAGACTCCCATGGGCCTGCTGAGCCTGAGTCCAGAGACATGGCTGGACCTGGAGGTCAGGTCGCCAGCTCCCCACTGTCGGACAGATAACCCTTGCCCCAGCCCCAGAGTGGCGAGCATCTATCCCCTTCTTGAACATCCACAAAACTGGAGAGGGCTGGGCGATCTACTTCCATAGATTGAAGGAAGGCTGGGCTATCTACTTCTGTAGAGATACCACCTTGAAAACCCAAGGAGGAGTCACTATGAGTCAGAACCAACTTGATGGCAGTGAGTTTGGTTGGGTGGTCTTAAGAGTCGCTGACAGCACTGATGTGCTTTTCTGAGCACAGGTCCCATTTCCCTTCCTCCCAGCCCCTCTGCTGTGTGCCACGTGAGGGTTATCCACCCGCCTGAGTCATCTTCTTGCCACCCCTCCCCAAGTCCATCTCCACTGGCCCAACTGTGGTTGCTGACATGGATCACTCACTGCCCTCATCCAACAGGAGTTGTCTCATCCCCAATCCTAAGACCTGCCAGGCGGCTCACTGTGTGGGTACTTAGGAACTGGGGCTATCTTTGCTCAGGTCAGGTCCTCAGGGAGCTGGATAACCTATGCCAGTGATCTGAGATGCAGGAGTCCCTCACCCACATCCACCCTGCCAGCAGCACCAGCAGACGGCATTAGGCTAAGCATGGCCCTATGTGTACAGCTTTTGGAAGGAGTCCCCTAAGTCCCAAGAGCTCCATGGCATAAGGGCAGGAAGCCTGGGGCAGAGGTGAACCAAAGGGCTCAGGGCCAGGGTGAGGTGCTATGGATGGGGAAAAGCTGTTTTTCCCCCATTCCCCTTGTTTTCCAGGGTCCCTGGCAAAGGGGAGTGTGGACTGGGAAGCCCCTAGTTCTAAGCTCTGACTCTCTCTGCCCATGTGACCCTTCCTGCCTCAGTTACTCTCCCTTTCCAGCCCCTAGTCTCCCCATCTGTAAAATGAATGGGTTGCACTGGACCACAGTTTCTCACTGTTGCTTCGTCAGAAGGCTCCCCTGAGGCACTTGTTAAAAATACACATTCCCAGGCCCTCCTTAGTGATTTTGATTCACTGGGTTTTGGGTGCAACCCTGGAACCTGTATTTGAACACATGCTCTGGGTGATTCTTATTACTGGGCAAGTCTAGGAACCTCAAGACAGGATGGAGGGTCTCCAAGGACGCTTTGTTGTTGTTATGTGCCGTTGAGTCAGAGCTGACTCATAGCAACCCCTCCTTGGGTTTCCAAGGTGGTGTCACTACAGAAGTAGATTGCCCAAGCTTCCTTCCGAGGAATGGCTGGTCGGTTTGAACTGCCAGCCTTCTGGTAAGCAGTCAAGTGCCTTTGGCACTATGCTACCAGAGCTCCCCCAAGGACCCTTTAGGCGCTGGAATTCTTGGAACTATCTGGGCCAGCCCTCAGCCCCGCTGCCTAGAAGCCTGGGCCCTTGAACAGTCTGGAGGGCATCCTCTCCTCTGCCCTTTGTTTTCTGCTCACCCATTCTTCCAGCTCCATGGCCCCTACCTTTCTTAGCACCCACTGAAAGGCGGGTGGAGTGTAGGGGAGAGGACACAGGGAGCAGGGGGTAGGAGCAACATCAGGCAGATAGATATATACACGCATCTGCCAAATGTCATCCTTAAAAGATTATTCATTGCAGCATTGTCTGTAGTCACTGAAGACTGAGAATAAAGATTGGTTAAATAAATTACATCCATCTGTACAAAGTGATATTATGCAAATGTAAAAAAGAATGAAGATTCTCTTTGTGTTCTAAGACGAAACACTCTCCAAGATGGATGGTTATGTGAGCAAACTCATGGTGCCAAACGGTGTCTAATATGCAACATTTCAGTGAAAATAAAAAAGAATAGAAACACATCATTATTTGTAAATGCAGAGAGGCTCTTTGGAAGGACCCACAATAAACTGGCAAAACAGTGGCCTTCAGGGAGTAGCTGGCATCTGGGTGACAGGAAGACTTTTCACTGTGTTCCCATTTGAACCTTTTGAATTTTGTGTATTGTATATGTCATTCCAACTCAAAAACATTTGAAATTTTAAAAGGACCTCCAAAGGCTTTTTCAAACAGTACAGCTGCCTCCACCCCCAGCCTGACTCTGATACGGCCCTGGTGTTGGGCTTTCATGTGTTTCTCAGGAGAGCTGACGGGAAGATGGATGAGAATCCCCTGGTTGTGCCTGGGGTGGCCCCAGCACACACGCCACCCAGTGAACACGGGAGGAAGGAGGGAAGGAGCAAGGACCCAGCAGCTGCACGTGCTCAGCCTCACCTCCTCATTGAGAATCTCCTGACACTCGGAGTAGTTCACGCGGACAGCCCAGCTGCCATTGGCCAGGCACTCACGGTAGCTGTTTTCTGGACAAAGAAAAGGGAATCAGAGGGATCCAGCCTGGGCGTCTGTCTTCTTGTCTGTCCATCTTGCCCTCCTTCCTGGGCCGGCAGAGGGGCCTCCCCTGCTGGTGGGCTCTGGCATGAAATTTGGGAGAGGGGCTTCCTTACTGACTCTATCTTCCTGCCTCTTTCTGCCTATTGGCCCCCAAGAGGGGTATAGGGTGGCTGCACCAGCACCTGCCTGTGGGACCCTGGCTCTCCCCACCAAGCCTGGCACAGTCATGCCCACGGACGGGCCTATGGACAGGGTTGGCCAGCTCATTAGGCTGTACCCCTTGCAGGTCCTTACATGCTGGCAAATGACCTGGTGGTCTCTCTTCAGAAACCTCCCACGTCATGGTCTCACATGGTAGCAAAAATGAACAGTGGGTCCTCGTGAGTCACTTCTCACGTGGACGGCATGGTACGGAGGGAGGTATGTGGTGACAGTGTGTGACAGCTTCATGTGGCAGGACTATCGTGGTTTCTGGTGGGTGGTGCTTGTGTGGGTCTCACGTGGCAGAGTTTCACATGGGCTGAGGTTCACTGGGCAGGTCACCATGGGGGTGTTTCCTCAGAGCAGGCCTGATGTGGGAGGGTCTGTGGTGGGAACATCTGCGGTGGGGGCCTCTTGAGGATGTCACTCAGGGTACATTTCCTGTGGTAGGTATCTCTTTCCTGGGCTCCGCTACAACTACCTTCCAGCCTGGCACATGGCATGAGTGGAAGTGGGGTAGTGGTCCAGGGAGGGGTAGGGTCTCCTACAGCCCAGAACCTGTCACCTGTTAGGACACTGGGGGGAGCCCTGAAGAAAAACCACATTCAGGGGTCCCTCTCACCCTCTTTCCTTCGCCCATTTGGGCAACAGGACCCCAAAATCCAGTAGGGAAGGAATTGAGGGAGTTTTCATTTCTCAGCCTTTCCTCCTGTGCTGGCCCACCCTGGTCACCCTGCCCTACCCCACACCCCTCCTCAGCCTCAGCAGATCTGAACAAATAGCCTTGAGCTAATTCTGGCCCTGGCTCCAGGCGGTTCAGCTGGAATAGATACTGAGCCCTGAGCCATTTCCACTGCAGCCCTGCCGTGCTGCAGGGCCCCCAGTGGCTGCCGCTGGCCCTCAAATTGCATCCATATCCCCGGGAGGCTGCAGGAGGGGTGGGGAAGCAGCCAGAGCCAAGGTTCCCAGAGCACCGGGAGGGGCGCCAGGAGCTGGGGCACTTGGTTGGCTCAGCTGTGGTGGTGCTGGGTGAGTGACCTCAACCCACGGCCCCTCGCCCCAGTCCTCATTTATGGAAGGAGGGTGCACCTCCTGGTCCCCAGGGCTGTGCAGCCTGGAGGTACCCCTCTACAGGCATCACAGGAACAAGGAGATGGTGGAGGCCTCCAGGCCTCGATCCCGCCCCCTGGCCCCTATGCTCCTGCTGCCACCTGCCAGTGGGGAGTCAGGCTAAAGGGATTTTCAAAGCTCTGCCCAGTTTCCCTGTCATGGTCCTGAGTCTTGGGCAGAGTTGAGCCCTTTGGCTCTGATTGTCTCCTAATTGCTAAATGACGGCTAAGCTAGCAGAGGCCTAGCGGCCATTGCCTGGGTTTCCAGGGAGATGGGGGGTTCAGAGGCGGGATCAGGGAGGGAATCCAGCGTCTATGCTATGGATGGAAGTGACTGGGCCCAAGGGCTGCTCTAGAAGGTCTGCAAAGAAAGGGGTTTGGGGCAGAGATTGGTTGGAAGAGGTGCTAGACGGGGTGGGCTCCTGCCTTAAGAAAAGCAGCACCGAATAATGGTTAAGAGTTTAGTCCCTAGACCCAGACAGCCTGGGTTCAAATCCTAGCATCACCCTTTACTAGCTCTGTGACTTTGAACAAGTCGCCCAACCTCTCTGCTTCCTTACCTGTAAGATAAAACCCATTGCTATTGAGTTGATTTCAACTCATGGAGATCCCATATGTTACAGAGTTGAACTCCATAGGCTGTCTGTAATCTCTATGGAAGGAGCCCTGGTGGCACAGTGCTTAAAGCACTTGGCTGCTAACCAAAAAGCCAGCAGCTCCACCAGCTGCTCTGAGGGACAAAGATGTGGCAGACTGCTTCCATAAAGTTTAGACTTGGAAACCCTACGGGGTAGTTCTACTCTGTCCTTGACAATTGACTCGATGGCAGTGGATTTAATCTTCACAGGAGCACATTGCCAGGTCTTTCCTCCATGGCACTGCTGGCTGGGTTCGAAATACCAACGTGTAGAGTAGCAGCCAATAGCAAACTGCCTGTGCCACCCACGGACTTTTCTGTAAGATAGGGATGATCTTAACAAGAGCCCCTACCTCAGTGGGTTGAGTGAATATTTTTAGTTAACACGTGCAAAGCACTTGGAACTGTACCTGTCATGTGCTAGGAGCTGTTGTTTTGGTTATTATTGCCTTGGAGCTGTATTTATATAATCTTGCATGAGATTCAGGAGTCCCGGTAGAGCAGTGGTTAAGTGCTCAGCTGCTAACTTAAAGGTCAGCAGTTCGAAACCACTAGCTGCTCCATGGGAGAAAGATGTGGCAGTCTGCTTCTGTAAAGATTACAGCCTTGGAAACCCTATGGGGCAGTTCTGCTCTGCCCTCAGGGGTTGCTATGAGCAGGCATCACCTCGATGGCAGTAGGTTTGGTTTGGATTTTTTACATAAGACTCACAATGTATCGACTGTCCCTATTAAAGGGGTACACAGGGACATTATGGGAAGAGCCGCCTTCACTTTAGGTCCTCCTTGGTACCCCACGTTTGAGCAGGGAGCCTGGGGTCCCCCCCGCCCCATGCTGGGATCACTCAGAGGGAACAGGCTTTAATGGGGAGGGAGGAGGTGCTCATGAAAGCAAACAAGAAGTCGTTGCCAGGAGGATGCGACCTCCTTGTCTTTAATTGCTGAGCTGAGCAGTCCTCCCAAAGAATCATGGGAAAAGGGATATTTTTGGAAATGCTTCCCATCGGATGCAGCACGAGGGAGGGCATGAAGGAGAGCCTCAAAGTTCTGGCAGTGCTTCATCAGTAAATGAATTAATGAGTGCCTAATGATAGAGTACAACTCTGGGGCCCTACTTGCTACTGATTACAGGGCATCCTGAGCATGCTGGGCTGGGGCACCTGGGAAGGGGGAGTCCAACAGCCCTGCCTAGAAATACTGACCCGTGTCAAGGGGACCAGTATCCCCAGCTCCTCTCCAGGGATAGCAGAGAGAAGAGAGAGGGAGCCCAGACGGCACGTCCCCCAAACCTCCCATCTATCCTATCGGTAGAAAAACAGAGGGCCGGAGCCAAAGGTGCTTTACCCAGTCACAGCTGGAGCTGGGGCTAGAACCCAGGACCCCTGGCTTCCATTAAGGCAGGGCTGGCAAACCAAAGAGCATGTGCCCAGGCACTAGGACTTGAATAGCTTATTCAGGGCCTCTCTAGTAACCCTTTGGGGCAAGAAGGAAAGGAACTTGTGGTCAGGTTTGGGCAGGGCTCTGATCACAGACCCCAGCAGGCCCCACCTGGCATATGAACTTGACCAGGAGGTAGTGGGGAACCACCCAAGGGTTGACTCTAAACATGGAGTGACAGGGTCAGATCCGAGACCAGAGTTAGACATGGGGGTGGGGGGGAATGGTGGGGAGTAGGCGGGGAGGGAGAGTGTAGCCTGGACCAGGGCACTGGGGACAGAGAGCAGCAAGGGTCAGGCATGAGAATTATTTTAGAAATTAGACTGACATGACCTGGTGCCATTGGGGGTTATGGACTCCTGGAAGCTTCCTTCAGTGCACCAGCCCTAGTGCTACCTCCTTCCTGGGAGCTCCAGAAGGTCTCAGCGCACAGCACAGGGAGTGGGGGAGAAGGAGGGTTCCCAGGGTTCTGACCCTCCATCACAGAGTTGTGACCTTGGGCAGGTTACTAGCTTCTCTGGGCCTCAATTTCCTCATTGGAAAATGAGCCCAACTAAGTGGGAGGCCGGCCTAACTGTGCTCCCACAAACCCTCCTCTTTGAATCATCTGGTCCTCCTATGCCCTCTCTTCTTCCTTCCTTCCTCTCCTTAATTGCCACTTCCCTCCCAGTCTTTCTCTTCTTCCCTGGGCCCCTCTCATGCCAGGATGTGGGTTACAGACCCAGACAATCTTCAAGATGCTGCTCCCCCAGCCTCCAGCCCAACCCTGATGGTGCCCCAGGGAAGGGGCACAGTCATGCTCCTGGTTTGGCCCTCCCTCCCCTCCTTGGCTCTAGCCCCCTTAGTTTATCTGGTAAATGGTACATCGGCGGGAGAAGGAATTTGGGAGTTTTGAGCTGGAAGAAGTCTTGAAGCCGTGTCATCTCCCCCTTGACCATCAGATGAGGGACTAGAGGGCCCTAGAGTGGGGGGAATGTGTACCAGAAATAAGTTGGTGAGTCTCAGGGCAAAAGGCTGGTGTCTGCGTTCACCTGGGGTCCCTCTCAGGGCTCTGAACTCAGGGCCCCCAGAACCCAAGGACCCAACCCCAGGGCTCTGAGCCCACCCTCCCTCAGATAGGGCAGGGCCCTGCCTTGCAGCTGTTGCTTTCTCCATAAGCAGAAGCCGTGAGTCATTGACAGGGGACAGCAAATTAATTCTGAGGGTGGCAGGAGGTGAAGCAAGGAGCTGCAAATCCCAGAGGTGTGGGGGACCCAGGGGAGTGAGCTGTTTACTTGGGGATCAAGTATCAGAACAGATGGGTCAGTCCTCCCCCACCCACCCCACTTGTGGGCCTGGGATGCAAGGCCAAGCCCCCTGCCTAAGTCTCTCACATCCTGGATGGTAGGCCCAGACAGGCCCCATGAGCTCTCTAAGCTCAGGCTTCTCAGCTGCAAAGTTAGGGCCATTCTAATAACTCCAGCCCTATCCTATGGACAGGGTTCAAGCAGACTAAAATTTCTCAACTGCAAAGGAAAGTGTCAGACAGACCTGGATACTAATTTCAGCTTCGCTACTTCCCACCTGGGTGACCTTGGCAAGTTCTGTATCCACACTGCACCTCAAAGGCTTGGTTATATAAGAGTTGATAGTGTCTTGCAGGGGGTTTGTGAGAATTAGCACTAAGGAGCACAGACTGGCTTTTGGTAAATGGTGGCTGTAGTCATGAGAGGTATCACCACCACCACCACCACCACCACCATCATGATTATTTCCCCCACTCCCAACAAGCCTCAAGTTCTCCCCATCCTTCCCCACCTCCCAGCAGGTGATCATCTCTCCACCTCTTTCTTACTTGTGGTGTTGTAGCGGACACCGTAGAAGTAGGCAGGACAGGGCCGAACCACCAGCTGCCCTGCAGAACTCTGGGGCCAGCAGGTGCCAATGAGGTCCACAGATGCATTGCACTGCAGTCCTGGGGACAGAGACAACTGGTGAGGCAAGGTCCCTGCCCACGGCCCCAGGAAGACAGAGGATACTCCAGTGACCTGCCCACCTCCCTGCTGCCCCACATTAACACATCAGCTGGAGACAAGACAAGAGCAATAACCCCAGTGCAGAAATGAGCTTGTCCCATGCAGTCTGGGTGCAGACTGAGGAGGCACCCCAAGGAAGGAATCTGAATTTGATGCTACGGCACTAGGAGACACTGTGGGTTCCAGAGCAAAGGAGGAACAGCGATGGCTTGAGATGGTGTTCAAAGCTAAGGTCCTGGTTGGCATTTAGAGGAAGAACAGACTTGCTTCAAGCCCCCTGCTCTGTAGTCTGATGACACTTCTCTCAGCCCCTCACTTGGTGACAGAATGGAGCTCTGAGACTTCACAGGGACTGGTGCTCCCTGGAAAGGAGCTCTGGGGGCACAGTGCCTAAGGCATCTGACTGCTAACCAGAAGGTTGGCAGTTCAAACTCACCAGCCACTCTGCAGAAGGAAGACTGGCCAATTGACTTCCAAAAAGACTTACCACCTTGGGAACCTAATGAGGGTTGCTATGAATCAGAATTGACTCGATGCAGTGGGTTTGGTTTTTGGTTTGGTACGCCCTGGAACAGGCCTAGCCCACCCCGTCCCAGCCCCATTCCATGTCTCTGCAACCAAACCACATGCACCCTGCCCCTTCAGCTAAATAAAGTGCTCCAACTTCCAGCTGATCTGATAACCACATTTACTGATTGCCCACTGTTTGTGTTTGGGTCTGTGCTAGGCCCTGGGAGAGGGTTGACTGAGAAGAGGACCATGGAAGAAAAGGGAGGAAGGTGCCATCTGGGGGAAGTGGTAAGTGCACTGAACTGGGGTCTGGACGCTTGGCTTCAGACGGGGCTCTGCTACTCATTTGCTGTGACCTTAGGCAAGTCACTTCCCTTTCTGGGGCTAGATGAAGTGGTTGGACTAGATCAGAAGTGTTTTATCTTAGTCTACTGGAGACTTCAAGGCATTCATAGAGGCCCTAAAAGTAAATGAAAAATTTGGTGCATACGTACTTTTAGATAAGTTGGGCCCATGGCTTTTGACTTTCATTAGATTCTCAAAGGGGTCTCTGACTCAAAAAAAAAAAAAAAAAAAAAAACCCAGCTGCCATTGAGCTGATCCTGAGTGATGGTGACCCCCATGTGTCAGAGTAGAACTGTGCTCTGCAGGGTTTTAATGGATGATTTTTCTGAAGTGGATCACCAAGGCTTTTTTCTGAGCTGCCTCTGGGTGGACTTGAACCATCAACCTTTCAGTTAGTAGCTGACTCTGTTAATCATCTGCACCACCCAGGGCTTCTTGTGACTCAAAGAGGATATAAACAGCTGAACTAGATACCAGAAAGAAACACAGTGGCCATGAAGTCAATTCCTACTCATGGCGACCTCACAGAAGATGTCAAAGGCCCCTTAATTAAAGGGTGGAGTGTGTGTGTGTGTGTGTGTGTGTGTTGGGATAGGGTTGAGGCGACCAGGACACCTCAGAAGGGTAAGAGGTATATGGCTCAAGTGGGGAAAACAGAGCTGGAGAGCATCCTATCGCCCCTCCTGTGTCTGCCTCGTGACACCCCTCTCCCACATGAGGCTAGTGTGTCCATCACAAAACATGAGGCTGCACAGACAGCCAGAGAGAGCCGTGAACTAAGGCGGGGAGCGCTCTTCAGGGCTGGGCACCAGCAGCTGCGGAGGCCTGGCTGGGGCTGCCTGCTATCTCCTCCCCAAATTAGCCTGTCCCCAGCCTCTCTGGAAATGGCACTGGGTTAAGTTGGCTTCCTTTCCCTGCTGGACTCAGGGCAGTGCTGAGAAGGCCTTTACCAAATGCTAGTTTCTCTTTCTAATCAAATCTATTCATAGGGTGTGCATGCAAGTCAGGGCTCAAGGGACGGAGGCCTTCAGGCCAAGTGGTTTAATTGAAAGAGAAAGAAGTCTGGACTGAGCTTAAGGGATACGAGGAGCCGGCGGGCCAGGTGCCTGGGTGGGCCAGCCCGGTGCCTCCTCACAGCCCCAGTGAATGGCATCAGGAAGGAGGACTGAGGGGGCAGGGTGAGGAGGGCATGCGTGACAATGGCACGCCAGGGCTGGGGTTTTAATCCATCGTGGATCATGCCGAGTGCTGAGCTAGGGGCTGGGGCTGAGCAGCGGCATGGAGTAGTGAGAGGGGGGGCAGTAATAATAATATGAGGAGCCCTGGTGGTGCAAGCACTCGGCTGCTAACCAAAAGGTTGGGGTTCGAACCCACCCAGCTGCTCTGTGGGAGACTAGACCTGGATCTGTTTCCATACAGATTACAGCCTAGAAAGCTCTATGATGTTGTTGTTGTTGTTATGTGCCGTCGAGTCGGACCTGACTCATAGCAACCCCTCCTTGGGTTTCTGAAGCAGTATCACTACGGAAGTAGATTGCCCAACCTTCCTTCCGAGGAGTGGCTGGTGGGTTTGAACCACCAGCCTTCTGGTTAGCAGTCAAGTGCCTTAGGCACTATGCTATCAGAGCTCCCAGAAAGCTCTATAGGGCAGTTCTATTTTCTCAGAATTGACTCGATGGTACTTAACAACCACGCCTACTGCTATCGAATAGATTTCCACACAGAGACACTAAAAGGACAGAGTACAACTGCTCCCGTAGGGTTTCCTAGGCTGTAAATCTTTATGGAAGCAGATTGCCACATCTTTCTCCTATGGAGCAGCTGGTGGGTTCGAACTACCAACCTTTCAGTTAGCAGTCAAACATTTAACCACTGTGCCACCAGGGCTCCCAGCTTAACAACAGCAACAATAATATTATGGACCGTGCCTGCTTTTCCAAAATGCTTCCCCATATGTTCATTTGATCTTCACCCACCCTGCAATGCCATTATTTCCTTTTCACAGACAGGGAAACTGAGGCCCAAGGAAGTGAAGCTCAAGACCATGAGCTGATGAAAGAGAGAACCAAGATTCACGGGCAAGTGTTTCTGATTCTAAATCAGGGGCTCATTCCATTGCACCACACTGTGTACCAGTGAGGTGTGGGCAGTCACGGAAGGGAACAGTGGTTGGCTATTGAGTGCTCTCTGCCAGGTTAAGCACTCAGCTGTTGAAAGAAAGGTTGGCAATTTGAACCCACCCAGCGGCTCTGCAGAAGTAAGACCTGGCAATCTGCTCCAGTAAAGATGCAGCACAGAAAACCCTATGGGGCGATTCTGCTCTGTATACGGAGCTGCTATGAATCTAGGGAGCTCTGGTAGCATAGTGGCTAAGGCACTTGACTGCTAACCAGAAGGCTGGCGGTTCAAACCCACCAGCCACTCCTCGGAAGGAAGGTTGGGCAATCCTACTTCCGTAGAGATACTGCCTCGGAAACCCAAGGAGGGGTTGCTATGAGTCGGGGCCGACTCGACGGCAAATAACAACAACAACAACATGAATCTAAATCAACTTGATGGCACATAACGCCTGCCAGGCAGGTGCCAAGTGCTTTACACATACCGTTGCATTTAGTAACACCATCAGACTTTCCTCGTAGGTTGTTCATTCATTCACAGGTCTCTACAGAGCCCGGCACGGGGAGGATTAAATGTGATGTCCTGTGTGGCAGGGCCTGGAAAGATGCCTAGCACTCTGTCAGCAGAATGTCTGCCCTCCCTCCCTTCTCTTGCTCTCTCTCTTTCCTTGAACAGTTTTCCAGATCCCCTTCCACAAAGAACAGAGGGTAGGGCAGGACCGGTATGAGATCCAGCCAGGACCCAGCCAGAGCCAAGGCAGGGACCAGCCACAGAGCTGATGGGCCTCCTGGTCTTGAAGATCTGGCACTAGTCGGTGCCCTTAGCCCCAGGGCTACTGAGCCTTGACCCTGCCCACAGCTGGTCGTGCACAAGGGCAGAACACAACTCTAGTCTGTGGTACGGACGGGAGCCTGCACACACTGGACCACTTATGTGTCTCACACCCCTGCTGATGGGTGATAACCTAATGTACAAAATAACCTTGGGAAAGAGTGTCAAGACCCAGAGACACAGCGCAAAATACACCAGCCATCTAGCCTGAGATATTCCAGGGGGGTCAGCCTGGAGAGAAACAGGACCCAGCTGGTGTTGGTGCCTTCTAGAACCAAAGATAAAATTTCACTCATAACCAAGCAGCCTTTCTTTGTCCTTTTGCATGGAACGAAGGACCCCATCCTCAGGAAATGCAACGTGTACATGACTGTGAGCTAAAGTCCACCATATACACATTCTAGATTTACTGCCCCGGGGCAGGCAGACTTCAGAGTCTCCTGAAACCCGTCCATTCCCTGCTTCTGCAAGAGTGATAAAGTTCCTTCTTCTCTCTTCTCTCAGTGTGACTGAATTGACTCTGTGTCGCTCCAGGCACGAGCCCACATTTGGGTCACGGTGGGTGCTGCTGCTGTTGTGTGCTTTCAAGTGGATGTGGATTCCTGGCGACCCCGTGTAACTGAGCAGAACTACCCCATAGGGTTTCCTAGGCTGATTGATTTACAGCAGCAGATTGTCAGGTGTTTATCTTGTGGAGCTGCTGGTTGGGCTTCAACTGCTGTTTCTGTTAGCAGCCAGCTGCTTGACCATTGCACCACCATAGCCCTTTTGACATGCTATTACTGCCAAGAGCTCTGGTGGCGTAGTGGATAAGGTATTTGGCTGTTAACCAGAAGTCAGCAGTTCAAACCCACCAGCTACTCCGTGGAAGGAAGATGGGGCAATCTACTTCCATAAATATTTACAGCCTCGGAAACCCACCGGGGGTCACTATGTGTCGGAATCGACTGGATGGCAGGGAGTTGTTTTTGTTTTTCTGCTATTACCTCCATTTAACAGGAGAGTAGACTGAGGTCTCAGCAGTCAAATGGCTTATCCCAAGTCACACAGATACGAAGGCAGAAGTGGGTTCGGGCCACTGATCGTTTACCATAGCCAGCCCAAGGCTCTTCCCACCGCACCACAGCTGGCCGAGTCTGGCCTGAAGCGTCTCCCACATTTACTTTCACCCATCAGTGCTCCCAGGCTCCTCTCCTGCTGCTGCAAGGCTTGCAGAAGGCTGCCTGGAGGCGGTGTTGGAGGAACAAAACAGCACAGCAGAAGCTGAATTTATGACCTTTACATGAACAGCCCAGAAAATCCTGGAGGAAGTGAAAGTCAGGGTGAAAGATGTGAGAATGGGAGGGAGAGGGTGCCTGGACAGAGAAGTGAGGCCAGTAAAACTCCGGCAGGTGACAAAATCCGCCTTTCCTCCCGAATAAAGTCTACATTCTAGTGGGGAAGACAGTAGACAAACAACCTGTCTGTTAACTAGTGGGAAATACTGTTGTTGTTGTTGTTGTTGTTATGTGCTGTCAAGTCGGCCCGACTCATAGTGACCCCTCCTTGGGTTTCCGAGGCATTATCACTACGGAAGTAGGATTGCCCAACCTTCCTTTCGAGGAGTGGCTGGTGGGTTTGAACCGCCAGCCATCTGGTTAGCAGGCAAGTGTCTTAGCCACTATGCTACCAGAGCTCCTTGTGGGAAATACTATGAGGAGAAAATAAACAAGGCAAGGAAAGAAAGCTCGACAGGGTGCCATTTTAATTCGGTGGTCACTGAAGTACTGATGAAGGAGCCCTGTTGGTGCAACAGTTAAACACTTGGCTGCTAACTGAAAGGTTGACAGTTCAAACTCACCCAATGGGTCCATGGAGAAAAGTCTGATAATGTGCTTCTTTGCAGATTAGATCCTATGGGGCAGTTCTACTCTGTCCTAAAGGGTCCCTATGAGTAGGAAATTGGCTTGATGGTACACAACAACCACAGCAAAAGCACTGCCATTTAATCAGAGATTTCAATGACGTGAAAGGGAGCATGTGCGTAGCTGAAGGAAGAGTGTGCTAGGCAGAGAACAGCATGTGCAAAGGCCCCGAGGCAGGTGTGTGCTTGGTATGTCTAAGGTGTGGCCATACTGCTGCTCGGTGGTTCAGCCCCTCATTCACAGGGAAGCTAGGTCCCTCAGGGTCTTTCCCTGGTGGATGGGTGGGTGGGTGGGAGGTGACATCAACCCCCTCACTAGCCCTGGCCACTGCAGACTTTAAGGGGGAGAAAGTAATGCGTTTGCACCTTCCCTCCCCCCGACACATACACAGAACAGCTGCCACGATGCCTGGGCCCCACACTCCAACTATGTGTGAGAGGACTGTGGTCAGACTCCCTCAAGTTACTGCAAATGGAGGGAAAGAAGGAGAGGGGAGCAGTGTAGAAGGCTCCTGTCGCTTCAGAAAAAGCCCTGCTGAGGCAGGGTCTTGGGGCCTGCTTTAAGGATCAGATAGACCCCACTGAAGGTGCGTATGGAGTGCGGCCATTGGTTTCTTCCCCCAAGTATGTTATCTAGTTCCCTTCCTATCATGCACAGGGCCCAAATGCTCTCAGCAGATCCTTCCATAGTAGGTAACTCAGAGGGAAATTGGAATGTGTTCCACTTACATGACAGATCTCCTGTCAGGGTCTTCTGAATGAACCACAAGTTAGGGGGACACTGGGCAGCTGCCCTGCAGCTGGGAGCCCATTCCCCTATTTGGTGTGAACCCAGGAAAGGGACTCAACCAAGGCTGCCCAGAAGGGAAGCAGCCAGGTGGCTGAGGGGCAGTGTCTGAAAACCCACCTCTCTGCCCATTCAGGGACTGTGCTCTGGGATGAGTGGGCAGGGGCCCTGCCATGTCACCAGGCACGGAGAGTGTGTCAGAGGGCAGAGAGACAGCCTCACTCTTTTCCCAGTCAGCTTGTGGTTGAGCTCTGTGGCTGGGCAGAGAAGGAAGAGGCCTTTGTATGGTGTGGGATACACCAGGATAAGCGGGTGGAAGCTGCTGTCCTGAGGGCCTATAGGCTCTTCAGTTGGAGTCCCCAAAACCCAGTACATTACTAAGCATGTGGCGGACACTCAGGAAGTGTTTGAGGTGGTGGAGAAACCCATCATGGGCAGGAGAAACATTGCAACTCCGATGCAGGGTCCTGGGCACACGTCTATCCAGAGGGCCACAGACATGGCGGTGGTAAAGTCATGGGCTCCAGAATCAGGCACATGTGGTTCGAATCCTGGGCCATTTCTTGGTAGCTACATGTGCCTGGGCAGTTAGTCAACCTCCCTGAGCCTCAGATTCCCGACCATTTGTTGTGATGATTGAACCAGATTAAAGTGCAGTGCCTAAGGCATTTGACCGCTAACCAGAAGGTTGGCAGTTTAAACCCACCAATTGACTCAAAGGCCGTGAGTTTGGTGGGTTTTTTTTTTTTTTTTTGGAATAGTCTCTAATATGCCAAAAAAAAAACCATTATCGAGTCAATTCCAACTCATAGTGACCTCCCTTGGGTTTCCGAGGCAGTAAATCTTTACAGAATTAGATTGCCCAATCTTGCTTCTGCGCAGTAGCTGGTGGATTTGAACCACCAGCCCTCTGGTTAGCAGTCAAATCCCTTAGCCACCGTGTTACCAGAGTTCCTTAGTGTCTAATATTGTTGTTGTTGTTATGTGCCGTTGAGTTGGACCCGACTCATAGCAACCCCTCCTTGGGTTTCCAAGGCAGTATCACTACAGAAGTAGATTGCCCCACCTTCCTTCTGAGGAGTAGCTAGTGGGTTTGAACCTCCAGCCTCCTGGTTAGCAGTCAAGTGCCTTAGGCACTATGCCACCAGAGCTCCCTGTGCCCCCAAAGTAGTGTCTAATATATGGGGCACTAAGTAAGTATTAGCCTATTATTAATTATTCATGTTACTTGGATCCACAGTCAACGCCCATGGAAGTGGCAGTCGAGAAATCAGATGATGTACTGCACTGGGCAAATGTGCTGCAAAAGACCTCTGTAAAGTGCTGAAGAGCAAACATGTCTCTTTGAAGACTAAGGTACACCTAACCTAAGCCATGGTTCTCAATTGCCTCATATGCATGTGAAAGCTGGACAATGAGTTAAGGGAAGAGTTGATGCTTTTGAGTTGTGGTGTTAGCGAAGAATACTGAAAGCACCATAGACTGCCATGTTGTTGTTGTTACTGTGTGCCATCGAGTCGGACCCGACTCATAGCGACCCCTCCTTGGGTTTCCGAGGCAGTATCACTATGGAAGTAGATTGCCCCATCTTCCTTCCAAGGAGTGGCTGGTGGGTTTGAACTGCCAGCCTTCTGGTCAGCAGTCAAGTGCCTTAGGCACTATGCTACCAGAGCGCCCATGGACTGCCATAAGAACTAACAAATCTGTCCTAGAGGAAGTGCAGCCGGAACACTCTTTGGAAGCGAGAATAACCAAGACTTCATCTCACCTACTTTGGTCTTGTTGTCAGAAGGGACCATTCCCCGGATAAGGATATCATGCTCGGTAAATTGGAAGGTCAACAAAAAAGAGGAAGGCCCTCAACGAGACGGATTGACACAGTGGCTGCAATTGTGGGCTCAGGTGTGCCAAGGATTGTGAGGCTGGGACAGGACCGGGCAGTGTTTCGTTCTGCTGTTCACAGGGTCCCTATGAATTGGAGCTGACTCAATGGCACCTAACAACAACAACAACATTAATATTATGATATTAGTGATAATATGATAATATTATCATTCACTGCCTTAAGTTGGGGGGTGGGAACTGATGACTCCAGGCCCTTGTCAACTCTATGCTTCTATTTGTCTATGCTGCCCTTAGTCAATTACTATTTCATGGCGTTCTCACACTTTTGCCATAATTTTATGAGTTGCCAAGTCTGTGACATACCACATGATGGGACCTTGGCTCTGGGACCCACCCTCTCCCTGCTCCTGGCATGACGCAGGTGAGAAGCCCCCTAAAGACCCCAGCTCAGTGTCAGCCGACCCGACTAGACATCCATCCATCTGTTCTAGCTCATCTACCCCACTTGCCCCATTTGTCTTGGTGTTAGAAGACAAATGGCCCATTATCAGAGACCACTGTGGCTGGTGAGGGATTGAGTGCCACAAAGCCAGGCAGGTTGGGATGGGATAGATGGGGATGGCACGTGGTATAAGACACTGGGCAATGAATGCCTGTTGCCTCCAAGGACATGAGCCACCTGTGTGCATTCAGGGATGCCACTCTTTTGGGAGCACAAGAAAGTTAATGGAGCCTGACCTGGCCCCAATGCATGGAGTCAGGGGACAGGCCCTTTCCTCTCAGGCTAGCCTCAGAGCAGGTCTCCTCCCTCCCAGGCTCTCCCTCCACACAGCTGGCCAGCCACCCAGAAATTCCACAGAACTCTAGGCACTCTTGGTCAAGAAATTCCCCATGTTCCCCACGGTCCAGCTTAGCCAATGTTGCAGCCAGATGCTCCCGGGTCCCAGTACCGCCCCAGGCTTACTGCTCTCCTCCCTCTTCAGCCCTCCTCTGTCCTTCCACCAAACCCACATGCTGGTCCTCAGCCAAACCTTGCTCAGGGCACTGGCTCCTTTCTGCCAGTCCATACTCAAGAGTCTTTTTAAGAATCACCTTGAAACTTCCTCCATCAGGAAGCCTTCCTGGATTTTCACTACTCGTGTTCTAACCTCCTTGTATCCTCTACCATAGTGAGTAATTTGTGGCAACTGCCTTCCCCTAATTCCAGCTATACAGTAAGCATTTTAATATGCTTGCTGATGTCACCAACCATAATACCCAGAAATGCTATCACACCCTACAGTTTGTGAAATACTGCCATAAAACTCAGTGCATTTAATCTTATAACAGACCCTGGAAGCAGTGATCACCCCCCCCATCCCACTTTACAGGTGGGAAAAGTGAGGCTCAAAGGGGTTAAGGGCATCCCTGTGACCACCAGTCCCTACCTCCCTAGGCCCACAACCAGGAAAGGTGACTGTGCACCTGCCATGACCCACACAGAAGCCCAGTCTGCCTTCTCCAAGTCCAATGCTTCTTTCTCTACACCCAAAACAAACAAACAAACTCAGTGCCATCAAGTTAATTCTGACTCACAGCAACCCCCTTTGGGCTTCTTTATGAAGCAGATCACTTCATCTCCCTTCATGAAGCAGTTTGTGAGTTTGAACCGTTAACCTTCTGGTTAGCAGCCAAAATCTTATCCACGACACCACCAGAGCTTTTTTCTTTTCTATCCCCAAATCTTCCTGATGAAGGAGCAGCAGGCTGAGGGTGGTTGCTTTGAGTTGTGGAACCTCCTCTCCCTGTAGGGCCAGTCTCAGAAGTCTGTGCCTCTTGCTCCCCGGTGGGTACACCTGCTTCTCCACTAGCCTGCTTCTTGTACTCTGCTCCACGGTATATACATGCAAGTGGACTTGAGTTCTGGACCAGAATGGGAGTGCTTCTGTTCCCCCAGTGCGTAGCATGGGTCTGCCACACAGTAGGTGCTCAATTAATGAGCTGGATTGAATCAAGGAGTGACTTGAAGAGAAAATAAATCACCAAAGGTCTATGAGCCTCCCCAAAACCTTCAGGTATGAACCCACCCAAACCTGCACCCACCTTCAGGATCCTTCTCAACATGGCACTCTGTGAAGGCATGACCAATTGCTTGGAGCCTTAGGAAAATCTCTCTGCTGTTCCTGTTTTAAGAAGCTCTGGTGGCACAGCAGTTAAGCACTCAACTGCTAAGCGAAAGGTTGATGGTTCGAAACTACCCAGCAGTTCAGTGGAAGAAAGAATCTGGTAATCTGCTCCTGTAAAGATTACAGCTTAGAAGACCCTATGGGGCAGTTCTCCTGTGTCATAGGGGCTCAGTAGGAGTCAGAATGGTTGGGTTAACCTAACACCTAAAGACAACCTTCCTGCTTTAAGGTGAGGCTCTGTGTGCAGGCCCTGCAGGGTGGGGTGGGGAATGGCAAGAGGGAAGGACCCTGTGCTCAGCCGGAATCTGGCAGCAGGGGCTGGGTGCTCACCGGAGACGTTGCCAGCCAGGGACAGACTATTGCAGTGCTGGTCCTGGAGGGAGGCAGAGACGGGGTTCAGCCCCAGGAGGAGGAGAGCCTATGAGCACAAGGAAATAAGGGTGTGGTTAGGCTGGTGCTGTGGCAGTTTGTCTGGCAGCTTCCTACCCCAAGCACGCATCCAGTCTCTTCCCAGACCCTTCTGTCCTCCTCTGGTACCCCCTCCCCCAGCCTCCTTGCCTTCCTGCCTTTGTCCTCTCTGCCCGGAAGGTCTCAGCCACAGTCTGACTGAAAGCAGGAGGATTTCAGCTCTAGGCGCCAGCACCTCCGGTGAGGCACTACTCTGCCAGACAGTTAACCCAGAGGCCTGAGGAGCCGGACAGGAAGTTACTCTCTGTCGCCACCCCCCACCCCCACGACCCTGCTTTTTCTTCTCAGGGTCCCCTCCCTCTGACTCACTCCTGAGCCCCGACTCCTGCACCCCTGTGCTGTGCCCGGCACTCGGGACACTCGGCAAATGTGTGGGAAGTAGCTAACTGGCTCCAAGAACTCAGGAGTGATTATAAGAAACCCGTTCATCTCTCTGGCCCCAAGGAACGTCCAACACTTTATGAATCAGTAATTAAACCTCACAGTCCCCGGGGGTGGGGCAGAAGGGGGAGAGAGAGAATTATTGCCATCATTTTCCAAATGAAAACACGGAAGCAGAGAGAGGAGAAAACCACTCACCTAACCCAACCCTGCCTCTGCCACCTCCCAGGGCGCAGACACACACACACACACACACACAGATTCTATTTGGACTTCAGCACTAGCTCAGCCATAGGCAAATTAAAGAAACCAGAAACACCCTATTCCGAAATATCAGCCTGACATTCTACCATTATCTGCCTAATCCTTCAGCCGTCCTTTGTACCTCGGTCTTCCAGATCCCTCTTGAATAAACATCATGTTCTACTCACATTGAATTACTTAGCATTTCCCCAACACACCGGCTCCTCGTCTTTCGACACCTTTACCACGAAGTTCTCTGTCCCCTCTTTGGCCCGGCTCACTCTTCACCCGGAGAGTCCTGCGGTCCCCAAGAGCCGATTCCAGGGGCTCCCTCTTGGCAGCACCTCTCCCCAACCCTCCAAAACCAAGCCACCGAGTCCCCAGAGCGCTGTATGCAGGGGCTGGGTGCTGGGTGTTCGTGAGGCTCATGGATGAAGGCCACGGGCTCTGCCTGAACGCATGAAAACCATCTAAGTATAAAGCCCTCACACCTAGGCTTCTAATTAAACGGCAAATACCCAGGCCCCGCGTCCTTATTCATGCATCTTAACGTCCTGGGCTTCGCAGACAAGCACAGCAAGTCAAGCTTCATCAGAAAACCAAACCGAATGCCATGGGGGAAAGGACACGTCTAGCCCAGGCTGCCCAGTCCTGACACTTACGTCTCCTTGGATCTCACAGCTCACAGTCATCTTCTGCCAACAGGGAACCCGTTTTGCATTATGCGAAGAAAAAATGCTTCTTAGAATTCAAACCAACCTTTCCTCTCAGAATAGGTCGGTACTATGGCAGGATTTGAGCCTTCCCCACCTCTTGCTCTGTGGAAATGTTTGTAAATTCTAGCTTATTTCTAAACACTTCCATGAAAAGTCTGGAGTTTGCCCATGTATTTCCTCCCACTGTCACCCCCACTGCCATCGAGTCAACTCCAACTCCTAGCAACTCTACAGGGAGCTCTGGTGGCGTAGTGCCTAAGGCACTTGACTGCTAATCAGAAGGCTGGCAGTTCAAACCTATTAGCCACTCCTCGGAAGGAAGATGGGGCAATCTATTTCCATAGAGATACCACCTCGGAAACCCAAGGAGGGGTCGCTATGAGTCAGGTCTGACTCGACGGCACACAACAACAACAGCAACCCTACAGGGTAGAACAGAGCTGCTCCACAGGGTTTCCAAGGCTGTCAATCTTTATGGAAGCAGACTGCCTCATGTTTCTCCCACACAATGGCTGGTGGGCTCGAACCACCGACCTTTTGGTTAGAAGCCCAATGCTTTACCCACAGCACCACCAGAGCTCCCAGTATATGTCAGTCATGAGGTCCCTGGGTGGCACAAACAGTCTGTGCTTAGCTGCTAACCTAAAGGTTGGCAGTTTGAACTCACCCAGTGGGGCCATGGAAGAAAGGACTGGCAATCCGTTTCCATGAAGATTACAGCCAGGAAAACCCTTCGGAGCTGTTCCACTCTGTAACACACGGGTTGCCGCACGTCGGATCAACTTGACAGCAGCAAGTGTACTTTAAAGTTGTTTTTTAATACATTAAACACTTCATCAAAGTTTACTTCATATACTATAGTTTTCTATCTCAGTCAACAGGTTGTTGTATGTGGTTGTTCTTTGTTGTCTTCTGAACCTGTTGTTGTTGTTGTTAGGTGCCATCGAGTCATCTCCAACTCACAGCGACCCCACGCACAGAAGAACAAAACACTGCTTGGTCCTGTGCCAGCCTCACGATCCTTGCTACACCTGAGCCCATCGCTGCAGCCACTGTCAGTCCACTTTGTTGAGGGCCTTCCCCTTCTTCATTGACCCTCCACTTTACCAAGCATGAACCTGGAGTTCTTAATCTAGGTTCACAAACATACAAAGTGGGGAGGGGAATCCATGATGCATTGCTGTCAAATGGATTCCTACTCATAGCAACCACGTTGGACAGAACGGCAGTGGACTACCTCATGTTTCCCCTAAGGAGCAGCTAGTGTGTTCGAACTGCCAATCATTCGATCAGCAGCACTCACCACTGCGCCACCAAGGCTCCTTGGGATCCATGAGGCCTGTAATTAAGAGCAGAATGTTGTGTGCAATGAATGCCATTTTGGCGTGTAGATTTCTCTGCTTCCCAGAAGAACTGGCACCAGAAATGGGTGGGAACTACTGGCTGGACCGTGTGGGGAACAGGATCACATCAGAGGCCTGAGCCTCCACCAAAATGGACCTTAAATCAAACCCAAAGTGGATTTGGACTAAGAACCACTCTGACCCCTCCATGTGCCCCCCACTCCATCACCAGCCCTACCCCCAGGTTTGGCTCTCAAAGCCTTCCTTCACAAGCTTAATTTTCAAGACGTCAGAGATTTACCGTTTTCCAACAGTTAGTCGAGATGAGGCATCCCTGGGTGGCACAAACAGTTACGCACTCAACCACTAGCCAAAAGGTTGGCGGTTCCAACCCACCCAGAGGCTCTTTGGAAGACAGGCCTGGCAACCTGCTCCTGAAAGGTCACGACCTTGCAAACCCTATAGAGCAGTTCTCCACACTCACGGGGTCACCATGACTCAGAACCCACTTGACGGCAACAACAGTAGAGAAAAAATGGCGCTGAGAATCGAAAGCCGGCAGAATGCTAGGCTCACTCACTAGTTAATGCCTCATCGCCCAGAAGTATGCCATCAAGACCCAAAATTAAATCTGTGCCTCAGCTGTACTTCTCCCCACTCATCCAAGAGCCAAACCTCCAATGTTAAATCTGAAGAGGAGTGTGCCCAATTACTACACGACTGAAATGACTGTCCCAGGACCCACTGGGTCCCTGACATGGAAATGGCACTGAGCTGCAGAAAGCAGACGGGACAGGTCTCAGTCTCCCCATTTTACAGCTGGGGTAGGTGGGGTGCAGAAACAGCCTGTTTGTAGAATCCCTGGGAGGTGCGGATGGTTAAAGCACTGGGCTGCTAACTGAAAGATTGAAGGTTCAAGTCCACCCAGAGGCAGCTGAGGCACAGGGGGTTGCCATGAGTCAGAACTCACTTGACAACCACTGGTGGTGTTGTTGTTAGGTGCCATTGAGTCGGCTCTGACTCATAGCGACCCTATGTACGACAGAACGAAACACTGCCTGCTCCTGTGCCAGCCTCACAATCCCTGCTATGCCTGAGCCCATCACTGCAGTCACTGGGTCAATCCATCTCATTGAAGGCCTTCCCTTTTTTGTTGACCCTCCACTTTACCAAGCATGATATCCTTCTCCAGGGAATGGTCCCTTCTGACAACATGATCAAAGTCGGTGAGATGAAGTCTGGCCGTCGCTTCCAAGGAACGTTCCAACTGCACTTCTTCCAGGACAGATATGTTAGTTCTTCTGGCAGTCCATGGTATTTTCAGTATCCTTCACCAACACCACAACTCAAAAGCATCAACTCTTCTTTGGTCTTTCTTATTCGTTGTCCAGCTTTCACATGCATGTGAGGCGATTAAAAACACCATGGCTTGGGTCAGGTGCACCTTAGTCTTCAAGGAGACATCTTTGCTCTTCAGCACTTTAAAGAGGTCTTTTGCAGCAGATTTGCCAAGTGCAATACGTCATATGATGTCCTGACTGCTGCTTCCATTGGTGTTGATTGTGGAACCAAGTAATATGAAATCACAACTACTGGTAGGATTCAGTAATGTATTAGTTTCTAGGGCTGCTGTAATAAATTACCACAAACTGGGTGACTTGAAACAACAGAAATTTATTCTGCTATAGTTTTACAGTCTGGAAGCCCAAAACCAAGGTGTCAGTAGGGCCAAGCCCTCTCTGAAGGCTGTCCTAGCTTCTGGTGGCTGCCAGCAGGCCTTGGCATCTCTCCAATCTCCGCCAACATCTTCCTACGACATCCACTCCGTGTTTCTTCTCTTATTCTTATAAGGACACTGGTCATATTGGATTAGGATCCACCCTACTCCAGTACAACCCTTGCATCTGCAAAGACCCTGTTTCCAAACAAGGTTACGTTCACAGATACCAGGAATTAGGTATCTTTTAGGGGGTCACAATTCAATTCATAACAAGCCAGTCAGTGATTCGTGTTTGTCTTATGAGTAGATGAATGATAGAGGAGGAGAATGGCGGTCGGCAGCACAGGCCATTGAAAGAAGAGAGGGGAAGAGGAGAGGGGAGCCCTGTCCAGCCTCTGCAATGCAGAAGTCCTTGAAGGGGTGGGGGGGAAGGAGTCTGACAGCTGCCTGCTCCAGCTGCCGCCCTGCCCCACCCCCAGGCCAGCCAAAAGCAAGCTGGAATTGAAGCTGCCTTCCCAGATCCCAGTGTGACTTTGGCGTAAAGGTTAACCACACCCAGCAAAGGCTTATTAGAGACCATGAATAACCCGCTGCTCAAGCTCAGCTTGGTCCTGGGGCACAAGAGTGCAATTTCCTTTGATGGGATGATTTGGTGATTAACCTTTTGGGGAGGGTTCTGAAGGGCCACTGGAGGGAGGGAGGGGTGGCAGAGAGGCATCAGGAGCTGCCCCCACCTCCTAAAATTTCATAGGGGGAGCAAGGAGAACATGGCTGCCTTCTCTCTCCTTTCACAGCTCTCTCTGGACCTGAGCTGGGCAGCACCCGGGCCCCCCGGGCCAAGCAGGGGTCAGGGACGGAGCAGGGCTTCTGACAGAGCCACAGGCCACAGCACTCAGAGCGAGCTTGGCCGAGAATCATTGCCCTTCTGCCAGGTTCTCAACCCACTAGCTGTGCAACTCCAGGGGAATCACCTGGCCCCTCTGAACCTCAACTTCTTTGTCTGGGGCATAGACTCGTGGACGGACCATGGAGGGAAAAACCAGATGAGAGATGCTTCCTGAAATTCAGATCCCCTGCAAGCATCAGTGGGGCCAATATGGCAACTTGGCCGCCTTGGGCCCCAGAATCCTCCTCGGTTACATGGGGGCTTGAACTAAGGCTGGGCTTCCTCATGACGCTACTCTCAGGCCCCTCGGGTAGAGGTCAAGCCAGGACCCCTGCTCGCCCCCTGTCCACCCCAAGTCAGGCACTTCTTACCTCTTTCAAAGCTTTCTTCTGGGAAGGGGTTTTCAGCTTAAAGGGGACGTTTGTTTGTTTGTTTTAACCAACAGATTCAGTGATCTCCCCAAGGTCCTTTGCTGACTGGGATTCCGCATGCAGAAGCCAGGACTAGGTAGGAAGTTTGGGAGAAAGGAAAGGAATTCAGAAGAAAGGGGGATGGCACGGCAAGGTGCTGGTGCCAAGTGCAGAGGGACCTACCTAGAGGCTTCAGGAGCAGTTGGTGCAACATCTAAGGGAGGGGCAGGCTTCCTGGGGGAGGTGGGCTGGAGGAAGAGCAAGGTGGACGTGGACTGGAGGAGGAAGAGAGAGAGCCTTCCGGGCAAAGGGAAGGCCTCGAGCTTGGGGCTGAGGGGTTGGGGAGCTGAGGAGGGGCCCGTGGAGGGGCCTGGATGCCAGGCTGAGATGGACCCAGTGGGCCTGGAGTGCCAAACGGACTCCTGAGAAGCAGACTATTATGGCTTATCAATGTCACCATTTATAGGTGATGCCCAGAGAGGGAAAATGAGCACCAAGAGTCGCCCACTCTGTGGAGGTGATACCATTCTGGAGGCCGGCCCTCCTGCCCCAGCTCAGCAGGACAGGCATGAAGCCGGCCCTCATTGCCAGGTCCCTCTCCTAGAGGCTGTGGCAGACTCTGAGCTGGGGCTGTAAGAGACCCCTGATTCCCCCGTGGCCAAGGTCCCTGCTTTCACTGGTGATCCCCAGAGGTAAGGGCCAGCAACACTGCCACCTGCTGGCCAAGAAAGGAAGAGCCACTCCTCTTGGGTCTTGGGGTCAGCTGACTCCACAATCCCTTCCAAAAGAAAAAAAATCAAACTCACTGCCAGAGAGTTGGTTCCGACTCACAGTGACCCTTGGCGACCCCTCCTTGGGTTTCTGAGGTGGTATCTCTACGGAAGTAGATTGCCCAGTCTTCCTTCCGAGGAGTGGCTGGTGGCTTTGAACCGCCAGACTTCTCCGCAATCCTACAGCCCCTATATTTGACCACCTGACTCAGCTTTAAGGTTCCCAGGTGGGGTAAAAGCTTTGCTCTTGGCTCCATACACTATGAGCAGGAATCGGCCCGACAACAACGAACAACATTTCACCCATAACCCTCCGCTGGAGGGATCCGACTCAGCGACCCCTCCTTGGATTTCCGTGACAGTATCACTACGGAAGTAGATTGCCTTATCTTCCTTCTGAGGAGTGGCCGGTGCGTTGAAACACCAGCCTTCTGGTTAGCAGTCAAGTGCCTTAGGCACTACGCTACCAGAGTTCCTATTTCACCCATGGGTGCCGAGAAAGAAAGACCTGCCAATCTGCTACCATAAAGATTACAGCTAAGAAAACCCGATGGGGCAGTTCTGAAACAATGGGGCCACCATGACTCAGAGTCTACAGCAGCAGGTTTGGTTTGGACTTGGCTTTGCTCTGCACCGTGCTCAGGCACCGCCTGTTTGAAGCAAACCCAAGAGAAGAAAATCTAAATGCAAAGATGGGGAGAGGAGGGAGGTCATAAATCAAGATTTCTTTAGAAGCTGGCTCCCCTGTTGCATTTAAAAACTTAAGTTCTGGTTTGCAGAAATAAGACATATGTGCAACCAGCTCTTCAGAAACACGCCAAGGGCTATATCTGTAGCTACCGACTGGTTGAAGAGCGGACGGCAGGGCCTGACGCAAGCGTGCGTGGTTTCTGCTGCGTGGTTTCTGCGCAGAGAAGCCAATGGGAGGGGTCAGTGGGGCTGGAATTGCAGGTTGTGCACCGTCAGAACGGGGCCCCCAGGGGGCGTCTTTTTCTAATCTCCCCAGAGGTGCTCCAAGAATTCAAAAAGGAAACAACAGTTAATTCCAACGTAAGCCACGCCCACGTGTGTCAGAGTTTGGGCTCCACGGGGTTTCAATGGGTGTTTTCAAAAGAGGATTGCCAAGCCTTTTTCCCCAGGTGCCTCTGGGTGACTGCAAACCTTCAACCACTAGGTTCCCGGCTGAGTGTGTTAACCATTTGCACAGCTCAGGGATTCCCTCCAAATAATAGCTGCAGTGAAGCTAGATTTCGAACACAAGGCAGAGACGAACCATCAGATGTCGTTGGGTGTCCCCAGACTTTTCTTGAGCAGTTTCCCTGCAACCTCTCCCAGGCCAGCTCCTCCCCCACCTCTCTCTGGGACAGCCACACCCTCCCCCCCCAACCTCAAGGCAAGG
Organism: Orycteropus afer afer; assembly: GCF_000298275.1. NCBI lineage: Eukaryota > Metazoa > Chordata > Mammalia > Tubulidentata > Orycteropodidae > Orycteropus > Orycteropus afer. Next base: position 21,601,209 of record NW_006921605.1, read on the forward strand.
AGCCTGTGCTTCCCCCAAAAAGTGGATGAGTAGTGAAAGCGATTCCAGGCAGAAGAGAAATCATGTTATAGCTGTTGTTGTTATGTGCCATCGAGTCAGACCCGACTTATAGCGACCCCTCCTTCAGTTTCCGAGGCGGTATCACTACGGAAGTAGATTACCCCATCTTCCTTCCGAGGAGTGGCTGGTGGGTTTGAACTGCCAGCCTTCTGGTTAGTAGTCAAATGCCTTAGGCACTACGTTACCAGAGCTCCTAAATTGCTGTTGTCCAAAGAGAAAAAACGGGAAGGAAAATCTGCCCACAGTGGGGGGCATGCCTGGGTGTTCCCCACGTCCAGGCCTTCTCCCTGGGCTCTGGACGTCCTACCTCCCAACCCAGGCACCACCTGGGGCCCTGGCCTCTCTCACTCCTCCCCAGCTACTTCCCTCCTCTGCTCCCCTTGTGAGGGCAGAAGTGGGTAAATCAGCAGAGAGCCTGCTTCACCCAGCCCGGAGGCAGCAAGGGCTGGAGACCCCCAGCTCTTGAGTTCACACTGCCCCTCCAAGGCCCCAGATATACTGTGCCATTGGGTTACACGCTCCCTGAGGGCAGGGCCTGCGTCTGGCTATTTCTGGACCTTCAGTGGGGGCTGGCACAGAGTAGGCCACCCGATATGTGTGTGTTGAATGAATAAATGAATGAATGGATGGGCTTGACTGTGGGGTCCCGTAATGATTCTCCTGTGGACATTTGGATGGGCTCACTTCCTAGTTCCCACTTTTCTGAATCTCTTCTCCTCTTGCCCCATGTCCGCCAGTGGGCGCTTCTTCCTCTTGGTTTTTTCTTCCCGCAGCAACTCCTCACGTTGGAGTCCCCAGCAGTGTGTGCTGAAGAGCGCCTCAGGGTGGGAAGTTCAGGACTGGGATCCAGCTTGGACTCTGACAAACTTGCTCTGGGACCATGGACAAGTCACACCCTGTCCCCTTAGCCCATCTGTGTTCCTCTTGCCCTATCTTAGCTTCTCCTTCTCTCTTAGCCTTCTTTAAACCCAAAAGAAAACCAAACCCACTGCCATAGAGTTGACTCCAACTCACAATGAGCCCCATAGGGTTCCCAAGGCTGTAAATCTTTACAGAAGCAGATTGCCTTGTCTTTCTCCCATGGAGCAGCTGCTGGATTTGAACCACTAACCTTCTGGTTAGAGGACCACTGCCTTAACCACAATGCCACCAGAGCTCCTTGGTCTTCTCTATCCTTGTTTTTCTTTTCTGTTTTAAAATACTAGCTTTGACTGAAGGCTTGCACAGGGCCAGGCCCTGCCTTTTCTCTGAGAACCTGGAGTCTTTTCCACCCGCCACCATTCAGGTGATGAAACTAACTCATACAGAGGCAATACTTACCCAAGCCTCTTACATAGTAAATGGGGGGACTGGAATTGGAACTGGGTCCCCCCCACACACCAGGCAGAACTGCATTTTCCCCTGCCTGTCCTTCCCCCTTCTTCCTCCTCAGAACCATGGACCCTCCCAAAGATAGGCAGGCAGGTTTCCGTAGCCCCTCGACTTCTAGGTGCCAGGTGTAGCCTCACTCCCTGAGAGCTGGCAGAGGGAGCTGGTGGGTAATCACGAGCAGAACCTGTAGTGGAATGAACGGTGGCCTTATTAAAGATGTGTCTGTGTTCCAATCCCTGGAGGTGGTGGCTGTTGTTAGCAGCCATCGGCTCGACTCTGTCGTGGTGACCCCACGTGTGCAGACCAGAGCTGCACCATCGGCCTATCTTCCACGGTGCCTCTGGGTGGCCTCGAGCCGCCAACCTTCAGATTTATAATTGAACGCTTAACTGTCTGTGCCACCCAGGGACTTTCGGGAACTTCTGGAATGTGACTTAATTTGGAAAAGGGTCTTTGCAGATGTGATTAAAGTAATGATCTTGAGAAGAGATTATCCTGGATGTCCAGGTGGGTCCTAAATCCAGTGAAAGTGTCCTAACAAGGAAAAGGCAGGGGAGGATTAGTAATAGAGGAAGAATGGCCACACACACACACACACACACACACACACACACGAGGGAGAGCAGCCGTGTGAAGACTGAGGCAAAGACAGCAAGGCGGCAGGGACAAGGACACTGGGAGCCACCTGAAGCCGGAAGAGACTCAACTCTCCCCTACAGGCCCGGAAGGACCTCGGCCCTGCAGATCTTGGACTTCCAGGCTCCAGAGCTGAGAAGCCACTAAGTTTGTGGTCACTTGTTACATAGCTCTAGGAAGCTAATAGGCTCCGTGGCGGGCAGGGCTCAAGACGGCTGAATCTGGCTCTGGCAGGAGTGGAGCCCGGCCCGGGGCTCTGGCCCAGCCGCCAGCCTTTGAGAGCAGATCCAACATTGAGCTGTGGGCATGTGGCTGGCTCCCGACACTGGGACGCTGTCCCAGGGCTGGGGGTGGGGAACAGCTGCTGCTCTAGGAGACAGTAAGGTGTCAGGGACAGTCGTGGAGACACCAGCTATGCAGGTGACACTACGGGCTGTGTGCTCTGACACATGAGGAGAGTTTCGACAGGAAAAGGCTATCCTTCCAGGAGCTGTGTTTGAAAAGGGATATTAGGGGGGCCAGGAAGCAGAGCGAGGCCCTCTGATGGCTGGAAGTGGGGGCCGATGAGAAAAGGCTAATGGAGGAGCGACTGCCTCCCAAGGCCATGCGGGTCAGTTTAAAGGGGGCTGCTGGACCCCCAAACCCCAGTGAGCAGAGACACTGGGGCGGAGACTCAGGATAACCACAGAATCCTTATAAAATAACCAATGCCACCATCCTGTGTTTCTCTGTCTGCCAAGAAAGTGAATTAAACCACCGTCATTGAGTCGATTCCAACTCATAGCAACCCTATAAAATAGAGTAGAACTGTCCTTTAGGGTTTCCAAGGCTGCAAATCTTTACAGAAGCAGACTGCCTGATCTTTTTCCTACAGAGTGGGCTGGTGGGTTCGATCCACTGAACTTTTTGTTAGCAGTCAAATGCCTTAACCCAAGCACCACCAACGTTTCTAGAAGAGGGAGAGGGAGGCTCACCCAGAACCTACCACGGAAGGGTTCTGACCAAACCAAAGGGCTTCCTTCCCTTCTGACTGTGGGTTGGTTCTTCCTACTTTCATCAGCCCAGCCTCTGCAGCCAGAAAGGGCCCACTGCGCCACTCATGACCTGACGGTGGGAGACACGCCGGGGCAAAGGGCACAGCAGGGCCGCCAGACATTTGAGAAAAATGAATCGTTGTTGGTGGGTGCTGCTGAGTGGACTCCGACTCCTAGCAACCCTAGATGACCACGCACAACTATCCCACAGGATTCTAGGCTGTGATTTTCAAAGGAACACATTCCAGGTCTTTTTCCAGCTTAATTGCTGATGGGTTTGAACTACCAACCTTTTGTTTAGCAGCCAGGCGCTTTCACCATTGCACCACTGAGGTTCCTTCAAAAAGTGAATTGTTGTTATTATGTGTCGTCAAGTCGGACTGGACTCATAGCGATCCCTCCTTGGGTTTCTGAGGCAGTATCACTACAGAAATAGATTGCCCAAACCTTCCTTCCGAGGAGTGGCTGGTGGGTTTGAACTGCCAGCCTTCTGGTTAGTAGTCAAGTACCTTAGGCCCTACAGTACCAGAGCTCCTCAAAAAGTGAATGAGGACCCAGAAATTCCACTCTGTGCCAAGGTGAGGAGTGGGGTGGACAGCAGAGTCTGGAGGGGCCCCACCAATGAAAGCAGCAGGTCCCACATACTGAGTTCTGGCGGCCAGGTCCCTCGCCTCACAGGCAATTTCCTCTTGATTCTCCATCACACTCCCCAGGGGTGGTACTGTTATCTCCATGCTCCAGATGAACACCCAGAAGCCCAGAGAGGTTGTGTGACTTGCTCAGGGACACCCAGCCCAATCCCAGGCTTCAGGGTTAGCTCCTTTCTCAGGGGTACTCTGATTCTCAGGGGTATACTCTCGCCCTGCTACTCCACGAGACACCGCCCCACCCACCCGTTTCTTGTCCTGGCAGCAATGAGGCCATTAGGGCCTAGGGATCTGGGGAGAAAGGACCCCAAAAGCTGCTCCTCCCTGCCCACAGGGAGGTAAAGAATTGAGATGTGGCTCGAGAGACAGCATCCCACCAAAGGAGCTAGAATGGACCCCAGCCCTTCCCCACTGGAGCCTCTCCCCACCTCTGCTGGGCCTGGCCACTCAGAGCCCAGCAGAGCCAGGGCAGTGGTGTGGAGGGGACCCCAGGCTTCCAACAAGGCTCCTCAACCCCCACTTGAGGACCAGAGGGCCCTGGGCCTGCCCTCTGAAGACCCCAGCTTCAAAAAAGGCTCGGGCACCGTCCTCAGACCAGCTCCAAACCTCCCCATAGCAACATCTCCCATCAGCCCTGCCCAGACGCCCTCATGAAACAAAATGCCGTCCTTGCAGGCACGCGGACAAACACCCCCACCAGGCCTGGAATCTCTGAATGTTGCTAAGCGCTGCCAACAGCATGGCTCCAGATAAGCCGTTGAGTCATAAATCCAAACACGGAGGCAGAGAGGAATATGTCTGTCTGGCTTACCATGTCTGGGTGTTTTGTCACCATAGCACCTCCATGTGCATGGACAGACAGACAGGAAGCAAGGGAGCAGGAGCAAGGACCTCCATCCATTGTGTGCTCACTGTGTGTGGAGTACTGGACCAGGTACTCTGTGTGTGTGTGTGTGTGCGCATGAGGAATTCTCCTGGCCTGGGCAGAGCTCAGAACCCATGGTGGGAACAACGGCTCTGGTTTGATGGAATGACCGAGGGTCCAATTAGTAAGTGCTTTAGGAGCTCTGGTAGCATAGTGGCTAAAGCACTTGACTGCTAACCAGAAGGCTGGCGGTTCAAACCCACCAGCCACTCCTCGGAAGGAAGGTTGGGCAATCCTACTTCCGTAGTGATACTGCCTCGGAAACCCAAGGAGGGGTTGCTATGAGTCGGGGCCGACTCGACGGCACATAACAACAACAAACAACAACATTCCAGCACCTGGTGTGGGGGCCCACCCACATGACTGGAGAGTTCAGGCTCTGTGGTGAGGTCTAGGCTCACACCAGGTGTTGTGTTGTTGTTGTTAGGTGCCGTTGAGTTGTCTCTGACTCATAACGACCCTATGCACAGCTGAAGGAAACACCTCCCAGTCACACGCCAGCTCCATGATCCCTGCTGTACTTAAGCCCATCGTCACAGCCACTGTGTCCATCCATCTCACTGAGGGCCTTCCCCTCATTCTTCAACCCTCCACCTTACCAAGCATGACATCCTTCTCCAGGGAATGGTCCCTTCTGACAATATGACCAAAGTAGGTGAGACGAAGTCTGGCCATTCTTGCTTCCAAGGAGCATTCCAGCTGTACTTCCTTCAGGACAGATCTGATAGTTCTTTTAGCAGTCCGTGGTACTTTCAGCACTCTTCTCTAGTACCACATCTCAAAAGCATCAATTCTTCTTAGGTCTTTATTCATTGTCAGCTCTCACATGCATATTAGGTGACTGAAAATATCATGGCTTGTGTCAGTTGCACCTTAGTCCTCAAGGAGACATCTTTGCTCCTCAGCACTTGAAAGAGGTCCTTTGCAGCCGACTTGCCTGGTGCTATACATCAACTGATGTCCTTACTGCTGCCTCCATTGGTGTTGATTGTAAAACCAAGCAATGTGAAGTCTTTGACAACTTTAATCTTTCCTCCATTCATTGTGGTGCTGCTTATAGGTCCAGTTGTGAGAATTTTTGTTGTCTTTATATTGAGTTGTAATCCATACTGCAGACTGTATTCTTCAAATCTTCATTAGTAAGTGTTTCAAGTCATCCTCACTTTCAGCAAGCAAAGTTGTATCATCAGCGTATCGCAGGTTGTTAATGAACCTTCCTCCAATTCTGATCCCATGTTTTTCTTCATATAGTCCAGCTTCTCGGATCGTTTGCTCAGCTTATAGATTGAATAATATGGTGAAAGAATACAACCCTGACGCACTCCTTTCTTGATTTTAAACCATGCAGTGTTCCCTTCTTCTGTTTGAACAACAGCCTCCTGGTCTATGTACAGGTTCCTCATAAGAATAATTAAGTGTTCTGGAATTCTCATTCTTCTCAATGTTATGCACAATTTGTTATGATCCACACAATCAAATGCTTTTGCATAGTCAATAAAATACAAGTAAACATTTTTCTGGTATTCTTTGCTTTGAGCCAAGATTCATCTGACATCAGCAATGATGTCCCTTGTTCCACGTCCTCTTCTGAATCCAGCCTCCACCTCTGGAAATTCTGTCAATATACTGCTGCAACCGTTTTTGAATTATGTTCAGTCTATTTTACTTGCGTGCAATATTAATGATATTGTTCAATAATTTCCACATTCTGTGGGATCACCTCTCTTTGGAATGAGCACAAATGTGGATCTCTTCCAGTCAGTTGGCCAGGTGGGGAGAAGTGAAACAGCAAAGGAACAACCAGTGAGAGATAGGTTTAGACCAGGAGGGCTTCCTGGAGAAAGGACTGAGGATGAAAGATGTCGGCAGACAGAATAGATGAGGATGGGTGTGGAGAGAATGGAAACAGCAACCCTGGAAGAAGAGTGGCGTGGCCAAAGGCAGGGCAGCCGGCAGAAAGGAATATTCTGTGTGTGTTGGTGCAGGGATAGGAAGGAGCACAGGCTGATTGAGGGTGAGGGCTGGAAGTGAGGAACTGCAGATGCAGGGAGGGTTTAGACGGTCCTTTCGCCTCTGAAGTGGGACAGGGAGGACTTGATGGAGTAGTGTCCGCAGTGCTGGGTGCACGGGAGCAGCGCAGTGATGGTGCATCCAAGCATGACAAATCGGGCTGAGTGGAAAGGCACAGCAGGGAGGGGAGAGGCAGGGGTTCAAGCTGAGAATGCAGCCCTCCCTCCCAGGACCAGGCTCACCCTGCAGGGCTGGGAGGACAACAGGGCAGCCAAGCCTCTCGGGCTCCAGCAGGGCATATGAGGCCAGGAGGTGGCCATGGACACTGCCCAACCAGCCAGCCATCCAAACTGCCGACCCTGTATCCCTGGGTGCCCAGCTGCACCTCGGGGCATCCATCCCCCAGTCCTGCCTCAAACTGGTGGCTGCTACACACCTACCTTGTCCATTTATGCTTATAGGAGGACTGTGTCAGTGGCCTTTGAGGGAGTAGCAGGTGGGAGATTTGGCTATTACAGATTCAAGGGTCCTAACATGCACGTGTGTATGTGTGTAAAAGTATGTGTATATGTGTATGTGAGACAGACAGACAGACTACACATCGGGACTGTTAGGACCACAAAGGCAACAGGCCATGCCTCTTCTGTGCTAGGTTGCTGGGGGGTGAATGTGTTCCTCCCGCTGATGGCAAACATCAGCAACCTCCACACACAGCGGTCCCTGGCCCTCAAGGGCTCTCTGACAGCTGAGGAATGCTCTAGGCATTGGGTTAGGGATGTGGGGGTTGGGAGAAGGATTCTTGTGAGAAATGGAGAGGGGGGGTTCCCAGGAAACGCTGTCTCTGGCTCAGAGGGTGCACGCTGTCTTGTGTGCTAGAGAGAAAGTAAAAATGACCAAGGGAGACCCTGGCATTTTTCTTCTTATCTCTTTTCTCTCTCGTTCTGGGTCTGTCTCTCTCCTTTTCCGGATTTTTCTGTCCTTCTGTCCTGTTTGTTCTCTCTCATTTCAACTTGAGCCAGTGCTGTCCATCTCTGCATCACCTTAGCTTCCCTTTCCCTCTGCAGGCCCTTTCACTGTCTGTCTGTCTGTCATAGCAGTCCCTCTGTGTGTCCATCTTATGGAATAATACAAAGTCCACCCTGGAGCAGGGCTGTGTCTTTGCTCTTATTTCTAATGGTGGGACAGGACCTCAGGTGCAGGACGGCCTGGATCTGTGAGGACAGCATCTCACACAGCCGTGGACTTTCCCTAAATTGTCCTGCAGGGCAGCCAACCCCTCCTGGACCCATTTCCTTTTCCAGCCTGCACAGTCCAGCCGCTCATCTCTGGGCCTCCTTCTCTCTCCCCATCTCTGCTCACAGGCTTTCCAACAGCTCTGTCCCTGCAGCGGAAGTACCTCTGGACCCCACTAAGCTGGGAGGGTTGTCCAGAAACCACTGGGCCCTTCACAAACCCGCCAACCCAAAACCAAACCCACTGCCATGGAGTCGGTTCCGACTCATAGCAACTCCCATTGGGTTTCCGAGGTGGTAAATCTTCGCAGGAGATTTGCCCAGTCTTCCTTCTATGAAGTGGTTGGTGGATTTGAACTGCCAACCTTCTGGTTAGCAGTAAAATGCCTTAGGCACTACGCCACCAGAGCTCCTTAAACCCTCCGAGGAGACTGGGAAAACGTGAGAGGATGGACAGATCAAACCAGTCTGTCGAAGTGATTCTGACTCACGTTGGCCCCACGTGTCAGGGCAGAACTGTGCTCCACAGGGTTCAATGGCTGATTTGTCAGAAATAGATTGCCAGGCCTTTCTTCTGAGGTGTCTCTGGATGGATTTGAACCTCCAACCTTTTGGGTGGCAGCCAAGGGCATTAACTTTTTGCATCACACAGTGTCTCCTAATAGATCAAGCCCAAAAAACCAAACCCACTGCCATCAAGTAGATTCATAGTGACCCCCATTAAGTTTCCAAGGTGGTAAATCTTTACGGAAGTAGATTGCCCCATCTTCCTTCCAAGGACTGGCTAGGGGTTTGAACCACCAACCTTCTGGTTAACAGTCAAATGCCATAGGCACTGCACCACCAGAGAAAATTCCCACTGTCAATGGAAATATTGCAGCCATCTTGTAGCCCCAGTCTTTCCTCTTGGGCAAGCTGCCTTCCAGCTCTTCAGCAATAGTACCTGCTGGGGATACTAATCAATACCTTGTTCCAACTCTCCTGGGGGCCTTGACCTTCCAGTGTTTAAAGATCAGCTGAGACTCCTGCTGTGCCTCTCAATGCCCCCACTGCTTCTTAAAACTGGGCAATGAGAAGACTCTGAATCACAGTCATAGTCGTTCTGCCTACAAATCCCCACATCCCTGGCTGTTCAGCCACAGAAGCAGCTGGACCAGTCCGGCCAGTTCCCCTTCTCCTTCTGATTTAGGTGCCCTGGCTCCCTACCAGATTAGCTGGAGGTTGGGAACGAGTTGACAGGTGGAGGGGGGCAGCTGTTGGCACCCCGCAAATCCCACCAACAAGTGCCTCATTGAGGCAGCTCCCTGGGGCCCAGCAGGGTCAAGGATCATGCAGTTGTCTGTGTTTATATAACGAAAGATCGGTGATCCCAAACCACCTTGATGTTCTGTAGGGAGAAAGCACCGACAATCTGCTCTTGTAAAGATTCTGGCCAAGAAAACCCCCTTGGAGCAGCTCTACTGTGTTACACAGGGTCACTGTGAGCTGAAATTGACGGTACCACCACTGCCACCAACGTGGGGCAGAAAGAGCATCCACAAACATCTTCATTGGTCCTGGAAACAGGTTGATGGCTGCTGGAAGGACAGTTGCCACAAGAGCTTGTCCTGCTAAAGCATTTGTGCGCGGGACTGGCTTCCAGAGCTGCCCTAGGATACCCACGTCACAGACAGGCAAGTGGGTGGCCACCATCCAGAGGCTCCTCCCTCCTCCCTCCCCACCTTCCCTCCTTTCAATTTTGATACCTGAAGCAAATACCACTGACTCTGAAAATAAACGGTTAATAATCTGTTGCTTGATAGGTCCAGGGAGTTGCTTTCAAAGTAAGTGCTTGCATAAGTGAGTTAATCATTTCGCATTATCCTCCCTACATGTCTCGGCTGTTGTCGTCAAATGTGTCCCACACGTCAGAGACAGTTCAGAAGGTCAATTGCAGGCACCTCTGTCCTTTGATCTTTGAGCTGCAGCTGATGGCAGGTGGTCTTATCCTTTTCCTCAGGGGCTGTGGAAAGCACCCTGGGGCAGGAGAGCCTTCCACCCCCTCACCACCCCTCCCTTCCATCAAGCTCCTGGGGGTGGATGGTTTTTCTGCTAGTGGTGTTTCAACATGACATCCGTGTCCTGTAGGAACAACCATGGATCCGTTCAAACTGTACAATACCAAAGTGGAGGAAGCAGCAATAAAACCATCCAAGTATTCAACAAATATTTGCTAAACACCTACTATAAGGAGTTCTGGTGGTGTAGTGGATAAGGCATCTGGCTGGTAACCAGAAAGTCAGCAGTTCAAACCCACCAGTCGCTCTGCGGAAGGAAGATGGGGCGATCTACTTCTGTAAAGATTTACAGTCTCAGAAACCCAATGGGGGTTGCAATGAGTAGGAATCAACTCGATGGCAGTGAGTTTAGCTTGGTTTTCATTTATTTATTTTATGGTTTAGTTTTTAAACACCTACCATATGCAGTGTGTTATTAGGTTCAATGCTGCGGAGGGTAAAAGTTGCAAAAACGCCGTGTATTGACTGTCGGCATTCTGCTTCTAGTTCCTTTTCTTGCATTATCTCACTTCCTCTGAAAAGCAGCCCCTTACGACTTGCTCTGAATGCAAACTCCATGCCAGGCACTGTGCCAGGCACTTCTCATGCATCAACTCGTTTCATCCTTACTTCCACCTTATGAATTATGTAAGTCCCCCAACCCAGAGCGGGGGACACTGAAGCTCAGAGAGGCTAAGCACCTTGCCCAAGGTTCCACAGCTGGGAAAGAGCAGCTCTGGGACTTGAATCTGCTGTCTGCACGCTGCCTATGTAAGGTCATGGACCTGAAAGGAGTGTTCAAATGTGACCCTTCACAGAGGTATGAAATGGTAACAGGAAATCTGATCCAATGCTTCTGTTTTACAGCCAGAGAAACTGTGGCTCAGAGAGGGAAGGTGACCTCCCTGAAGTCACACAGTTGATGAGAGGCAGAGCTGGGATTAGAGTCGGGTTCACCAAGCACCAGGATGATGGTTGCTGAAATGATCAGCATGCACCTAATGGCTTCCTTCTCGCCGCACCATAGTCACGGCCCCGGCTCAGGCCCATGAGCTCAGCAAGCAACCTGCCATTTGGGATGGTGCCAGGGGCACCTCTGACCCCTAAACTCCTCTGGGCAGCTGAATTCTGCCGGCTGCTGATGCTCTCCACAGAGCCAAGTGTTAAAAAAAAAATACCAAACGCACTGCTGTCCAGTTGGATCCGGGTGCTACAGAGGGTGAGAAATGGAGCTTCCACTTGAACTTGTCCTCAGCCTCTCTGGGTCAATGTCCTGCTTCTCCGTAACTCTCTCAACTCCTTGAGACTCGAGCTGACCCTAATCTTGCCCCCTCTCTAAAGCTGGCCATATTGACTCCTAAAGGCTTACTTGCCTTTCAGGACCCCACCCTGACTTCTGTTTTGCTCCAGGTCTGTGGCCAGGCTAGTGTCCCCCACACGCCACGGCAGCCCTCAGCTCCAGTCTCTGGGCTCACATTTTTTGCCTTTCTCTTCCTTCGTGCCAATGGCCCCCTTGAAAGTCTGGCTCCATGCTATTTATCAAAGAAACAACGTGGACATGACCCAAATGTGCACCCACACAGGGATGGCAAAGCCCATCCACTCACAGGCAGCAGGCAGACATTGAAACTTCTCCCTCTGCAAGGCTCGTGAATAACACGGAACAGACTTGGGCTATAATAGAGTTAAGTGAGAGGGCAGGCACCCAGTGACCACAGCTGTGCCCAAACCTTGAAAAAGGGCCTGCAGGGATTAATTCCTTTAATGGTCACAGTCGAATTAGGAGGGCAAGGTTGTAATCATTTCCCCCTCTGGTTTCCAAACTTTGCTTAATGCTGTGGGATGGCTTTTAAATAATAACAATACCAATGCAATCAGCTCCCTCCTCCGAATTCACTCTCCCTGATAACCCAGGAGGCGTGAGAACTCTGCCCCTCAGCATTCCCAGAACCACGGTTTTACCACAGTTGGGTTTCCTCGTGGGGAGCTATAGCTGGTGGGTAGTGACCCAGCTGCACTCCCCTCACCCCAACCCCCCTCTGGGGGCAGAGAAAATATTTCGCCTCTCTCTCCCCTCTCCCTCACCACAGCTCTCTCTCAGTCACACACATATACACCTTTCTCTCATGCACACGCCCGCATACCTCTCTCTCTCATCACCTCTCTCTCATCGCAGTCTCGTACACTCCCTCTCTCTCTCATACACACTCTTCCTCACTCACGTCCACACTCTCATGTACATTTACACACCCTTCTTTCTCTCTCCCTCATCCACACACACAGATCCTCCATGCACACACCTCTCATGCACTTACACAACACACATCTCCCTCTCTCACTCATGCACACTCACACAGACACACACCCTCTCATACACACTCACACACAGTACTCTGTAAGTAGTACAATGCTAAAAATACCAGGAGCTGTTGAGTTGGTTCCAACTCATGGCGACCTCCTGTGGGTCAGAGCAGAACTGTGCTCCACAGGGGTTCAATGGCTGATTTTTTGGAGGGAGATCACCAGGCCTTTCTTCTGAGCACCTCTGGGTGGACTCAAGCCTCCAGGGACTCCCATACAGTGCTAGGCCCAGAGCGGATCCCTCCCCAACATTGGCTGACTTGTTGTGGGCAGAGTTGGACTTTGAATTTTCCATAACTCCCCTAGATTCATACTCACAAAACAGTCTGAGTTCTCATCTGGTGAAGGTTTAAGGTGAGCATTGTTAGGTATCATAAAAATAGCCACACTGGTGGCACCGTGACTAAGGCATTTGACTGCTAACCAGAAGGTTGGTGGTTCAAACCCACCAGCTGCTCTGAGGAAAGAAGACTGGCAATCTACTTCCATAAAGACTTACCATCTCAGAAACCCAATGGGAGTTGCTATGAGTTGGACCCAACTCCTTGGCAGTGAATTTGGTTTGTTTTTCAGAGGGCTAGCGTTTGAATTCTGATTCTATCCCTCAAGAGCCGTCAGTTTGGAGAAGTTACTTGGCCTCTCTTTGTTTCATCTATAAAATGGGGTAATACTTCCTATCTCGTGGGTCTGTTATAAAGGTGAAATGGAATATTTGCAAAACAGGTAGAATGTTGTCCTGCAGTTTGCACATGCCACATAAATGAAAGAAAAAAAGCAGCTGTCTAATTAAAGCCAAGCATTAACCGTCCACTCACTGCCCTGAGTTCATTCAGCACTGGTTGAGTGAGTACTGAGACCAGACACAAAAGACACAGGCCCCATCACATAGTTAAAAAAATACCTGTGGCTTCCAGCCAAACAGAAAACGGGCGTATGAGCTGAACCTGAGGTAGATACACTCCTTGGAAAGAACAATCATGGGAGAAAGAAAGGCTGTTTATGCACAGGGAGACAGCTCAGGGGGCAGGAGTGCATGGAAGGATGGACACAGGGAAGAGGTAACAAAAAAAAAAAAAAAAAAGGACACAATTGTAGTCCAGCCTCATAATTCTAAATAGTGATTTGCACATCTTTCTAAGAAAAGCCAGAGAAAGAATATTTACCTATTACCATGTAAGCTTGAAACAAAGCAAAACGAAATCACTGGGTTTTTATTCAATCCTTTGAATGCCTTTAAAAAGACTGAATTCTGTCTGATTTGTGAATTTAGACCAAGGTTAGATGCACAAGAGCCTTTTTAGAAAATATTCCCACTGAATACCGCCTATTCAACCTCTCTGGATAATTTTCTTTCTACTTGTTCTGCCAGATTTCCTTGGTTACTCAGAGATCGTCTCCGGGTTCACCCTCAGCGCTCACCTAATGGACGCAGGAGAGGATAAGGGTTCAATCCGACCAACCCTGTGTCATTTTTTTTTAGAATATACAACCACTTATAAAATATCTGGGCGGGCGGGGAAGAGAAAGGGGAAAGCCTTAGTAACTGGTCTCAGCTGCTGGACCACAGCAATTTCTTTTAAGAGCGAGAAGGTTTAACTCAATTCAACCACTTTGTGAAACTGGCACACAGTTGGTTTAATAACTGATGGAAAGATAAAATTCCGTCAATCCACACCCCTCCCCCAAATCCATTCCATTCTTTGAATATAATCGCTTTTAAATGCACGAAGCCTAGTTAAACTGGTGTTTACAGCTCAGGCGGTCCACTCCTGCGGAGTTTCAAGCTAGACCTGCGGCGATGCAATCCTCAGGCGAGCGCGGCTCTAGGCTCCGGGTCCGCGGCCCGAGGCCCACCCACCTCTCCAGCCGGCTGCTGCATACACGCCTGCAGCCAGCAAGCCGAACCGCTTTGGGAAGCGCCTGGAAGTGGAGGTTGTCACAAGCGGCGGGCCCGACTGTCGGCCCTCCAGCCCTTCATCTGCTCCCACCGCCGGCGGGCAGCGCCCCGCAGTCCCTGAACTTCAGCCGGCAGACGCTGGGCGTGCGCTCTGGCGAGTTTCCTAAACTCCAGGCGCCGGAATAGCGTCGCCAGACCGCGAGCAGGAATGAGCTGACGCTGCCAGCCGAGCAGCGCAGGGACCCGCCGATGCAAAGGCTCGGAGAGCGAGCGCTGCGCGCCGGGGCTACGACTCGCGGCCGGCAGGCAACGCGCAGGAACTGGCCCCGCTGCAGGAGACCCGCCCTCTCCTCCCCGGCGACTGCGATATCGATCAAGCGCTCGGGGGCGCGGGGGCCATTCATCTCCGCGCAGGGGAAGGGGCAGAAAGGAGGTCCCAGGACTGGGGGTGAGGGTGTGCGGAGTCAGGGAGCCGATAAGAGGGTGCAGGGGACAGGGTGGGGACCCACCTCGAGAGCCTCCAGTCCCAGGACCGCGGTCGCACGGGAGGGATGGGAGGTGGAAGCGAGAGGCGCCCACAGCCTGGAGCTAGGCTCCGCACCGAGCGGTTCCCGAGGGTGGGAGGGCCGCTCCCCCGCCAGCACCCCGACAGCGTCGCCACAACGGTTCCTTTCTTTACCTAAGTCCTCTCCCACCTGCCCGGCACCGGCTCCGGTGCAGGGAGTTCGGCTGCCCCTCGGACCTCGGCCGTCCCGGACCTGGCACGGCTCTGCCCCGCGATCCTCGCATGCCACCCGGCCACCTGCCCCGCGCCAGCCCGGGGCCGGGGGCGCCCGCGCTCGAGGGCTGCCCGGCGCGCTCCTACCTTGACGAGCCGGAGCTGCGGGCGCCGTCCCATCCTCGGGCTCGCCCGGTCACCTTCCTGGATGCCTGGGTCCCTCGAACATCCCAAAGAGGCCGGCGGGCGGTGGTGGGCTTGGGTGGCGCGGAGTGGGCGGCCGGGCTCCTCGGTCTCTGCCCGGCGCGGAGGTGCCGGGCGCCGCGCTCCCGGGCCCTGCAGCCGGGCCTGGGCCGCCGGGCTCTGGCTCTGCCCTTCTCGGGGAAGTCCCGCCGCCGTTCCCCGCTCAGCCCCAGTCGGCAGCCGCCTCTCGCCCGCCCAGAGCGCGCCTCGCCCCCGCCGCCTCCCCCTCGGTCCGCGCGGCTCCCCGCCCCCTCACCTCGCGCGTCCCCTCGGCTCCCGGTCCCTTCCCCTCCTCCAGGTCCCGCCTCCTCCGTCCGCTGCCCTCCCCCGGCCTGCTCCGTGCGCCCTCACGGCGCTGACCCCCTTTCCCCGCGCCCGGGTTTGCGGCAGTCCGCGGGGCGCGCTGGCAGCCGTGGCGGCCGCCGCAGCCCAGGGAGAAGCCAAGGCTGGGGGGCGGGGGAAGAGGCAGCCTCCGGCCGCCCGCCCCGCCCGAGATCCGGCCTGGGAAGTGTAAGGGAGTCTAGGGAGACTTGGGGGGCTCAGAAGGGTCTATGAAAGTGAGGCTGTTGGAGGCTGGGGATTCGGGCAGCCCGGCTGAGCCGAGCTGCAGCGGAGATGGGGTGAAGCTGGGAACTACGTTTGGGCAGTTCCCGCTCTGCGCAGGCGAGGAGAGGGCCCTTGGCGCCCCAGCTCCAGCTGAGGCCCGACGCCAGGGCCCCATCCCTAGAGTCTTTGATACTTAACTGCCCCGTGCGTGCTGAGAGGCGAAGCTCGCTGGGAGAGCCCTTCTCATTCATTCAGTCATTCATTCTCATTCATTCATTTTACGAGCTAAACACCTGCCCAGTTTCGTCTGAACAAGAAACTGGGCCTGTTGTTGTTGTTTTGGGGTACTGTGAAGCCGGCTCAGATTCAGCCACCCTATGTACAACAGAAGGAAACACTGCCGGTCCTGAGCCAGCCTCAGAATGCTTGCTATACCTGAACCCCTGGTGGCAGCCACTGTGTCAATCCATCTCGTTGAGGGCCTTCCCCTTTTGCACTGACTCCATTTGACTGCTAACCAGAAGTCTGGGTTCAAACCCACCAGCTACTCTTTGGAAGGAAGACTGGGACATCTACTTCCGTAGAGATACCGCCTCAGAAACCCAAGGAGGGATCACTATGAGTCAGATTCGACTCTACTGCAGTCAGCTTTTTGTTCCATTTTACCAAG
Organism: Orycteropus afer afer; assembly: GCF_000298275.1. Taxonomy (NCBI): domain Eukaryota; kingdom Metazoa; phylum Chordata; class Mammalia; order Tubulidentata; family Orycteropodidae; genus Orycteropus; species Orycteropus afer. Next base: position 21,617,595 of record NW_006921605.1, read on the forward strand.
CACGATATCCTTCTCCAGGAAATGGTCTCTTCTGACAACGTGACCAAAGTAGGTGAGACCAAGTCTGGCCATTCCAGCTGCACTTCTTCCAGGACAGATTTGTTCGTTCGTCTGGCAGTCCATAGTACTTTCAATATTCTTCACCAGCACCACAACTCAAAAGCAAAAACCCTTCTTCAGTCTTCCTTATTCATTGTCCAGCTTTCCCATGCATATGAAGCAATTGAAAATACCGTGGCTTGGGATAGGTGTACCTTAGTCTTCAAAGAGACATCTTTGCTCATCAGCACTTGAAAGAGGATTTTCTTATTTTTTATTTTTGCAGTGTTCCCTTCCCTCCACTCCCTCCCCTGATAACCAACAAAGAAAGTTTCCTTCCATATATAAACCTTTCTTTGACTTTTTACAGTAATGAACTAATATTATATTTGTCCATCTGTGATTGACTTCTTTGACTCAGCATAATGTCCTCCAAGTTCATCCACATTATGCAGTGTTTTGCAGATTCTACGTTATTCTTCAGTGTTGCATAGTATTTCATTGTGTGTATATACCATAGTTTAGTTATCCATTCTTCTGTTGATGGGCACCTAGGTTGTTTCCATCTTTTGGCAATTGTAAATAGTGCTGCAATGAACGTGGGTGTGCATATATCTGCTCTTGTCCTGGCTCTCACTTCTTTAGGATATATACCTAGTAATGGGATTGCTGGGTCAAATGGCATTTCTAATTCTAGGTTTTTAAAGAATCACCATACTGCTTTCCACAGTGGTTACATCATTTTACAGTGCCACCAGCAGTGTATAAGAATCCCAAACTCTCCACATCCTTGCCAGCATTTGTTATCGTCCGTCTTGTTGAACTTTGTCATTAGTGCTGGGGTGAAATGGTATCTCTTTGTTTTGATTTGCATCTCTCTGATAGCTAATGATCGTGAGCTGGCTGCCTGAATATCCTCTTTGAATGCCATTGTTTCTTGATCATATGCCATCTCCTGAAATGGATGAACATTGACCAATTCTTTTTGATAGAGTGACTCTATATTCCTTCCATCTTCTTTTGATGTTTCCTGCATCATTCAATATTTTGCCCATAGGATCTTTCAGTCTTGCAACTCAAGGCTTAAATTTTTTCTTCAGTTCTTTCTGCTTGAGAAATGCCTAGCATGTCCTTCCCTTTTGGTTTTCTAACTGCAGGTCTTTGCACATTTCATTGTAATAATTGACTTTGTCTTCTCAAGCTGTTCTTTGAAATCTTCTGTTCAGCTCTTTTGTCTTGTCATTTCTTTCATTTGCTTTAGCTACTCTCTGTTCAAGGGCAAGTTTCAGAGTCTCTTCTGACATGCATTTTGGTCTTTTCTTCCTTTCCTGTCTTTTTAATGACCTTTTGCTTTCTTCATGTGTGATGTTCTTGATGTCATCCCACAATCCCTCTGGTTCTCGGTCATTGATGTTCAATGCATCAAATCTGTTCTTTAGATGGTCTCTAAATTCAGGAGAGATATATTCAAGGTCATATTTTTCTCTCATGGACTTGTTTTAATTGTTCTAAGCTTCAAGTTGAACTTGCATATGAGCAGTTGATGGTCTGTTACACAGTCAGCTCCTGGCCTTGTTTTGGCTGAAGATATTGAGTTTCTCCATCACATCTTGCCACAGATGTAGTAGTCAATTTGATTCCTTTATACTCCATCTGACAAACTCCACGTGTATAGATGCCATTTATGTTGTTGGAAAAAGGTATTTGCAATGAATAAGTCACTGGTCTTGCAAAATTCTCTCATGCGATCTCCAGCATCATTTCTATCACCAAGGCCATATTTTCCAACTACCAATGATTCTTCTTTGTTTCCAACTTTTGAATTCCAATCACCAGTGATAATCCACACATCTTAATTGCATGTTTGGTCAATTTCAGACTGCAGAAGTTGGTAAAAATCTTCAATTTCCTCATCTTTGGCTTTGGTGGTTGGTACATAAATTTGAATAATAATTGTGTTAACTGGTCTTCTTTGTAGGAGTATGGATATTATCCTTTTACTGACAGCATTGTACTTTAGGATAGATCTTGAAACATTCTTTGTGACAATGAATGCCATGCCATCCCTCTTCAATTTGTCATTCCTGGCATAGAGTATCATATGGTTATCTGATTCAAAATGACCAAAACCAGTTCATTTTGGTGCACTAATGCCTAGGATATAGATCTTTATGCATTCTGTTTCATTTTTGACAACTTCCAATTTTCAAGATTCATACTTTGTACATTCCATGTTCTGATTATTAATGGATGCTTGCAGCTGTTTCTTTCCATTTTGAGTTGTACCGCATCAGCAAATGGAGGTCCTGAAAGCTTTCACTCCATCCACATCATAAAGTCGACTCTACTCAGAGGAGGCAGCTCTTCCCCAGTCATATTTTGAGTGCCTTCCAATCTGAGGGGTTCATCTTCCTGTACTATATAGAACAATGTTTCAGGGCTATTCAGAAAGTTTTCCAGTAATATATCAGACAGTATTTCATTGCTATTCATAAGATTTTTACTGGCCAATTCTTTGAGAAGTAGAAGTGGATGGCCATTTCCTTCTTCCAAGTCTGTATTATTGTTGTTGTTGAAGTCTGTATTGTTGTTGTTGTTGTTATGTGCCGTCAAGTTGGACCCGACTCATAGCCACCCCTCCTTGGGTTTCTGAGGCAGTATCACTACGGAAGTAGATTGCCCCATCTTACTTCCGAGGAGTGGCTGGTAGGTTTGAACCGCCAGCCTTCTGGTTAGCAGTCAAGTGCCTTTAGCCACTATGCTACCAGAGCTCCCAAGTCTGTATTAATAGTAAGTCTGTATTAGTCTGGGGAAAAAGAAAAACCAAACTCATTGCCATCGAGTTGATCCGACTTGTAGTGACCTCTCCTTGGGTTTCCAAGGCAGTGTGTCTATGGAAGTAGATTGCCCAGTCTTCCTGCCAAGGACTGGCTGGTGGGTTTGAACCTCAGTCTTCTGGTTCAAACGCTTTCAGCACTATGCCCCTGGAGAAGCTCTGCTGAAACCTGTCCACCATGGCTGACCCTGGCACAGCCTCCAGACTCACCGCAACATGCAAGCCACCACAGTACAACAAAACGACAGACGAGAGGTGAAGAGACTGGGCCTGCGAGCCCCAAAATGCACAACGGGCTACCCCACTGGGAACGCAGCAGGAACTTACACACAGAGTGGGGGAGGCTGCAGCGCCCTCTCTAGGCCTAGCTCGCAGAGTTGGGGTCAGTTGCTCAGCTGGAGCCCTGGGTCTTCATTCAGCTTTACACCTCTGCTCCTTACCCACCAGCTCTGGGAGGCAGTTCCCTTAAGCTTTTCCCTCCAGCCTTCTAGTTAGACAGAGCTTTTGACTTCTTCCTCCCCACCCCCCTTCCTCCTATCAGAACTGAAGAGGAGTCACCGAGAGACAGAAAAATCTTCTCTCCGCCTGGCAGAACCTGGGCCTCCAGCACCAATGTCAGCCCCTCCGTAGGCAGCCGCAGCACTGTAAGCAGAGCGCAGTCCCACAGCGGCTGTCAGTCAACTTGGAAATCAAACTCTGAACCTGGCTGGCCTGGGTTCTGTGCTCTGTCATACATCCCTGTCCATCCACTTCTCAGAACATTGGGCAAGAGCCAGTACGTGCACGGGTCTAACCGACTCTTCGTTTGGAAGTGGAGTTATTATAGGAGCCATGTGATCCAACACACACAGGAAGTTGAAGCACACAAAGGGAAGATGACTTGTCTAAAGTCCCACAGCTCGTGAGCCTAGACCTCAACCCCTGATTCCCAGCTCACTGACTTTCCCAGCATGCACTGCTGCCTTCTGTGCTGCTTACTATCCAGGAGTACCCAGATTCTAAGTGCCAGGAGGTTGAGCCCTGGTGTAGTTTGGGCCACTGAAGTGGGGGAGAGATATTGCCCAGGAAGGCAGCTGGTCACACTGGCTGAACCACACAGGGTGGCACTGTCTATGTGAAACCACAGTTCAGAGTTTCACAAACCCCCACTAAGTTAGTGCCCCAGAGCTGGTCAGACTGAGCTGGGAGCTGACTCATTTTGGCCAATTCCAGAAGAGAGGGATGAATGTACCAACCAGACTGTCAGTGTTTTGCTCTCAACAAAAAGTAACTGCAGAGGAGTCTAGTGTAGTGCCTACGAGCTAGATAAAACTGGAAAATGCTGTAAGAGTCTGGCAACTTTCTCATGCATAAAATGGAGGTAGGAATATCTACCTGGTAAGGTTGGTGTTTGCATTAAATGAGTTCATATTTGCACAGGGCTTGGAACAGTTCTTGGTGCTTAATGAGGGTTATCATCATCATCATCACCATCACCATCATTCAGTGGCCCAGATGGTCAAGTGTGTGGGTCAACTTGGTCCCTCTGGGCAGTTCTTTGTTGTTGTTGTTGTTATGTGCTGTCGAGTCAGTCCTGACTCATAGCGACCCCTCCTTGGGTTTCCGAGGCAGTAGGATTGCCCAACCTTCCTTCCGAGGAGTGGCTGGTGGGTTTGAACCGCCAGCCTTTTGGTGAGCAGGCAAGTGTCTTAGCCACTATGCTACCAGAGCTCCCGCAGTTCTTTGTAGGAGGCAGAATTCTTGAATAGAAGTTCACCAGCAGCAATCCTGGAATCAGGAGAGAAGCTGTCGTGTCCTCAGGGCGCTTTGCCCAGGCCCCCTGTGGCCTGCTTCCCAGCCTTGCCCTTCTCCCTCACCTTGTAGCTCACTCTCCAGCGACCAGACAGTTGCAGGTTTCCAGATTCTCTGCTTATGAAATAAACACCATCAAAATTTGCCTTTCCAAGCCCCATCATCTTCCCCTTGACATGATCTTTAAATATGCTAATGCCATCGATTGCTTGTAATCAAGTCTTGCTCTTTCTGCCTTTTTGGCCTGGGAATCAGACCTTCTCTCCTGAAGTGGCAACTGTGTTGATTCCACAGACTTAACCTCTGTACTGGGGGGAAGGAGAGCTTCTTCATAATTCCATGACCTCCCTATTTATAACGTTGACCTAGACAGCCTCAGGGGGTTATGAGAGCTTCCAACTTGCATTGGCAAACCATCCAGATTTGGAAGAATGAAGAAATATGAGAGACCCAAACAGGAATAAAAGATGATTCCGTGCCCTTCCAAGTAGTAGGAGAGACAGACATAAGACCAGGGAATGGTGGGGTAGGACCCAGGCACCTTTTGACTGTGGGGTTCATGTAGCCACCATGTTTGGCTTTATCCGACTCATCCTAGCAACGACTGATGGTCTAGAAGCATACTTCTCAGACTATCTGTGGTGATGATGCAGGATTTCTTGTTGATTCTGTTTTTGTTATCGGTTTGTGACTTTGGAGACACCCCATCTGTTACAGAGGAGAACCGCTCCATAGGGTTTTCTTGGCTGTAATCTTCGCAGAATCAGATTGCCGGGGCTGTTTTCTTCCACAGTGCGGCTGAATGGCTTCTAACCACTGACTTTTCGGTTACCAGCCGTGTGAAAAACGTTTGTGCCACCCGTGGACCTTAAGAACCAGGATTACTTTGTGTTCATTTTTTATTTCTGATACTATTATAAAACACAGAAAAATAATATATTGTTGTTGTTGTTATGTGCCATCGAGTGGGCCCCGACTCATAGCAACCACTCCTTGAGTTGCCAAGGCAGTATCACTACAGAAGTAGATTGCCCAACCTTCCTTCCGAGGAGTGGCTGGTGGGTTTGAACCGCCAGCCTTCTGGTTAGCAGTCAAGTGCTTTAGGTACTATGCTACCAGAGCTCCTAAATAATATATTAGAAAAATGAAATAAAAATAAAGACATACCAAGTAAAAGCCCAGTTTGGAAAATTATTAGATTCGATGCACATAAAATTATACTGTCAAATTGACTAAAAATTTCTAAATTACTCTCAGTTTCTGCACTTATCTTGTCACAGACTAGTAGCGAAAGTTTCCGAATGGGTGCCAGTCCATAGATCATGGTTGGGGTAGCACTGGTCTAGAACGCTCCTGAAGTAGGAGGCCTGGAAAACAGCCTGATACAGAGTTCAGCTCTTAAAATGCCATGAAATTGGGTCAGATAGTGTTAATTACTCCATTCATTCATCTGTTTGTTCATTGAACAAACATCTAATGATCAACAACTATGTGCCAGTCACTGCTGGAAGTTGAAGCTAATAAAGATTAATATTCAAAACAACAATGAGATACCATCTTGCTCCAGCACTAGTAGCAAAGTTCAACAAGACAGAAAATAACAAATGCTGGCGAGGTTGTGGAGAGATTGGGACTCTCATACACTGCTGGTGGGACTGTAAAATGGTACAACCATTGTGGAAAGCAGTATGGCGATTCCTTCAAAAGTTGGAAATACAAATACCATTTGACCCAGCCATCCCATTACTAGGTATATACCCTAAAGAAGTGAGAGCCATAACAAGAACAGATATATGCACGCCGATGTTCATCGCAGCACTATTTACAATAGCCAAAACTTGGAAACAACCTAGATGTCCAACAACTGAGGAATGGATAACCAAACTTTGGTACATTCACACAATGGAATACTATGCAACGCTAAAGAATAATGTAGAATCTGCAAAACACCGCATAACGTGGATGAACTTGGAGGACATTATGCTGAGCGAAATAAGTCAGTCACAAAAGGACAAATATTGTATTAGTCCGTTATTGTAAAAGTTAAGGAAATGTTTATATATTGGAGGACATTTTCTTTGTTGGTTACCAGGGGTGGGAGGGAAGGGGAGGAAATGCTGTTAGATAGATAGAGATAAATATTGATTTGGGTGAAGAGAAGGGCAATGTACCAAATGTGAGTGACCAATATGGCAGCATTGAGGATGAGGAAGACAGAGAGAGTTACATGGGCAGTACAAACAACAAATATGAACCCCTTTGTAAATACAATACTGAGTTGTTAATGAAAGCAAACATGGGTATAGGGACGGATAGATGGGTGAACAAGCTAAACAATTAGGTATGTCTAAATGGAGAGTGTATCCAAGATCATATACAGGGTTGGCAGACAATGGGCCTCTCGAAGAGTATGAAGGGATGGACACTGGGAGGAGGTAACTATGGGGAGGAAGTGGGAGGGGAGCTGCTGCATTGTAAATTTTGGTCAATGACATGAGACAAAGTATATGTGAACTGCTGTATGAAAAGTGAATTTACTCTGTAAATCTTCACCCAAATCCTAATTTAAAAAAAAAAAAAAATCAAAAAAAAAAAAAAAGATTAATATAACAGGGCCTTAACCCTCAAGATGTTCACAGGCTGGGAGGGGAGACAGCCACTTTGATAAATAATTAAAAGCTGGTGCAATTAGGTCAACAACAGACCAGGCACCATGGGCACAGAGGTAGGAATATTCATTCTGCTTGGGGCAGTGGGGAGGGTTCTACCAAGGAGATGCTTGCATTGGGGTCTAAAAGCCGAGAGGCAGGTATTCAGTTCCATATGGCCAGCCAGCCCTCAATGAATGAATTAATATGTGTAAAGCCCTTAGTGAAGTGCCTGACACAGTGAGCGCTTCAAAGATGTTACCTATTTTAATTGCTAAATCTTTTAATTCTCATGATCATCATATTCACCTACCTTGCCCTCCCAGCACTGTGCTGGACTTTGGCTTGAGGTCGTGGTTGTCACAATATGCTGCTCCTTTGGGGAAAGGGAGCAAATTGGCCTTGACACCACCCTCTTTGTCAGAGGACATATTTAGAGGAGGTGGGTTGGCAGGGGGGGTCTTAGAGGAAGTGGTTGTGGACAGATGAAGATGAAAAAGGGAGACAGACCTTCAAAACAGGAGGATCCCTTAGATATATAGCCTGAGGAGCAAGTACAAGGTCAAGGGTGGAGACTAGTCTGATGGGGAACGAGAGATGGGGATGGAGGGACTGGGTAGAGTTGGAGGGGGGCCAGGCTGAGGATTTTCTGGGCTGTTGGACTCAGAGCCTTGATACTATTCATTCTCATTCAGAACAACAGGTAATAGTAATCGGGAATTGTAGGCAGCTTGCACTCCATAAAGCCCTTTCATAAACATTTTCTTATTCAATCCCTGTTAACAACCCTATGTAGGAGATATTAATCAAGACTCACTTTACAGATGAGAAGGCTGAGCTCAGAGGTTGATACTTTGCCCAAGGTCACACAGCTGGCTTTGGCACAGGCAGGATTTGAGTCCCAGGCCGCTAACTCCTGCACTGAATTTTTTTCCCAGTGTACCCTGGAGAGGGGACCACCTGAACCAAAACCCCTTGGAAGCAGTGATAGTGCCTTTAGGAGACTCAAGCTCTAGGAAAATGATGCCCAAGGAGTAGCTGTTCCTTTTTTCTTCTCCCTGTTTCTTCCCAGAGTATGGGCAAAAGTGAGGAGCGAATGCAAGTCATAGCACAGAGCCTGGCAGTGGCAGCAGGACAAGGGCAGGTCGCTGCACCACAGAGGCCTCCTCAGGGCGACCTACCCTCTCCTCCTCCACCTCCTTGAGTCTGAGTTGTATCAATCAGGGGCAAATGCACTTTTCCTGGGCACAATTAGCATAATTTTGCATTTATTAACTGCTGTGAAGAGGGCCATTTATGTTCTTTTGTTTTTGTTTTTTTAGAAAATAGCTCTTAAAAGGTACACTGATGAAAAAATGTGGAGTCCATGGGAAGGCATCTTGGGAACATTCTGGAAGTGAAAACAGGTCAGAGGTGCCAGCCAGAAATGCAGAGTTGAGAGGAAGAGTGTGTGTGAATGGTGAATGCACATGTGCATGTGTGCGCGCACACACACATCATTACTAATCAATGGCATTCCTTAACCCAGACTAATGGTTCCCAGCTATGGGCAATTTTGCTGCCCAGTGAACATTTAGCTCTGTTGAGAGACATTTCCAGTTGCCACAATTGGAAGGGGGTGCTCCTGGCCTCTAGTGCATAGGGGGCAAGGATGTTGCTCAACCTCCCGTGATGCATAAGACATATCCAAAAGGTACTGTATCTGTCTCAAGATTGCCATAGTTCTGAGGCTAAGAAACCCTGTTGTTGTTTTTGGAGGTGCCATCAAGTTCCTTCTGACTCATAGCAATGCTCTGTGTTTGAGCCCTTTGTTGAGCCACTGTGTCAATCGGTCTCATTGAGGGTCTTCTTTGGTGGTGTAATGCCTGAGGCATTTGACTGCTAAGCAGAAGCCTGGCGGTTCAAACCCACCAGTCACTCCTCAGAAGGAAGACTGGGCAATCTACTTCCATAGAGATATTGCCTGGGAAACCCAAGGAGGAGTAGCTATGAGTCGGGACCAACTTGACGGCAGCGAGTTTTTTGGTTTTCTGCTTTACCAAGCATCACTTCCTTCTCCGGGGACTGGTCCCTCCTTACATTAGACAAAGTCTCACCATGCTTGCTTCTAAGTAGCATTCTGGCTGTACTTCTTCTAAGACAGATTTGTTTGTTCTTCTGGCAGTCCATTGTATATGTAATATTCTTCACCAACACCATAATTCAAAGGCATCAATTCTTCAGTCTTCCTTATTCATTGTCCACCTTTCACATGCATATGAGTTGATTGAAAATACCATGACTTGGGTCTGACACACTTTAGTCCTTAAAGTGACATCTTTGCTTTGAGGTCTTTTACAAAGATTTGTTCAATGCAACACATCATTTGATTTTTTGACTGCTTCTTCACGGACATTGATTGTGGATCCAAGTAAAATAAAATCCTTGACAACTTCAATCTTTTCTCTGTTTATCATGATGTTGCTTATCGGTCTAGCTGTGAGGATTTTTGTTTTCTTTATGTTGAGGTGTACTCTGTACTGAAGGCTGCCCGGACAATTGTGTGATACCACAGATAGTGGAAACCTGGGCCCTCCACAGGCTGTGATTCAAACTGAGACATTCAATTCCTGTCTGAATCACAGAAAGACAAGTGTTCCTCACTCCATATTTCCTGCGCTCCTTCATTTCCCAAACACTGCAGGCCCAGGGACAAGCACTGGGTGACAATCGACAGCAAGTTGTCCTGCTCAAGGCCACATGACTAGTAGTTGGCAGAACCAGGACTTGAGAATTTCACTGCCTTCTTTGAACATCCCTTAGCCATCCTCCAGGTTAGCGCTCAGAACTCCCCTTCTACTTCTTTCATAAGGATAGTTTGTCCCTCTTTTTCTAGTTATAAAATTCCACTTTAGAGCTATAAGGGCTCTCATGTCTGGGTGGGCCAAACAGTTAACATGCTCAGTGGTTTGGTTCTTTACTTTAATAGGTTAACTAGCTACTGTTGAGTTGACTCCAATTCACAGTGATCCTACATGAGTCAGAGTAGAGCTGTGCCCATAGTGTTTGAGTGGTTGATTTTTCAGAAAGAGATGACCAGGTGTTTCTTCTGAGGCATCTCTGGGTGGACTGGAACCCCCAACCTTTCAGTCAGCAGCTGAGCACATTTAATCTAATAGGTAAGGTGCTATTATTTCCATTTTACAGATTGGCACATTGACCTCTAGAGGTCAAACACGCAATGCGCCCATCTGTTTCCCTGAAGAGCTGTGAGCTCCTGGGGCTGCAGAGACTGCCTCTCATTCATTCCTGCAGTCCCAGGCTCTGGCAAGTCTTGGGTGTGAACAGATGACAGGTGAAATGTTTTCCATTCATTTGATCCCAAGCTCCTTACCTCCAGCGCAATGCGCCCTCCCAGCTCCCATCATCTCCCGGGTCCCTCTCACCACTGCCGAAGCACCTCTTCTGTGGTTTGACCTCAGCCCAGCCCTGGATGGGAAGTCCCCAAGGAGGCAGTGACAGTTTTTTGCTGGGAAGTCACAGCCCCAAGCCTCGGCCCAGCCTTTTCCACCTGCCTTTCCCTTCCCTCGGGCCTTAAGAAGGGCTCAGGGAGGGCAGGCTTCTCCTCCAGACCGATGGGAGTGTTTTCACTGCCTGCAGAGAAATGGGGGCACCCTGACCTTCACTAGTCACTTGCAGTTGACAGGCCAAGACAAAGGGAGCCCGAAGAGACATGTCTAGCAGGCAAAATGTGTGAACTTCATTTAGATACTGATTCTAGCAAACATTGCAAAAAAAAAAAAAAGAAAAGAAAAGACCTATATATAGACAATTGGAAATATGAACGCTGCTTAGATATTTGGTGATTTAAGGAAGGACTGTTAATTTTTACAAGTGCAATAATGGCATTGTGGTTATATTTTAACCAATGAGTCCTTATCTTTTAGAGATACAACTGAAATGTTTACAGATGAAATTACGTAATATCTGGGTTTTGCTTTGAAATCATTGGATGGAAGGAAGTGGAGGGGGTAAGCAAAGTTGGCCGTGAGTTGTTAATTGTTGTACCTGGATGATGGGTCCATAGGAGTTTATGATGTCATTGTATCTATTGTTGCATACATTCCAAATAATTCACAGCAGGTGACAGCTGCCTGGGACCATTTAGGGAGCATATAGACCAGGTTTCCTAACTATTATTGGAGGAACCCTAGGATTCCAAGGAGATGCTTCAGAGACAGACGTTGGAGGTGGAATGGGAGGAGAACCAGGTGCGGGGTTGTTTGGTTACCTAGTGCCGCTCTGACAAGAGTATATACATTAATGGGATGACTTTAACAAACAGTTACAGTTTTGGAGGCAAGAAGTCCAAGTTCAAAGTGCTGGGCTCTAGGGGCTAAGTGAAAGTCCCTCAACCTTGGGCTTCAGCTCTGCCTCTTGCTCCCAGCCCACTGAAGCTGGAGGCTTTCTTCACTCAGGCAGCTACTAGCTGCTGAGGCTGACAAACCCAAGGTCGACAAGTAAAAAGGCACAGTCCTGATGTTACCAAACCACATGGCAGGCCACTAATTCAAGTCCATCAAAAGTCCCAAGATCCGCAGAGCATGGCAGGCTATTGAATAAAGACTTGGCTACATGCAGGGTTCGAGTGTGCCAAAAAGCTGCTTCTTCTACACTGGAAGCAGCCCACATTCCTAAAGCAGCTAGTTAGCTGCTCCAGTAGATTCTGCCATGGAGTTAATTACCAGTCTCACCATGGGGAGTAACTACATCCAGCTGCCCAGCCACTCAACCAGGCCCGGCCAAGTTGATGTACAACCTTAACTACCACAGGGGAAGACTGAGGAGGGGCTCAGAGGCCCCACTTTTGTTTCAGTCAGCTTTGTATGTTGACGTTCTATGGAAGGTCTCATTTTGGGAAAAGCTTTCTGCCTAGAAGATAAAGCAATTTTCCCAAGACCAGGTGTGTTGGGGACAGAGCTGGGTAGAGGACATTCTCCAAATCTTCGCCTCACACACTCCACTGCTTTCCTCAGGCACAGCTGCTGCCCCATAGACCCTATAAGAGTCAGTGGGCCTGAGGCCTAAGGCCAAGGAGCCACAGCCAAGAGGGGAGCTAGATGGTCCACCCTGCCCTGAGGTGTCTGTGGCCAGGCTGCCTCCCTTGGGTCTCCCATTCACGATTTCCAAAGCAAGACCTGTGGTGCAAGACCAGCCTCAGCTTTGCTGGTCACCATCTGGCCAGGCACCAGTGGTTCAGCTGGATGGGGGCCAGCCCCTGTGACACATGCCTGAGCGAGAGAAGTGCTGACCAGGGCTCAGCTCACTGGCCACACAGCAGAGCTCACCCATTCCTGAGACCAGGGCTGGCCAAATGTTCCCAAGCCCAAGTGGTCAGGGCAAAGTGATAAAGGCTGAAGTTGTTAGGTCCCGCCTGCAGGCCACCTGGGAAGGAACTTACAGGGCTACTGAGTCATGGGGCAGAGGAAGGAAGAAGAGAGATTCCCTGGGAGGCTGAGGAGGAAGGTCCATTAGCTGGAAACAGAGCCTGGTAGGCCTCTGTGAGGGCACAGGGCAGACTAGGAGTGATGAAAGTCAAGGTGGGTGTGCAGCAGTTCTTCCATTTGCCCCTCCAAACCCACCCTTCCCCACCAGCTCTTAGCCCCAGAGCTGACCTATACGAACTGCACCAGTGGCTTCTTCACCTTCTGACTGCTGGTTGGGTTCAACCAATAGGAAGCCCCAGAAGTAGATCAGTGGAAGGAAGGAGAGAGAGGTTGGGGCATTTATTCCACAAGCATTCTTCCTGTGTGGTCGCCATGGACTGTGTGTATCCCTTGACTGAAGGTCCTTGCTACTCTCATGGCAGCCTCTCTCCTCCAGGGTGCTGGTAACCTCTTCCTCCCTTTGGACCTAAGGATGGTGACAGCTTGGTCCACACCAGCCTCAGGATGCTGCATGATCCCTGTGGTTTCTCTCCTTACCCTGTGCACGTCTTTGTAAACAGTTCCTTTAATAAACCCTCCTTGATTATACAGATTCAAGTGGGCCATCCATCTCTTGCTAAGATCAGGCTGCTAGGAAGCTTAGTTTGCAAATGTGAGCGCACAGTGAGGCTTTTCTTGCATGTGACTCCAGTGAGCTAGAGGGGTAGGGAGGCCCCCCCCAGGGGTCTGACCAACCAACAGGACAAGGGTGAAGGCAGGACATGAGCCAACCCCAAACAAGTGAACAGAGTCCCCCGAGGAGGGAATCCAGCTGGAGGCACGGTTGGTGGGTATCACAGAGGAGACCTAGGGGACTTCCCAAACCCTATTGGAAGTGTTAGGGGTCAGGGAGGGCAGGAGGTGGGAGAGTCCAAGAAGGACAGCAGAGGCAGGGTGGGGTGTTGCTCTGTCTCTGTAGCTGTGCCTGTGGGAGGGCCCTGCGCAGCTCCAGGAGGTGCATCCACACAGGCTCTGTAGGGAAGGGGCTCTCTGGAATTAGGCATCACTGGGGCTGTCGGCCTGTGGCTGCCAAACTCCCCAGGGGGAGCCCTGTTGGCTGGTCATTAACATGCTGCCCAGCCTACATGCCCAAGCTTGCTTCTGGGCCCTCTCCTGCAAACATCCCGGCCTGAGCCAGAATGAATCCCAGCCACTCCCCAGCTCCCTTCACAGAGCTTCCTCCAGCTCAGCTGTCTGCCCTGTGTGCCCTTCCCCATTGGTAGGACGGCAGACTCCTTCTCCTGGCCAGCTGTGGCACTCCAGGTCCATCTCTCTCGAGTACCAGTCTCCGTCTTTATATTAGAGTTGTGCCCCCAAACCTGCCTTCCAGTGTATCCCAGCCACCCCCTTGCTGTGTGACCGTGGCCAAACCAAGTCTTCTCTCTGGACCTCAGTTTCTTGTCCTACAAACTAGTAGTGGTTGTGAATGGTAACTTAGGGAATCCCTCATGTCCCCTCCAGAGCTAAACTTGGATAAACCCATGTATCTAAGTCCTTGTCTCACTAGCAGATGATGTAGGAGAAAGGACTGTGCCCCCTCATTCATCTTTGTGTTCTCGGCAGCACCTAGCAGAGGGCCTGGCCAGTAGGGGTTGGCTGGCTGGCTGGGTGGATGATAAATATCCCTGGAGTGAAGAAAGGCAATTCACTCTGTGGCCCTACATTGATAGAAATATCTCCTGGGAACTCCCACTGCCTCTGCCCACTTCCTGATGGATCCTGCATGTTCTCATTTGTAACCTGGTCTCCTGAGTAGGCCTTCCCCTGACAGGTGCATCTAGAACCAGCAATAATAATTATTCCTTAAAGGAACCTGGCAGAATATTGACCACAATTACCTCTAGGGCAAGGGCTTGGGAAACTTGAGAGGAAGAAATACAGTGTCCATTATATTTCCTTTTCTTCTCTTTGCAGTTTTTAAACCACAAATTACTTTCATAATATAAAATAATCTTTTTTTGGGGGGAGGGGTTTCTATACAAGAAACTGAAAATGGCAGGTGCCTCCAAAGAGAGAAATTGGGGAGGTGGGGATTGGGACAAGGGGTGGGGAGTAGAAAGGAGCCTTACTGTTATCTTATATCCATCGGTACCTTTGGAATTTTGTACCATGTCCATTTATCACCAATAAAAAAAAAAAAAAAAAAAGATTTGCCCAAAATTTCTTAGTTGTATGCTGTGGTATTGAGACCGACAACCTGGTTTTCCTTTCCGGTCCTAAAGCAGGCTGCTGATGAGGCTTCGCTTGCCAAATATACTCCTATTACAGAAAAGCAAATGGCATTTTGATGTGTGACTCAGTCTCTGGAATCTTTGTTTATTGTGAGTCAGCCCCAGTGAGCTCAATCTCATTGGAGGCGGCTGAAACAACAGAGTTCATGATGCGGCAAAAGTGAGACCCACACACAGAGCTGAGGAGACCCGACAAACCCTAGACACAAGGGACTCCCCAGGCCACCTATCACATCCTAACTGCTCATAGACCCCTCTGCTTCATCTTCAAGGAGCTCTGGTGGCATAGTGCCTAAGGTATTTGACTACTAACCAGAAGGTTGGCGGTTCAAATCCACTAGCTGCTCCACTAAGGAAGACGATGCGATATATTTCCGTAAAGAGTTACCGTCTCAGAAACCCAATGTGGGCTGCTATGAGTTGGACTCTACTTGATGGCAGTGGGTTTGGTTTTGGTTTTGAAAATTTTATCTTCAATGTCACTCCCTCCAGGAAGTCTCCCCCAGTGCTCCCGGCTAGGTTAGCTCTGTGGACTTCTCTGTCATTCAAAACATGCTTCTCCGGAGTCTGCTGTCCCTGCAGCATCCCGGGCTCCATGTCCTGTACACAGCTGCCCTTCAGCACCCAGCCCAGGGCCCACCACATGGCAAGACCTCGGGAGACACTTGGAATGAATGACTAAACCAGGGGCCGCCCTCTGCTCCCACCAGGCCACCCCGTCTTCTTCTGTATACCCTAGGTCTATGCCAATCTCCTCCACCCCAACTATTGGGGTGCAGAGGGGACAGCTGTAGGTGCTCATGTTACCTTATAAATTAATGAGCATTTGCCCTTCCAGGATACCTAACCTCCAACAAGGCCCAGGAATTTGGCCCCCACCCTGAGACGTGGCTTAGCCAAGGCAGGATGTCTGAGCTCAGAGGGGTGGGGTGGGGGGAGGGGCTGTGAGAGGCCCCCAACGGCTCCATGGACTCCCCTGAGCAGCACCGCCTCTGATATTAACTAGGCAGAGCTGGGTCAAAATTAGTCATGTCTGCGTCTCCGCTGTCTCTCATTTCTCTCTCCCTCTGAACATCAGTGCCTCCCCTCCGACCTCCCCTGCCACTTCTCAGAGAGACAGGAGGAGACAGAGGGAGACTGAGTTCACATTCTCTTTGGCACTGGTTCGGATTTTCAATGAGCTTCAGTTCCCACTCACACCCTGACACCCACCCCCATCACTACACCCCTCCCCACCTTCCCTCCCAACATCCCTTCCACCCCTGTCGGGGGTCCCTACCTTTCTCCCCCATCCTCTCCCTCCTCGCCTCCCTTGTCCCATCCCTCCACCCACAGCAGGGTTTCTGCTCCAAGGGTGATTTCAGAATTTCTAAGCTCTGGGAAAACCCAGCCCCACTAATGAGCCAAGGCTGACCTGTCTCCAGGCTGCGGCAGCTGTGTTGATGAATCCCTCAGGCGGAAGGGCTGCCGCTGACATTCAAACACTTTCTGTTGTTACTCATTCAGTGCAAGGAAGCTGTCTCTTGGGCTTCTACTGGGGGTGGGGAGGGGTGCAACTAGAGACACAGGATTGGGGGACAAGACCCTCTCCCTCAGGGAGCAATAACCTAGTAGGGGCAGCCAAGATATAAAAAACTCCATGTGAGGGACAGGGGAGCCCACTGCTGCCCAGCCAACAGAACTGGAGTCTGGTCTGGGTCTTGCCACCAGCCTGCTGCATGGTCTTGGGCTGGTCCCTTCCTCTCTCGCTCTTAGTACTTGCATTTGTAAAATAAGAGGTTGAACTAGATCAGTATTTTCCAAACCTGCAGGTTGCAACCATTGGAAGATGGTGAAATCAATTCAGTGAACTGGAGTCAGCAGTCCAAAAAAAGAAAAAAAGAGAGAAGAGAGAAAAGGAATAATATTGTATACAGTAATGGTAAATATCACAGAAAAAAGCTTTTTTCAGTTGTGAGTATCTGTGTTTATCCATGAATGCCTTACACATATATGTGTACATGTGTCTAAGCATGTGTGCTTATACATATGTATATGCATGGATTGTGTATCCATGTGTGTGCTGTGTATCTCTGTGTATATTTGCATGCCTGTGTATATGTGTGTTCTATGTATGGGTGTGTTTGATCATGCATAATATGTACCTGTGTATATGTGTATATGCATGCACACGTGTTTGTGTGTGTATGTGTATGTCCTGGGTCACAACACAGAATGTGTTTCTTACCAGGGGTCACAATCAAAATATTTTGGGAAACACGGGTGTAGATGGTCCCTAAGTGTTCCTCTGGCTCTAACATTACATGGTTCCAAATGCTGTTAGAAGAGGCACCCTGAGGGACACATTAAGGTCATGGGTGTAGAAGAAGGCTTAACCAAAGAAATGGTGGTGTTTGTACTTTTAAAGATGAGTAGGGTTTCTAGCAACAGAGAAGTGTGGTGGCAGGAATAGAAAAAGGGGGAGGGGAAACATCAGGGAGACGTTTTATGGGGGGGGGCAGAAAATGACCGGGGGGGGCTCTGAGGATGGAAAGATGGGCTGCAGACAGAGCCAGTGGAGGCCCTTGGTTTCCATTGGAGGCGGTGGGGGGGGGCGTTCCCTTAGGAATAACGGGAAGCCAAGGGAGGCTTTCAATCTCTTAACAATACCAGGAGGAACCCCAAGATTCCATGCTCCTTTCCTTTTCCCAGGAAAGGATTTTACAGACTCATTTATACTAAGGTGTGACTGGCTGATAAGACTTTGTGAAGTACCAGTTTTACAAAGATGGTTGGGGTTTTATTGCTGGCGAGTGACTCTAGGGCAGGGGGACTTGGGGATTTTTTAGTATTGGATAGGACTTTAAATGTAACATTAAAGTGATCTTTTTTCCAGTGGAAAAAAAGCACACAGGGTCTGTCAGTGGCTTGTCACTCTGCACGTGCTTCCTGACAGTCCGTGACGTGGTTTGCACCCTGACATGTTGTCATTTCAGGGACTTTGATATTTGTGAGGACATTTGGGACAGAATACTTTATTCCTGGAATCCAAGTCATAAACAAATCTACTCATTGAATCCCCTCCTTTCCTAGATGAAGAAACTGAAACTCAGAAAGATGTGACTGGCCCAAGGTGACAGAGTGGGCTAGAACACCATCTAGTCCACTACAATCCTTAGTGGTGAAACTTCAGCATCTTTGTGCTGCTATTGGGTGGGCAAGTGGGTGCAGAAGAGAGGTGGTATTTTGAGAGGCAGACCTGGAAGTCCTCTGAAAAGGTGGCTGCCTACTCAACAACCCTTCATACTCAAAATAAAACACAGAACGCCTCTGCACCTGCCCTGCTTGAATAATTTCTTGACAGCTACATTAGTTAATGCTGGGTAAACCCTTGCTGCCCTGCCCCCAGCACCAGGGCAGGACCTAGACTCCAGGCTCTTTCCCCCTGGCATCAACGGAGACTTGATGCTCAGGAGGCAAAGGTAAAACCACAAACCAACTATTTTTAGTGCAAGAGTTGGTTGCCAGGGACATTAAGCTAATTCCCTGCCATATATCAGGGAAGTGACAGCAGCACTGTTTGCAGGGTCTAATTGTGGGGATTTATTGTAAAATGTAAGTTGTCAGATGCTGCTGTGCCCGGGGCTCAATGTCTTTGTCATTGGAATCTGAGCTATTTCCTGGCTCCTTGGATGGAGGGGGAGGAGAAGGGCAGAGAAGGAGCAGGAACTGTGCCCTGAGACCCTGACAATTCACTGCTGACCTTGCACTAAGAGGTCCTGAGCCCAGGAGGGGGCCAAGGGGATAATGGGGATGGAGGCTGGACTGGGGCAGAGCAGACAGGCTGCAGCTGCTGGGTCTCAGCCAGCAAGACTCAACCCTGACTCCCCCGCCCCAAAAGTCTGCAGGGACCACACTGGCAGCTCATGGACAATAGCGTAGGAGGCCGTGGGCTTGGGTTACAGCAGGAGGGCTTTCAGTTAGATAAAAGGAGGACCTCCCTGACACAAAGGTGATGGAAGCAGAGGGGACAATGTCTGGTCTGCTTAAAGAAGGAGAGGGGGTGAACACCCAGCTGAGCCTTGTCACAGCGTAGGGTACTTGGTGGGATCTTATTTGATCCTCTGTGGGGGAGTCTCTGGGTTTATTGCATAGATGGAGAAACTGAGGCTGGGGAAGACACTTGCCTAAGGTCACTTTGCCAGTAAAGGCGACAGAGCTGGGATTTGAAGTCAGATGTATCTGACTTCAGAGCTCTGCTCACTAGCACTCATTGACCTAGAGTCCCAGCAGTGAGAAAGAGGGGTCTCTCGGGCTTGGAATTCTGGGGGAAATCCATCCATTCATCCATCCATCTATCTATCCATCCATACACCTTCCATGATCCATCCATCTACCCATCTAACAAAGGTGCCAAGTGCTGTGCCAGGACCCTGGAACATAGAAACAGACCCCAGTGCCCACCCACAAGGAGCTTACATGGAGAAGTCATTTCATGTAGCTTCTTATCTCTTCTCATCCTCTCCAAAGGTGGTGGTGTTATTACGTGCTGTCAAATAAATTCCAACTCATAGTGACTCCACGTCACAGAGTAGAGCTGCCCCATAGGGCTTTCTTGTCTGTAATCTTTACAGAAGCCAGGGCTTCCTCCTTAGGAGCCTCTGGGTGGGTTCAAACCATCAACCTTTCAGTTAGCAGCCAAGTGCTTGACTGTTTTGCCACCATGGTTAGCAGGCTGCATGTCCAATAGCTAAATAAAGGAAGGACTCCAAACCCTGGGGAAACAGTTTCCTGGGTCAGGAAGATTTAGGAAGCTGGTGCCTTAGGTAAAGGTGAAGGGAAGGGCTCTAAGCATCTTGGGGGAAGGCTGGACTCAGGCCTACTTTCCTTATTTGGAAACATGAAGCAATGATGCAGAACCGCCTTATGGGAATGCTAAAAGAGAAAAAGAAGGTTGCACGCTGCTGGCCAAGGGTTCAACTTTCCTGAGACAAGCTAAAATTGGATTGATCATTACAGCAAAAGTCTGCTATCAAGCACCCAGGTATGTGGTTATTCCTTAAACTTGTTTTTAAGTTGTAAATATTTTTTAATAGGCGCAAAGAACTTGCACATGATGCAAAAATCTAAAGGTTTGCAGGCTGTGTCCCAGAAGTCTCCCTCCCTCCTCTGCTTCCGGCCGGCTAAGTCCTCTCTGCAGAGGCTCCTAGCCATCCCCTTCTTGTTGCATCCCTGGAGATGGCCTTTTCACATAAACAAGCAATTATGGCGGTATCATCTTTTCGTTTTATAAAAACTTGCTGTTCTGTGCCTGGCTTTTTTTCTGGTAATTTATTTAGAGATTGTTCTAAATCAGTCCAGAAAGAATACCCCCTCCGTTCTGTCTTGTATGGCTGCATAATAATCCCCATCTTGGATGAATCATGATTTATTGAACTCATTCTCCAGTGATGGGCATTTCAGTGTTTCCAATGTTTGGCACTTACAAGCCCTGCTGCAGTGAACAACCTTGTTCATAGCTCATTTGGAGTATGTGACGGTATTATCTATAGGATAGCTTCTCAGATGTGAAACTACTGGTCTAAGAACATGGACACTTATAATTTGGATACTGACTGATGGATGTATACTGTATCCTAGGTTGGGTTTTCCCAGAAGAAGGCCCTGGGACAAGGATTCAAGAGCAGGTAGTTTATTTGGGAAGTGATCCCAGGAAGCCCCAGGAGAGGAGTGGAAAAGTAAGACAGAGACAGGGCTTCCAACTGGTTCATTTTAATAAGACCCCTGTGCAGGGCTTCCAGCTGGTTCATTCTGGACTGACCCCCGGCTGAGGATTTGCATCTCCCCTCCAGACATACTGAATCAGAATCCCAGGGGGTCATGTTAAAATGTACAATTGTGGCTCCACATAGTTGGGGTGGAAATGCACATTCTCAGCAGAGGGTCAAAACACAACGAACTGGTTCAGAAGCCCTGCACAGGGCCTCTGGAGCCAAGGGCTCTTAGTGGTAAAGGCTCACCTGTCACCTCCTGGGAAAGCAGAGCTGGACGGAAAGGGAAACCAGTCCAGGGGAAGCAGACCAGCTCCATCCTTCTCCCTTCCTTCCTCCCTCTCTTTTCTTCTTTCTTTCTTTTCTTCTTCCTTCTTATCATCCAACCATGTATCCATCTATCCATCCAAAGTCCCTTGAGACCCTCTCTGCCAGTCACCAAGGAATTTACAAAATGTCTATTGCTGATGTTGTTGTTGTTGTGTGCTGTCGAGTCGGACCCGACTCATAGCGACCCCTCCTTGGGTTTCCGAGGCAGTATCACTACGGAAGTAGATTGCCCCATCTCCCTTCTGAGGAGTGGCTGGTGAGTTTGAACCGCCAGCCTTTTGGTTAGCAGTCAGGTGCCTTAGGTGCTATGCCACCAGAGGGGTCCTTCCATCTTCCCTGCATCCCACATCCTACTTCCTTTATTTCTCCTCTTTTATTCCTTACTCTTCCTCTTTTCCTTCCCTTCTTTCTTCTTCTCTGCCTTTCTGTCCCCAGCTCCTGTTGGATGTACCAAGTACTCATTTCAAAGAGAATTCTCACCATGTCCCACCAGAGGAGACTCTAAATGCACAAGGACATTCCTGGGGCGCTTGAGCCCCACCACATTGCACATGCCAAGCAGAGAAGGGGTAGGCCGCTCTGAACCAAGGACAGACTCTCATGCCCAGAGAAGCTGCACAAAGGAGCAAGGGCATGGGTGAGCACAGATGGGGCAGAGAAGGGAACCAAGCGTTCCTGGGAGCCTACTGTGAACCGGGAACATGCCAGGGGCTCTTACACACAGTAGCTAATCTCCTTGGCCCAATAATGCAGTGAAAGTGGCGTCATTATCCACTTGTTTATACATGAGAAATCTGAGACCCAGAGAGGTTATGCAATGGGCCCGAGGTCACACAGGAGTTAGTAGACATCCAAGACTTCTTGGAGGAGGTGACATTGGAGCAGGTATTGAAGGAAGCCTTGGGCAGGACTTCTGCAGAGGTTGGTACCGACTGAGGGGCAGAAGTGAGCCTTCAGGAGGTTGGGCAGGCAGCCAGGAGGGAGGACGAAGAGGTGAGTGGCAGAGGGAGGAGTTGCTGAGCAAAGCTGCTGGTGACAGAAGGGGGTGTGGCTCTTCAAGACCCCAGGACAGAGAGCTCTCTGCCAGAGACAGCTGAAGGGGTGCCGGGAATCCCTGCAGCCCGCACGGAGGCTGGGAACCACACAAGCTGCTCTGATTTATCTGCTGCAGGTTCTGCATGTGCATTGATTTTTCTTTTAATAAAACTTCATTCTGATTTTTTAAAAAAGAGAAATGAGAATGGACGCGTGTGGAGACGGGAGCTCGGCAGCAAACGGCTTGGTGTAAAGGTTCTTCTCCAGCAGTTGAGCCCACCCCAGTCCCCCAGAGGAAGGGGGTGTGGGAAGGGGCTGAGGCAGGTGAGTGGCATGAGGAAGACCCAGGGGCCAGCAAGATAGAGTGAACACCCTCAGACTCGGTCTCTGCCACTCCCCGCCGCCCCCCAATCCACTCGGGTTGAAGCAAACGCGGCTTCCAGGGGTTGTGCCTCTGTTTGGACACCTGCACTAGCTCCATGTGGCCCTCCGTGTGCCCCACTCACTCCTGCCTGATTCTGAGGGCCTGCCCTGCACACTAGGCAGCTGTGTGGCCTAGGGATCCCAAAATGTTGCTGCTGAATAGATTCTTCAGTGCTGATTGAAAAGGCCCATGAGTCAAGGATCATGGTGGTTCTAGAGAGTTTTAATTTGGGGATGCTGAGAGCAGAGCTTACCTAACCCACCTTCTCCCACACCTTTACCTGGCTGCCTTTCACCTGCAGACACTCTGGCCCAAAACCCCTTCTTTGGTCCCTGAATGCCCTTGTACTCAGTTCACTCTCAACTGTGTTTTCCTTGCTATTCTCCACTGCAGTAGAAGGTGGGGTTTTGGAGAATGGGAAAATCGGGCTTCAGTTCTGGCTTTTGACTCTGGTGAGGAAAGGGGGAGAGGGAGGGATGGTGGAGCCAGAGAGTCAGATGTGTGCTTTAGGGAGACCTCCCCCTTTATCCTCTGAAGGAGCTCTGGTGGCACAGTGGTTAATGCATTCAGCTGCTAACAGAAAAGACCAGCAGTTCAAACCCACTGGCTGCTCCATGAGAGAAAGATGAGGTAATCTGCTCCAGTGAAGATTTGCAGCCTTTGAAACGCTATGAAGCAATTCTCCTTTGTCCTATAGGGGCCCTATGAGTCAGAATTGACTTGATGGCAATGGGTCTTCTCTCTAACTTCTAATTGGGAGGGATGTCTGTACACCTATAGGAGGTATGTCGGAGTACATCTGGCCCTATACCCAAATCCCCCAAGGGAGCCTGTTAAAACAGAAAAAACAAAAAACAAACCCAGATTCCTGGGTACCACCCTAAACCTATGCAATCAGAACATCTGAGGATGAGAAACCAGAAATCTTAATTATCACTTTACTGGTGATTCTAATGCAGTCACCTTGGAGCTGGAACCACTGGCATAGAGAGGAAAGAGTCTGTGGAAGGAACAATTTGGGTCTGATATTAGTTCCAGCATTTACTTGCTGTGCAATCTTGGCCAAGCTACTTCACCTCTCTGAGCCTGTTTCCTCACCTCTAAAATAGTGATACCAACACCTGTCTTATAAGGTGGTAGTGAGAACTGCGTAAGATGGTACATATACAGCATTTAGTATAGTGCCTGGCACGCTCAGAACCCTGATACATGGGGAGCTGATATTAGAGTTATTATTACATCATTAATCACAATTACTCAGACAATATCTGGCCTAGCCCACTCTGAGGGCTAGTTCCAAACAGTCCTGGTGTTGTTGCCAGGAAGCCCCTGGAGAGGGTGTCTCAAGTTGAAAGCCAGCCAGATGAAAGAAGCAGTGGGACTGTTTGCTCGATGCTGGGCTCAATGAGAATAAAAGCTCTGGGGAGACCAGGGAGATGAAAGGATGGGACTCTCCATCATGGTGCTATTACCCGCTGCAGTCACAGTGACATCTGCCAAGCCTGCTCCCCCCAGGGAACTCCAGCTGCCGCCACCCAGCAACTTTCTATAGCAGCAGCAGAGGCTTCCAGAAGTTTCTGGACAGGGAAATCATTGTAGTGGGGGTAGGAGGGAGTCCCTCTGTGCTGGAATGGGCTGCAGCTAGCACCACTCCAAAACCCCCCTCCTGATATGGAAAGAGAAAGAGTCCTGGAAGCCAATGTTGTCCCATGGTGCCAAAGTTGTCTCCTCTAGGCCAAGTTCAGGGCCTCCCCGCACATTCCCATTTCCCTTACCGCACTTACCACTCTGTTCTGATTGGTTGCTTGTCTGACCCCTTGTCACTGTGGGGCAAGGCTGTGTCCGGCCCTGTCTGGTCCTGCCCATCCCCTCAGTCCTGCATTCCTGCTGTGCTGATCTTTTCTGTTGTTGTTGTTGTTCCTCAAACCCACTGAGCTCTTTCTGGCCCCAGGGCCTCTGCACTTGCTGTGTTAGCTCCTCACCACTGGCTGTGGCTTCTTTCTCCTCAGTCTTCAGGTCCTAATAAGCCCCTCCTCGGACTGCTTCTGCCCAACATAGGCCCCTCTACTGCTCTCTATCACAGCACCCTACACATTTCCTTTACAGTCCCTACACTATGTAGAATCATCTTACCTATTTATCTCTTGCTTATCAGCTGT
This sequence comes from Orycteropus afer afer, assembly GCF_000298275.1. Classification (NCBI taxonomy): domain Eukaryota; kingdom Metazoa; phylum Chordata; class Mammalia; order Tubulidentata; family Orycteropodidae; genus Orycteropus; species Orycteropus afer. Next base: position 21,642,303 of record NW_006921605.1, read on the forward strand.
TCACCCATCAGCATACGAGTATGCGGAGGCAGAGATACTGTCTGTCTTACTCCCTGCTCCATCTCCAGCTTACCACCTGGTCCAGAGTGGGAGCCCAATGCATGTTGTGGAGCACATGAATTGTCTGAGTGTAGTAATTGCTCAATAAACATTGCTGAGTGCATGGAATTCTAGCTCTAGTATCACACTACAAAGATAGTAAACCAATTATTTTGGTTCATCTCTAGCTTTAGCACCTGATGTGATGCCAGGAGCCTGGGAGGTGTCCAACAAATGTGTGTTGAATGAACGGATGATATCCTCCTCCACTCCTGAATTGATCTAAACCAAGATACCCAATGTCCTTCCCATCCTTTCCCCACAAGATGCCATCACCATTGTGGTTCAGGTTGGGGGTTTTGTGAGTTTATGTGTTTCCTAGGGTTACCATAACAAAGTACCACAAATTGGGTGACTTTTAGGAACAGAAATGGATTGTTTCACAGTTCTAGATGCTAGGAGTCTGAAATCAGAGTGTCAGCCATGTTGATCTCTTTTGAGGGCTCTGAGGGAGAACGCATTCCTCACCTCTCTCCTAGTTTCCTGTGGCAGCAGGGGTCCTTGGTGGTCAATCTCTGCCTGTCTTCTCAAGGTCATCTTCTCTCTTTTGTCTTTATCTCTTCTCCTTTCTTATAAGGACACCATTCATGTTGGATACTGTATAACTGTTGGAGTAAGCCCACCTTACTCCAGTGTGACCTTATATTAAACTGGTTGCATCCTTATAGACACTATCTCCAAACAAAGTCATGTTCACAGGTGCTGGGGGTTAGGACTTCAACTTCTCTTTTATGGGGACACAATTCAGTCCTTCACAGTGGGCTTGCTGGCAGAGGTTGAATGTTGGAGGAGGTGTCAGAAGGAAATTAGTCTTTGCTAGAAGATCAAAGAAGCAAAAGCTAAGTGACACAGCCTCTTCCCCATCCCTGTTGCTCCATGTTCACCCACCTACAATCCAGACAGCCCGTAATCAGGCACCTTCATTACAAAGACGAATGCTACACAGGCAGTAAGCTTCTTTGGGGAGGAAGCTTTTGTTGTGTCTGACTTTCATGGGAGGAACTTAGAGCCATTGGTTACCAGATCAGCACAGCCCCGCTAATCAGCCAGGCTGATGCAAAAGGTTCCTAGGAGGACCTGGAATTGCTCCTGGGGCCTGGGACAGCCAGCTGGGTGAGATGCCCCAGGGGTGGGCTTCTCAGCCAAGGTGTCCAAAAACCAAAACCAAACTCACTGCCGTCAAGTTGGATCCTCCTTGGGTTTCCGAGGCAGTATCACTATAGAGGTAGATTGCCCAACCTTCCTTCCAAGGAGTGGCTGGTGGGTTTGAACCACCAGCCTTCTGGTTGGGAGTCAGAGGCCTTAGGCACTAGGCCACCAGAGGTCCCAGCCAAGGTGTTGGGCTGAGAAATAGACCCAGAAATGAGGGCAGGCCTAGAGGGAAGGGAGAGGAGGTAGAGAGAAGAGGGTGGGAATCGGTGAAAGCTCGTTGGATCTATCAAAAGCAAAGCAAAACCCACTACCATTGACTTGATTCCGATTTACTGCAACCCGATAGGACAGAGTAGAACTGCCCCATAGGGCTTCCCAGGCTGTAAACCTTTGTGGAAACAGATTGCTTCATCTTTCTCCTACGGAATGGCTGGTGGTTTCAAACCATGACCTTTCAATTAGCAGCCAAATGCTTTAACTACTACACCACGAGAGCGCCTTCATTTGGTGTAACAAGGGAGAAAATAAACAACTGATATCGAGTCGACTCTAACTCATAGTGGCCCCATGAGCGTCAGAGCAGAACTGTGCTTCGTTTTCAGTGCCTCTGGGTGGACTCGAACCGCCGGCCTCTCAGTTAGCAGCCGAGCGTGTTAACCATTTGTTAACCTAGCGGCTCTGACAAGGGAGGGAGCCCTGAAATTGCCCAAACACACACACTGGCTGTAGAGATGGGTAGGAAGGAGAAAGGGCTTGCAGCAACCCTGCATACCCCAGGGGCTAAGGGGCTCCAAAGCACAAACCACAGCCCCTCAGATCCTAATCTCAGATTCTGTTGATCAGCCTGGCCCCATGAAATCAAACCCACAATACTCATTTAAGCCGAACCCTCTATTTCTCAGTGTCACCCCATTCCTGTAAATCAGGCTTTTGGCTTCCATGACCCTGGAGTCCTTTTGAGTTTCCCTGATCCCACTATTCTGCCCAAGCAGGCCTTGGGGTCCAAGAGCTCCCCACAGGACATGATGCAAAATCCCTGTTTGGGAAATCGACCCTGAACCCTGGGGTGCCAGAGCTGAACACGACCTCGAGATCTTTTAGTCCAATCCCCTCATTTCACAAAGAGAAACTGAGGTCCAGAGAGGACAGAGACTTGCTCTAGGTCACACTCAGAGCTATTGTTGGAATTGTTTTCCAATCTCTCACCCCATAGTTCTCTTCATTTTACTCACTGCTGGGTACGCAGTAGGCACTCAATACATACTGGTTGAATAGCTGGATGATGGGAAGGATGGATGAATGGTCTGGCTCTTATCTGTAAAAAAGGAACAAAGACATCCTCTTAATTTCTCAAGGCATGGTTAGCTTTGCTAATGACACACCTTGGAAATTTATGAATAAAGCAAATGATCAATTAAACACCACCCAGAAGTACACAACACACTACACAGCAGCCACCAAATTGGCTTTGGAGAGCAAACTGTGCCAGACCAATTTAATTTCCTCTCCAGTGATGGAGTGACAGGCCTCATCGGCAAGAGGTGAGAGGGAGCTGTCATCTATCTTGATTTCAGGGCAGCTGTTAGTTCTATCCGACATGACATTCTCATCAGCTTACTAAGAAAATACTGTCTGTTCCAGCCTCCCTCGGGGGTGGACACTGCCCCAAGGCCTCATACCCGAGGCCCCGTCTCCATGTAAACTCCTATGGGCATTGGACTTTCATTCAGACACCCTCTTGAGCACACTCACAAACGGGAGGCCCTCACCTGTGTTCCAACCCTGAAAACTTGCAGAAGGGCTGGATGCAGACATGCACACATGCAAGTGTAAGTGGTAAAGACATGTGCGCACAAGACCACATGGATACACACATATACTTGCAAACATGCATTTGTCACATTGAGATCAACATGCCAGATATTGGCCATATAAGCCAATGGGACCAGTGGTTGAGCCTAAGGATGTGGGGTGGGGGAAGGGCTGGACTGAATTATTGAGCTGCTAGATCAGTGGTCAGGGAGCTCTGGTGGCATAGAGCCTAAGGCATTTGGCTGCTAACCAAGAAGGCTGGCGGTTCAAAACCACCAGCCACTCCTCAGAAGGAAGGGTGGGCAATATACTTCTGTAGTGATACTGCCTCAGAAACCCAAGGAGGGGTTACTGTGAGTCAGATCTGACTCGACAGCAGTGAGTTTGGGTTTTTATTTTTATTTTTTGGTTTAGATCAGTTGTCAAGGTCTCCATGTGTGACAAATGGTTTGCACTTGACTGGTAACTTAAAGGTTGGTGGTTTGAATCCATCCAGTGATACTGAGGAAGAAAAGACCTGGTGATCTCCTTCTGTAAAGATTACAACCAAGAAAACCCCGTGAGCAGTCCTGCTCTGTAATACATAGGGTCGCCGTGAGAGGAATTGACTCAATGGCATCCAACAGCAGATTGGTGGTCTGGTTAAGTGCTGTCCAACAGAACTATAATTCAACCCTTATACATCATCTTAAATTTTCTAGTATCCACCTTAAGAGGGTGAAATTAATTTTTAAAATGTCTGATTCAATTATAATATAATATCCTAAATATTATATTTCAACGTATCGTCAATAAAAAATTAATAAGATATTTTACATTTTTAAGGGGACTAAATCTTCAAAATCTAGGGTGTATTTTATAGCACATCTCAACCTAGATGTTGTATTTAGACACATGTATTTCATTCAGTTTACTTGATCTGTATTTAGACTCCATTAATTTTACACTTGAAAGCGTAGATTCACATAGTCAAATGGTTCCAAATTTGCTTAAAGGTTTCCCAATAACTGAACTGAGTACAGTTTTTAAAGTTTAAATTAACAGGAATAACTTAAATTACAAATTTAGTGGTGGCACTAGCCACATTTCAGGTGCTCAGTAACCACCCATGGTAGCTGTTACCACACTGGAAGCTCAGCAGGCTTGACATGAGAGGAAAGGCATGGGAGAAAGCAGACAGGTGGATTCGCACAGAGCAGGTAGGGGGTTCTCAGGGAAGCCTGGAGTGGAGAGTTGGGAACCCATGCTGAAGCCACTGGACTGATGGGCAGGGGGAAGAGGCAGGGGTCCCACAGGCAACGGGAAGCAACTGGGGATTTGGGGGCAGGTGGATGTTATGATGGAGAAGGATTTTAGGAGACTAATGTGGGTGACGGAAGACTGGGCTGGAGAGAGAGGTCAGTGGCAGAGGACCAGGGGGAGGCCAGAGCAAGGGAGGAGGGGATGACAGTCAGATCAGAGCCCTGGAAGGGAGACTGGAAAGGAAGGAGGGGTGTGAGGGCCCAGGGCAGGAGAATGGTGCAGGGTGTTCTGAGGGCAGCTCCAGGAGTGGTGTTGGAGGGAGAAGCAGCAGAAGGATTCAGAGCCTGGAGATGGTATTTTTGGCTTCCTGTGGCCGTCTCCCAGCCCCCAGTGCCCAACCTCTTCACAGGGATCCTTGGCTGGGACCTCTACCTTTCTTAGGGTCCCCAGAAATGACCTCAAGCCATTTGGGCAAGCTTTTGCTGGGTCCAGCTCCAGCTGTGTAGTTCTGCCCCGGAGGGCCAGCTGCTCATACCTGGATGGGCCCTGGTGATCTCTGCATCCCAGTGGAAACAGGAGGCAGGAGGACAAGGAATTGCCTTGGGGGTGGGTTTAGGGAACACTCTGGTTTTGCATGTGCTCAGAGGGTTCTGAGGAGAGTCCAGCAAGCAGGTAACCAGAAATGCTGGCTGGGAGGCTGAGAGTGAGCTTCCGTTTGAGGAGTTATTTCCATAGAGAAATCACATGCAGACTCACCCTGCTTCCCTATGCAGACACTCCCTCTCAACTGCCAGCCTTCCTTGATGTATCTAGAGATGGACCACTTGGGAATCTCTGCCCTTCTTTCAGGGTCACCCTAGTTCTTTCCCAGGTAGCAAATTAGTTCTCAAATTGGGGTTCTAGAAGGAGACTGGATGGTCCCATGGATGAGGGCATCAGGGTTTGGGACAGACTCAACAGAGGGCCAGAGCTGGGGAACAGAAAAGGTGGATATTGGTCTCAAAGGGGAAGGGTGGGATCAACGCATGACACTTGCACACATGCCTGCCTCAGTTCTCGTCATCAATTGATGCATGACATACAACCCAAAGGCTTAGTGTTTTGAAACAACAATTTGTTGTTATCATATCTCACAATTCTGTGGGTTAGGAATTTGGACAGGGAATAAATTGGTAACTTCTCAGCTCTGCTCCAAGATGTCTGTGACTGCAGCTCAGATAACTAGATGGTTGGAAGTCCACTTGGGCTTCCTCACAGGTTGGCAGTCTCAGGGAGGTTGGTCTTCTTACATGGTGCCTCAGGGCCCCAAGAGCAAGGGTCCCAAGAGGCCAAGACAGAAGCTGCAAGTTCTTAGGGTCTTGTCTTAGAGATCTTACTTCCACTACATTTTATAGGTCAAGCCAGTCACTAAGGAAAGGGCAGATTCAAGCAGAGGGGAGAAACAGATACCGCTTTTTTATGGAAGATGTCATATGGATAGAAAAGGAAGGAATGGACAGCAGACATCATGGAGAAGAGCTACATGCCTCCTTCCCTTCGCTCCCCACCCTTGGACAGCTACTGTATTGTTCGTCAATCTAACAACTTTTCTCTTACTGTCACTGTCCTCCACACTGAGTCCAGAGCCTCAGTGACATGTTGAAATGTTTGTTTTATCTACTTAACTAGAACCCAAATTCCTTAAGAGTTGAGGCCACTACCCATATGTCAGTTTGTTGTACTGTCGCGGCTTGCCTGTCGCTATGATGCTGGATGCCACTGGTATTTTAAATAGCAGCAGGGTCACCCATGATAGACGGGTTTCAGTGAAGCTTTCAGACTAAGACAGACTAGGAAGAAAGACCTAATGATCTACTTCTGAAAATTAGTCCATGGAAATCTTGTGGATCACCACAGAACGCTGTCCAACTTACTTGCTTTGGACACGTCATCAGGAGGTATCAATTGCTGGAGGAGGACATCGTGTTTGGTGAAGGAGAGGTCCAGTGAGGGTTACGGAGACCCTTGGTGAGAGGAATTGTCACAGTAGCAGCAACGATGGACTCAAACCTGTGGGTGATCGTGAGGATGATGCAGGACCAGGCAGAACACCATTTGGTTCTGTTGTCCATGGGGTCATCATGCCTCAGAGTTGACTCAATGGCAGCTGTCCATCTTCTAAGAGCCACAACCATCTCTTTCATCCTTTACTGCCCTAGCCTTGACATTTTGAGTGCTTTGCTTCCCAAACCAGGGCTCCTCACTCTGTCCCCTTGACCTGTGGCCGCCCACTGCCCACTGCCTACCAGCTCCTAGAAACATCTTTATTGAGTATCCTGGTCCCCTAGCTCCTATGGCAGAAATGGATCTAAACAACTCCTCACAACAGCTCCAACAGCTGAGACAGATGGAAGGAAGAGATAGGTGGGTGGGTGGGGGGAGGAACAAGGAGCTTGTAACTATGGCAAGTCTTATCTGGAAAAGCCTTAGGCTAGTGGCCACCTGGGTTTATGGTCTTCTGTAGAGACAATGTCATCTCTTGCATGGCTCCCCTTGGCATTTCTGTTGTTCTGGCTACACAATGCAGGCTGTGTTAGAGAATTACATTGTTCCTAGGAAAAGAAAAGATAAACAAAAAAGGGTTGGTAAGGCAGGATAGTGTAGTACCTTTAAAGAAACTGTCAGAATATTTCTAAATAGCGATGTCTAGCTTAGATCAACAATAACATTGGTGTAGAAGTAGGGAGAAGGCAATGCATTCTTCTGGCCCCGGTGGAATGCGGCCGAACAATGAGATGGGGCCTGCAAAGCAGAAAGTGCTGATTGAAAAGAAGATTTCTGCTCAAGAGGGCAGGGGTTCACTTCCATCTGGATCCCTTTCATTACTCTACAAAGAGCCCTTTCTTCCTCCCCGGCTGTACTAAATAATAACTCGGGACTTTTCCTCACCCCGATTTCTGAGCCACTTCAAGTGTTACTTGGTTACCTATAAAATTCATACCTGGAATAGTGTCTTTGACCTTGGCGAATCTGCACATTGCCCAAGTGCCCAGCCCTTTTTTAGGGTTCTGGCGAAACAGCTTGGCTTGGAAATCTGATAGAAATTTTGGGCCCCCTGAATCGCTGGAAGAGTCCTTGTGTGGGGTAAATGTTTAATGTACTCAGCTGCTAACTGAAAGTTCAGAGGTTCAAATCCATCCGAGGTATCTTGGAAGAAAGGCTTGACAATCTACCATCCCAAAATTAGCCACTGAACCCCCTACAGAGCACAGTTCTATTTCAACATACATGGGTCATTGTGAGCCAAAGTTGACTCAGTGGCAACCGACAGGTTGGAAGTGTTGGCTGGCCATGTGTGCATGTTGGGTTGAGTGTAGAGTGAATCATTTTTCCTATCTACCACTGTGTAGCATAGTGCCTAAGGCACTTGACTGCTAACCAGAAGGCTGGCGGTTCAAACCCACCAGCCACTCCTCGGAAGGAAGGTTGGGCAATCCTACTTCCGTAGTGATACTGCCTTGGAAACCCAAGGAGGGGTCGCTATGAGACGGGGCCGACTCGACGGCAAACAACAACAACAACACTGTTAGACCGGGAAAAAATGTGTTATCCAGAGAGAATCACATGGGCTCCCCTTCCTCCAAGCTCACTGGCTCCTTTAAGGCCAGCTCCTAAAGTAAGAGCTGTATCCTGGGGTTCCTAGTTTGCTCTGGTCTCTGCCCATCCATCTTCCATTCCTGCAGGTCTCTGAGTCCTGGACTGCTTGCCTAGCTTGGGTCTCTGTGTTCGTCTGGTCATGACTTGCTGCCCTGGCCTGGATGTTTTGAATGCTTTGCCTCCTAAATAGGTGCTCCTCATCTAGTCCACCTACCCTCACCCACCCATCCCCTGAGTGATACAGTGACTTACAGAGTGGAGTGTGGGAAAGAATCCAACCAGCTTAGGCATTGGAGCTGGATTTGAGTCCAGGCTCCACCACTCACTCACTACGGGACCTGGTACAATGTTTAACAAGCTTGAACTTCTCTTTCCTCATCTCTGAAACAGAGATAACACAATTCTTCTTGCAGAGTTTCTGTGTGGATTAGAACTCTTGTATGCTGGAGTCTGGCCCTCCAAAGGCACCCAGCTTTTGTCACTGAAGACAGCTCTTGTTGTTCCCCTCACCTGCATTGTGTAGGTTAGATGGTTGCTCCATACACCTTCACAATGGACTGTCCAGCCAAGGCCTCTGTAAACAAGCACCTTTCATTGCACAGCTGATGAGTCAAACCAGATGGGAGTGAGGGGACGTGATCTAATGTCACTGAGCTTCTTCCATGTCCACGTGGTCTGCTGGGAGCACCAGCTATCTTATTTAATGCTCAAATTGCCTAGGAGGGAGGCACTACTGTTACGCTCATCTTATAAGAGAGGGGGCTGAGACTCGAGGCAGAGGCTGGCGAGCCAGGCTGGAAAGCCATAACTGGAACTGGAGACCAAGATGAAGGCTGGAAAGGAAAGAAGAGACCGGGTACCTCAGTGCTGAAGCTGTTGTCAGGAGCCATCAAGTCAACCTCTGGCTCACAGTGACCCCAAGTGACAGAATAGAATCGCCCCATAGAGTATTTGTGACTGTCATCTTTACAGAAGTAGATTGGCAGGTCTTTCTTCCATGATGCCACTGGGTGAGTTTGAACCACCAACCTTTCAGTTAGTAGCTTAGTGCTCAACCGTGCTGAATCTACTGACCCCTAAAATATCCTCAATCTAGGAACCGTATCGGACACCAAGCCTTGGGGGGACCAACCAACAGAGGCAGGCTAAGCACCTCTGTGGGTGGGGTAGCTCTGAGAGGATTTGGGGGGCCTGCAGGGTCTATTTCACTGGTGGACACAAGCTCTACATATCATGACTTTCCCAGAACAGTGGCACCCTTGCTAGGAGGAGGAAACAGGAGACAGCAGTGGAGGTGAGTGGAAAGAGGTCCTTCAGCTGTGGGGTCAGTGCGCTGCAGCCTGTCCAGTCTCTCTCCGACAGCCTCCTTCCCAGTCCCTTCTCTCAAACCTGCAGGCTACCTCCTCATTGCTCATTGCTTCTCTCAGCAGCTCTCTGTAACCTCATCTTCTTCTGCAATCACTTCCTCCTCCCTCCCACTAAGAGTCCTGGGTGGTGCAGTGGTTAAAGCACTCAACTGCTAACTGAAAGGTGGCTGTTCAACCTCCCCAGCCACTCCTTGGGAGGAAGATGAGGCAGTTTGCTTCCATATAGATTACAGCCTTGGAAACTCTATGGGGCAGTTCTGCTCCGTCCCATAGTGTTGCTATGGGTCAGAATTGACTCAAAGGCAGTAGGTTTGGGTTTCCTCCCACTGGAGTCCTGGATGGTACAAACAGTTAAGGATTAACTACAAACTAAAAGGTTAACAGTTCAAATCCTCAGAAGACAGCCGTAGCAATCTGCTTCCAAAATGTCACAGCCATGAAAAGTCTGTGGAACATAGGTCTACTCTGACACAGTCCTCATGAGTCAGAACCAACTCGATGGCAACTAGTTGGTTTGTTTTTCCTCCCACTGGGATTCAGCGCCCAGAGAGGCACCTCACTGGCCTGGAGCCACACAGCAAATCAACTGCCTGCAAACGTCCTGAGATTCTGTTCCTGAGATGCTGCTGCCTCATCCCTGGGAATGAGTCAAGGCCAGTCTTTTCTTCCTCCCCCAGAGGCAAGATAATACAGCCCCTTAAAATGACAAGGTTTGTTCTCCCATTTAGAGGCAAGAGCTTCATGGGCTGGCTTTTCCAGAACCTTTCACAACCTGCCCGCTCAGGGGAATGCTTGCTATCTCTCATCTCCCCGAGCTGTGAAACCAAAATACAGAATAAAGGCCTTTCCTCAGGGGCCCTTAATCTCGTGGTAAATTGTGGGCAAGGAGTCCTCTCTCCCTGGTCACACCTGCCGGGTTCAGGTTTAAAGCCCAGGGCACAGCAGACAGAGAGGGCAGCAGGGCGGGCAAAGACAGAGCTATTGCGTTGCTTGTTTTAGTCCTGAGGTCCCAGCTGGGAGGCGCAGAGACAAGCAGGCCTGCGGAGGCCTTCAGGGTAGATTTCGCAGCGCTGGGCACAAGTTAACCCACCTGGCATTGCAGTGTGGGCTCTTGGCCTGGGGACACATGTATGGGGAGGAGAGGAAGACCGTGGTGGTATGAGAGGGCAATGTCACAGAGAGGTCAACACGGAACTTTAGCATCAGCTGAAGCGCCAACCCCTATGGCGCTGGGGGTAGGGATGGAGGGTAGAGAGGCTGAGGTCTCAGCCTTCCTCCCCTGCTCCCGGAAGAGCAGACCCCAAGCTCTGACTATCCAAACCGCTGGCCTGAGACTGGGAAAGCTGTTCCTGGAAGGTTTGGGCGGAAGTGTTCTCTGCACCTTTGCTGTTAATGAAGACATGACAGGAGAACATTTTGCAACTGTACAAGGGCAGGAGAGTTCTGATCAAAACAGGAGGCCATCCCACTGTCTCCTGGGCCTCTGCACCTCCCCTCTTTCCAAGGCTGGGATATTTTCCAGAAGAGGGAAGAGGTACTAATTGTCTACACAGAGAAGACCCATCCTGGGTGCTGAGTAACTCCCACACTTGATGACAGTGATTCTGCACTCTTATTCAAAGGGGCTATCTGGCCTGGGAGGCCTGAAGCCAGCCGGTCTTGTACAGCTGCATGGACAAAGGCCTCGGTCCAGCCACCCAAGTGCTCAGGCAAGGAGCTTCCAGTGGGGCTAGAGGAGAGAGTGGTGAGACTTTCTGCTGAAAGAGTTCCCAGCTGATGGAGCAGTCCCTCCTCTCCAGCACCTGGTCTTGGAAGGAAACGTATTGATGTCAGATGCTGTCCAGTAGGCCCCAACTCCTGGTGATCCCACGTACAATGGAACAGAATGTTGCACCATCCCCGTGGCTGGTTGCAGAGATGACCATTGTGATCCGCATGGTTTGCACTGACTGATTTTCAGAAGTAGTCCTCCAGGCCTTTCTTCCTGGTGTGTTTTAGTCCAGAAGCTCCACTGAAACCTGTTCAGAACCACAGCAACACACAAGCCTCACTGACAGAGAGTGGTGGCTGCACATGAGAGGCCTTGGCTGGGATTCAAACTTGGGTCTCCTCCATGGAAGGCAACAATTCTACCACTGAACTGCCAATGAGTCTCCAGAAGAATCTGTAGGGAGACAATATGAATAAGGGTTAACACTGGCCTTTGGTATCAGCTGACTTAGGGTTCCCATCCTAGCTCTACTACTTCCTTGGGCTCGCTGAACTGCCGTCATTCATGGAGATGAGAATAAGAGGGGGTTTATAGAGTTTCCATGTGGATCAAGTGAGGTAAGTCTTGTAAAGCCCCCGGTACAGGGCAGCCATCCACGCACAGAGGTGGGTATTGTTAAGACGTCGCACAGGGCTGGAGCACAGGAAGTGTCTGACAAATGTTTGTTGCCTAATGAGGATGAGAAAATTCTAGGGTAATGGCACTGCTTCTAAAAGAGCAAGGCTGCCTCTCCCTGCATCACTGTCCTTGGAAGACCCGCAGAGCATCTGTGGAATTCTAACACATCACATCTCTCAGTGGAGAAAGGAAAGGAACTCTCTTCATGCTAAGAAGAGCATTCTGGGACCTGGGCTCTAGCCGTAGCAGGGACAGTCCCCCAATGTGCCAGAGGCAGGACCCAGGGACACGGCCATTCTCTCAGAGGTGCTGGAAACTGCTGGGTTCCTCACACAGACAACAAATGATGTCTGGAGCAGATGGCAGGGCTGGGTGTTCCTGGCTGAGCTGACAGAACCCTGTTTGCCTGGAAATTCCCTCCAGTTCCAGGGAATCCCTGCCAGATGTTCTCACCCACAGCTTGGCTGAGCAGGAGCAGTGAGGAGCTAAGGAGCAGGGCTGGAAAGCTAAGCCAGTCTTATACCCAGACAAAGAAAACAGCCAGCTATAAGACCAGTCGAAAGGCTCTGGTGCCTTCAAGGACCACCCATCACCACTAATAACCACCCAAAGCTCCACTAATAAGTAGCCATTCCTTTGGATAAGTCAGTGCTATCGTAGAGAGTTCTTGTTCAGACTTTAATCCTCCTGGGCAATATGACCTGGGACAGAAAACCCATAAAACCCTTGCCACTCAAATTGTGATGCAACAACACTGGGCGTCACTTGTTTAGAGCCTCAGCCCTCGCCCTGGACCTAGTGAATGGAAGTCTGCATTTTAACAAGATGCTCAGGTGATTCGTATGCACATTTCAACTGGAGAAGTGCTACTTAAACAATTACTGTCCATTGCCTTTCTAGATTGAACCTCCAAGAGGATGGGGATTTTTGCTTTGTTAGCTACTATGTCATCAGGGCCTGAGTAGTTCACTATTCTGCACAGAGTATGTGATAATTAAATGCTTGTTGAGTAAATAAATTAACATCCTTTAAGGCCTGAAGCACAGGTGGCCTTGAGTCTGAATGAACTGGAAAGCAACAGGTTTTGTTTATTTCTTGGTTGAGGGCCCAGTGCCCCATAACCTCAGGAGAAAAGTACCCAGGATAGGTAAGTTTTGATGTAGAAAGAAGAAATCGGACGGGCCCAAGGCTCTCAGTGGGGAAGGGAGCTGAAAGAAGGAGTGGTAGGGCAGAGCAAGCGGAAAGACTGGCCTCCCAGGTAAACTTGAAAATTACTCCCAGAACTAGAAGTGAAAATGAGACTTGGAGGGAAAGGAGACAGGCACCTTCTGCTAGAGGTGTTCTTTCTCCTCCACCTCCACCTTCAGCTGGACCCTTCTAGGGCTCTTCCTCAAGCAGCCTGTCTCCTTCAACAGCCCCCTCACAGTCCCCGTATGTCTTCAGGCTCCTGACCACCTTCTCTGGTGAAGGCATGATCAGCCCCTTTGCCCCACTCCGCAGGCTGCTGCCTCCACAGGGGACCTTGGGTAATGTGGGTGGGCCCTTGGAGGTGGCAGGTCCCAATCCTGGCCCTGGGCCATTTCCAGAGCACAGACTTCTGCCCAATTGGTGGTGTAGTGCCTAAGGCATTTGACTGCTAACCAGAAGGCTAGTGGTTCAAACCCACCAGTCACTCCTTGGAAGGAAGGTTGGGCAATCTACTTCCGTAGTGATATTGCCTTGGAAACCCAAGGAGGGGTCCCTATGAGTCAGGTCCAACTCGATGGCACATAACAATGACAACAGATGAAGAAACCAAGGTACAGAGATGAAGCTATGAACCTTAATCCGGCTGGAGCTAGGACTTCAGCACACGTCTGCCTACAACTCTAAAGACTTGAACTTCATCAGGATGCCACAGTCCTGTTGTTTTGGCAAACCCTTTTCTTTAGAAGAGGCTGCTGCCACCCAGACAACTCTGGCACAGGATCTGGGAGGTATTCATTTTTAATTCACTTTGATGGCAAGAGAGTGTGTCCTTACAGGCTCACCAAGGAGCCAGTGACTTCAAGGAATTTTCTTGAGTCCCATTGCCCACAATTCACTCTCAGTGACATCTCAGTGTTCAAATTCCAGCTCTTCAGCAGGGCTTTGGTGACCTTTCTTTCTGAAAAACAGCACATCTGCTGTTATGAGTTGAACTATG
>NW_006921605.1:21656284-21663246 GCF_000298275.1 Orycteropus afer afer
CTTGTTTGGAAAGAGGGTCTTTGCAGATAGTATCCATTAACGTGAGCTTATACTGCAGTAGGGTGGGTCCTAATCCAGTATGAATGGTATCCTTGGAAGAAGAGAAGGGACAAAGAGACAGATGGCAGATGGAGGCAGAGATTGTCATAATGCTGTGAAAAGCCAAGGAAGGCCTGTGGCCCCCAGAATCTGGAAGAGAAAAGAAGGGATCTTTCCCTAGAAACTCAGTGAGAGCCTGGCCCGGCTAACACCTTGATTTCAGACTTTTAGCTCCAGAAAACGTCAAGAGAATAAATTTCTGTTGCTATAGGCCACCCACTTTGTGGAACTTTGTTACGGCAGCTCTAGGAAATTAAAACACCCACTCACCTCCACCTCTATTCATCCCGTTTCCCCGCTTTCTATTACTCCATCGCATAAAGAGTCCCTTGACTTGATACTGCACACCTAGGTTTGTTTTTTCAGCTGTCTCTCCACCAGAATGTGAGCTGCATGAGGACAGGGATGTTGGCTAGTTTACTGCTTGGGTCTTGGCACACAGTAGGTGTTCTATCTATACTGAATAAATGAATGAATGAGTGCTTACAATATCATGCATGAAACAGTACTTTTCCAAATCTGTACCAGTTCACAGTGAACCAGCTCACAGTGCTCTAGGAATTTGCTAATAAGAGTAATAGCCAGGAAAAAAAAAAAAAAAAAAAAGAGTAACAGCCAACGTTTGCCAGAGATTTGCTTTAAATAAATCACAATGGATCTGCTTGTTCAGCCATGGAATATTTATTGAGCACCTGCCAGTCACTGTAGTAGGTTCTGGAAAAACACGACGAACAAGTCCCCATTCCCCAGGGATTTGTATTTTAGTGGGGGAGATGGACACTGAATAATCCCCACAGATAAATATCGACACTACATCATAAGTGCGGGGGCTGACCAGCAGCCTGACTGGGTCTGGTGAGTGACGATGGATTTGAGTTTGCTCTACCTATTTACGGGAGCTCTGGTGGCGTGACTGCTAACCAAAAGGCTGGCGGTTCAAACCCACCAGCCACTCCTAGGAGGGAAGGTTGGGCAATCTACTTCCATTCCATAGTGATACTGCCTCAGAAACCCAAGGAGGGGTCACTATAATTCAGGTCCGACTCAATGGCACATAACAACAAACAAGGGCCTTACATTTTGTTTTGCACCGAGCACTACAAATTACGTAGCTAGTCCTGGTTTCCAGGCTAAGGTTTGGAACCATCTTTGCCTAAAGAGAGATTACGGGTAGGCAGTGCTCCTGCACTGGAGGGACCGCCCCCCAAGGTCTTCTCTGGCAGCCAGGGCCTCACTTCCCTTTGCTGGGTGAGGGGGAGTCCACTCTTCTTTATGCACCCTGGGTAAAGTATTTGGCTGCTAACCACAAGGTAGGCGGTTCAAACCTATCAGCTGCTTCTCAAGAGGAAGATGAGAATCTACTTCTGTAAAGATTTATAGCCTAGGAAACCCTATGGGGGTCCCTATGAGTTGGAATCGACTCTACAGCAGTGTTGTTGTTTTTTTTCTTTGCACCCTACTTTCCCCAGACAGTGGTGTGAGGCTGGCTCAGAGCAGCATTCTCGTTTTCCCTCTCTCCTTCCTGCAGGCCCCATCGCGTGCAGAGCCAGAGAAGTGATGGTTTGCCTTAGGCTGCCCCTCAGGCTCCTGACCTACTCAGCCTCGTCTGCGGCAGGAGAACATCCTTCCTGCCTGGCCTGGGGCAAGAAAAGTCGCAAGGAATCTCCATAACGCAAGAGAGAGACCCATGGTGGAAAGCTACTTGGCAGGTAAAAGGAGTGGCCTCATTAGACCTCAAACATAAATTCTTGAGGTTTTTTTAAAAGCATTTTGTTGAATGATATGTACCTGTTACACCCTTTTGTGTAAAAAAAACAAACAAAAACCCACCCTCATATACACACTCACTAATACTTATTTTCTGTGGGCCCATGTATACATGTGGGAACTTTTTTTGTTGTTGTTTTATTGTGATTTGGGTGAAAGTTTACAGAGCAAATTTACTTTCCATACAGCAGTTCATATACACTTTGTCTCATGACATTGACTACAATTTACCCCAATGCAACAGCTCCCTTCTCATTTCCTCCTGACAGTTACCTCTTCCCTGTGTCCATCCCTCCATGCACTCCTTTTTAATGTGGAAAGATCACACCAAATTCGTAAGAGTTGTTACCTCTGAAAGTCAAGGGAGGGTCAAGGAGGAAATCATCTGTGACTACATAACAATTTAAGGAGCTCTGTTGGCTTAGCAGGTAAGCATTGGGCTAATAACCAGAAGGTCAGCAGTTCATAACCTACCAGCTGCTCCAGGGAAGGAAGATGGGGCGATCTACTTCCATAAAGATTTACAGCCCAGGAAAGCCAGTGAGGGTTGCTATGAGTCAGAATCCACTCAGTGGCCATGAGTTTGGTTTTGTTTTTTATCTAACAATTTACAAGGAGAATCACTTGTGTGGTTTATTTTAAGCACAGATGGTCCAACAGTGGGACAGAGAAGGGTGTCTGTCCTTTCCTTCCTGGGGTTCCGTTAGGGTCTCTGTCCAACTGACTGCACAGCACCCTGCAGGTGACAGAGCCCTACCACCTCCGTCATCTGCGGGGCTGCCTGTAGTAACACCTGGAGGTTTGTTACCATTAGTTGCTGTCCAGTCTATTCTGATCATGGTGACCCCGTGTGTACAGAGTAGAACTGCTTCATAGGGTTTTCAAGGTGGTGACCTTTCAGGACCAGATCACCAGGCCCATCTTTGGAGGGATCTCTGGGTGGATTTGAACTGCCAGTCTTTTGGCTGATAGTCTAGTGCCTAACCATTCACACCACCTTCCTTGAAGTTTAGGGCAGGTGTAATTATTATCCCCATTTTACAGTTGAAGCAACAGTCAGAGAGGTCAAGTGATTTGCCTATAGACATTAAGCCAGGAAGCTGCAATCTGGGACTCTTGGCTCCTCCAAGCCATGTCAAGGACCGTGGAGGTGGCTGGCAAGGGTCCAAGCCATCTACTTACTCCCTGTGAGCTACTTAGGATCTGCAGGGCTTATGATGCCCTTCCAGGCATTTAGATCCATTCTTTTCCCTTCCCTTCCTACCACCCTCTCCTTCTCCTTCTGAACCCCAAAGGTGATTCTCCCCACTAATCGTCTTATGGTGCTGGGAGCTACCTCTGCTGGGATGGGAGAGGCATTCAAACAGCAGCAGACGGAGCAGAGACCTCTGTTCCATGGTTGGCAGCCCCAGTTCTCTGCCCATCCAGAATCAAGCTTCCACACTTCCATTTCCTTCCAAAAGAAATCCCAGGCCTTGCTGCATTTGCATCTATTGATTGATTCCCTCTTCTCTGGCTCCTCCCACCTTCTTGGACCAGCCTCCATGTCAGAGACGGTTCCAGGTCACTAGACTCTAGACTCAGCCAACTTCTTGGTCAGTGGTTCTCCAGAAGTCAGTGCCATGCTAGCCACACAAAAACCATGAGGAACCTGTTAAACACGCTGATGCCTGGGCCCCAGGCCCAGATATGCTGATTCAGTATGTCTCTGGTGGGGCCCAGAAATCTGTAGTTTTTAAAAACAAACCCTAAATGATACTGATAGTCAGTCAAATTTGGAAATCACCCATCTAGTCCAAATCTTTCATTCAAAAATCAGGTAAATCCAAATCCAAAGAGATAAAACTATTGTAGGAACCACAAGGTCCTTACTACCCCCATGACGAAGAACCAATGATCACAACAGGTTGAAGCGGGAAAGCAAAAGGTTTATTGAGTATCGATACCCAAGGACACAGTGAGAGTCACTCCTCTAAAAATGTCTGTCTTCCTGAGCAAAACCAAATGCACTGCCATCAAGCCGGATCCGACTCAGAGCAACCCCTCCTTGGGTTTCCGAGGGAGTAGCACTATGGAAGTAGATTGCCCAACCTTCCTTCCGAGGAGTGGCTGGTGGGTAAACACGATTATATAGGGAGATGGGAAGGGGGTTGAATGATCCCTTGGATTGCAAGGAATGTCTTCATTCTTCTTTTCCTGGTTCCTCCGGACTCAGCATCCCTCTTCCCAGGGTCGTCTTGCTTCATAGGCCACGGTTCTCAGCCAAAACCAGTCGTGGGAGAGGGTTCTGCTTAGAAGAATGTATAATCGAAAGTAACAAACCTAATGAACTCAGCGTCCATAAAGAGGTTGGCTATTCTATTTACTTAAAAGAAAGCAAAAAGGAGGGAACGATAGCAGGTTAGTCACTATAATGAATGAATGTCTGCTTTAACCATGCCTGCCTGTCTGTGAACGTTCCGCAACTCTCAGTGAGGCGCTCCTTTGGCCTCCCACTTCAGCCTTCCACAAAACGACTCGTCCAAGGTCACACAGCTAATGAATTGAAAGAAAATATCTGGAAACTACTACTCTCCCATCCCCAGACACAACATACCAACAGATGCCCACACACCTCCTTCTCCGTGCACCGGGCCCAGGGCATTAACTCTCTAGGCTTCCTTCCTGGGGCCTGACTAAAATCTGCTCCCTTCACTTCTAGGCCACAGGCCCCAAAGTCTGGGCCAGCATAGTCCCCACGGAGCCGGGGACAGGAGGGTAGTTTCTCAGTGAAAGATGTCACCCCGCAGGGGCCAGGATCTGGCATTGTTCTCCTGCCCAGTCAGAGCCCAGGTCACAAACCAAACAATGATGAAACCTGAGCTGCCCCTCCCTGTCCTTGCTTGTCCCCAGAGGTTCCAGGGCCTGGCCCCTTAGCCACCTTCCCCAAGACTCAGGTATCACACACCTGGGCCCCAAGCCAGGCTGCTGGTTCCCAGGACACTCTCCTCCTCCCTCAGGCCTGGGAGGATCCCAGGAGATTGCCCTTAGCTGCGGGGGAAATGGCTGAAGAGGTTGGGAGGACGGAGGGCAGGTCCTAAGGCAGTGGAGCCCCCTCCTGGGTCCCCAGTGACCCTCTGCCACACTATCAGCAAGCCCTGAGTAGACAGCCAGGTATTTTGGGTCCTTCACTCTGGACTAGTCTTCCTGCCAGTCCCTTCACTGCCAGCCCTGTGCCCCCAATGCTTCTGCCTTGGCCCTTGTCCTAGTTTTCCAGACACACTCGTTGATAGTCACCCTTTCCTGTAAGTTGCAGTCCTTAAGTTTCTAGTGTCCAGGGGTATTCTAAGAGTGGGTCCTTCTGCTTCTCCTGATTGTGACCATGTTCCCTCCTGTCTGGTACACATGGGGGTGGACAGCAGAGATAGAAAGATCATTAAGGCCTAAGATTCATACTGAACAGAATGGCTAAAATAATTCTCGACAACACCAAGTGCTGAGAAGTGAAGCAACTGAAAGTGACAAAAATTGCTTCAGGGAAGGCAAAATGAATAGAATTTTCAAAAACAATTTGGCAGTTTCTTAAAAAGTTAAACATATACTCATCATACAACCCAGCAATCCTACTCAGAGTATTTCAAGACGAATGAAAACTACGTTCGCAGGAAGATGGCCCAGCAGTAACAAAGCCATCTCCACTGTGGTGTCCGTCTCCTTCCCAGAAGAATGAGGAGCACCACCCCCAGCCCCAACCTCATTCAGGCGTCATTGGAGTAGGGGACCTGGGCCCCAATGTGCCTGTAATGAGGCAGCACCCACCCTCCCCCTGCTGGAGCAGTGTCAGAAAAAGCAGCTAAAACTGAAGTTTTAAATAAGATCCAGGATCTCATAACAAAATTCAAAAATGTCCAGGCTTCAGTCCAAATTCACTCATTACACCAAGAACCAGGAAGATCTCAAACTGAGTGAAAAAAAGACAACCAACAGATTGACAAAGATGCAAAAGTTATTTGACAAGGATTTTAAAGCAGCGAAATAAAAGTAGTTCAACAAGCAATCATGAACAAGGAGAAAATAGAAACCCTCAACAAAGAAACAGAAAGCCTCAGAAAAAGAAGTCGATTTCAACAAGAGCCCAATGGAACTTTGGGAACTGAAAATGCAATAACGAGAATAAAAAGCTCAGCGGGTGAGGTCAACAGGAGAAAGGAGAGGACAAAGGGCAAATCAGTGACATAGAAACTAGAACAACAGAAAGTACCCAATCAGAACAAGAGAGAGAAGACCGATGGGGTGGAAACGAACAGAGCCTCAGGGACTGTTCATTTCATTATTGTTTATTATACCGTCAGAGTATAATAAAAGATGTAACACTTGTGTCTTCCAAGTCTTAGAAGGACAAAAGACAGGAATCTATTCTCTCACAGGTCTGGAGGTCCGAAGTCCAAAACTGAGGTGTTGTCAACAGGGTTGGTCTCTTCTGGAGTCTGGAGGGAAATCTGTTCCATGCCTCTCTCCTAACTCGGGGGCTTGTCAGCCATCTTTGAGGTTCCTTGGTTTGCAGATGCATCATTCCAGTCTCTGCTTCCATTTTCACGTGACTTTCTCCTGTGTCTCCAAACCTCTTCTTATAAGGACACCGGTCACTGAATTTAGGACACACCCTAATCCAGTATGACCTCTTAACTTGATTACATCTGCAAAAGACCTATTTGCAAATAAAGTCACATCCAAAGACTCTGGGTGAGCATGAATTTGGGGGGCTACGGCACATAACAACAACAATGCTAGGTAAAGGGCCCCCAGGACCCCAACGTGTGAATCTATAATTATCTCAAAATAAAGAGTTTAAAATTAATTAATTAATTAAAACTTGGGAGAGGAAGAAAAAAAATATCACATAGGAAAACATTCTTTAAGATGAAATAAGAAAATCTTCACCCAAATCACAATTTAAAAAAAAAAAAGATGAAATAAGATTGGACAAGGCTTCCAAACAAGGACTGACCCATAATGACCCTATAGGACAGAGTAGAACCGCCCTATGGAGTTTCCAAGGCTGTAATGTTTATGGAAGCAGACTGCCACATCTTTCTCCCACCTCTCAGTGCACAGCT
>NW_006921605.1:21663736-21670358 GCF_000298275.1 Orycteropus afer afer
CCCAATGGGTATGGTGGGTACAAATGTCAGGAGTGGTACTTTGGTATTGGATGGGAATGGTTAGAAGCGGAGAGAACTGACATTTGAAAGATGAAAGAGATTTATCAACTTTTCTGGGCAATGGCGCTTTGGTGGAACAGTGGTTAAAGCATTTGACTGCCAAACAAAAGATCAGTGGTTCAAATCCACCAGCCTCTCCACTGATGAAATGCTTCTGGAAAGATTTACAGCCTTGGAAACCCTATGGGGCAGTACTTACAGCCTTGGAAACCCTATGGGGCAGTACTACTCTATCCCATAGATTTGATATGAGTTGGAATCAACTCAATGGTGGTGGATTTTTTGTGTGTTTCTGGGCAAAGCACTGCCCCGCCCCCTTCCTCGCCAGGCGATCTGAATGGGAGCGAACATCTTTTCACATCTTGCTCACAGTGACTGACCTAAGCATGAGCACTTGGTCCAGGTCAGGCCAGTCACGGCACTTCCCTACCCCCAGGTTTCAAAAACTGGTGGAGAAGATGGTGGGTAACCCAAGCCTCACCAATCAGAATCTTTCTCTGTTTGTTCTAACTGTAGGTGGAGTAAAGAGCTTCCGTCTTCATTGTGGAAACTAGGGGAACTGAGCCTTGCAGGGGACAGCTGCATGGAAGAAGCTGTCTGAAGGGGAAGGAAACCAGTACCCAGAGAATCAGAGATGAGACAACAGGAGGTCTTAGAGTCTTTAGTCTTTATTTGTCTCTGAGGCAGGCTGCATTCCGCAGCCAGTGATTCCAGTACTCGGACCAATAAATCCATCCACCCCTCTTTTTCCAGAAGCCGGAGCAAAGCACACTGGGACCTTGAGCCTCTGGTGCAGTGAGGGGAGGCTGGTGTAGGTGTGCAGGTGGCTCATGGTCAGAAACGCCTGTCCCCTCTGATGAACCCTGGAAGCAATACTGAGGTTCTGAAGCCCTGCATGCCAAAGAAGCGAGAACATAAGGACTATGTTCCCAAGTACTGAGTCCCCGCCCTGTGCAGATAGCACCTCCACTGGGTAGGGAATAGTCCCGTCTTACTGAGAACACCGAGGCTCATAGAAGTGAAGTAAGTTGTTCGAGTAACATGGTAGGAAGAACATATCCTGGGGAAGAGCAAAGACTCAATTATGTCTGACTTTGAAGCTAATTTCTTTCCAAGTCAACACCCGGTCACCCCAGAAACACAAGGATTTCTCTCTCAGCAAGGCTCATCTGCTTAGATTACCTCCAAACTTCCCATCTCGGACATCCCAGCTGCTCTGATTCTCAGAACCACATGGGTCCTTGGTGGTTGAATCAGACACGTGTGGGACAGTGTCCATGCTGGATTTGGAACCCGGAGTAAGTTCCTTAACCTCCCTCCGTTTTCCCATCTCTCATTCAAGTTAATAATAGTAACTACTGACTAGGGGTGTTGTGCGGATTAAATGAGACAGTGAACGGACAATGCTTAGCACAGGCATAGATCGTTATGAAAGAGGAGCCTGGAACCAGAACCATGTCCTGTCACCAGGTCGGCCCTGTGACATCCCTAATCTCCCAGCTCTGCCTTTCTGCCTCCTCCCAACCTCAGCCCTGCTCGGGCCATTCTTGCCTAAACTTTCCCAAATGTCACTCTTTGATTTTTCCTTCTTTATGCTCTGTATCTTTATCTAGGTGACATTTTCCTTTCCTTCCACGGGGACTGTTGCTAGAACAGGAGCCGAGTGGAAATAATAACAGGGCCTCTAGTCAGGCTCCCCCAAAGGGGAGGAGGGTATTTTGGCCTAGAGACAGCCAGAGGGAGTCCCCAGGGAGGGTGGAGGGCCCAGGGTGAGAGACTACACTGAGGGAACGCACTGGGCATTTCTGCGGCTACACCTAAGGGCAGGCCTCCCTCTCTAGGAAAAATGCCACTGACAGAATCTCAAGTTTGAGGAGTCAGTAATGTAGTTCAGCTCTGGAGTTCCTCACAAACCTGAAGCCTTCTACGCAGAGACTTGGGGGCAGACTAAAATGCCTTCTAGCACTTTCTGCTCACAAGTGACTATGCAGGCTGGCTCGGTTGGATCATCCATACGTGTCCCCTGGCTGAATGAAGTGACTAAGATGCAGAGCTTGGCAGTGACTCCTCCCACCATAGCTGGGCTGTCCCAAGGCAGCATACTGTAGTTGGTGGTTCGACTCGGGTAGTCTTCATCTTGGAATCCTCCGTGCATCTGGTACCTGGGATACATTGATTAGTGTCTCAGTGAGGGTTGGATGAAGTGACATAAACCCCTCCTCCCTGAGCAGGACCTTCTGGGAGGAGGTGTGAGTAGAACATGATCAATTTACAGACCTGGCTCCCCATAGTCTGCCCAGTTCATGATGCCTCCACGTTCTCCAGGCGTGGGCCCCAATGTGCCTTCTTACCCTCCACCCCTGGACATAGCTAAATGGAACAGAGAAGAACATCTCCTGAAGCTAGTCAATCAGATTCTCTCCTCCAGGAATTTGAACTTTGTACCTGAGACACAGAGCAGGTGAAGGGTATAAATGACGACCCCTAGAAGGAATGCCTGTGAGCGCAGAGCAGCACAGTCCCAGAGCTCCCCTTGCTGCTGTTCCTCTCAAGACCTATGTTGTTAGTAGAAGCCCCAGTGTCTCCCCAGTTCATCCCACTGTCGGCCTGAGCTGGCTCAATTTCATTTTGTGTTGCTTGCAAACAAAGAGCCTCTACTACTCGTCCCCACAAACCCTTCAGGAACCCACCTATTGCCCAACAGGAGGGCATATGTGTCACTGTCAATCAGACGTGACCACTGCAATTTGCAAATCACAAATCTGCTCTTTCTTCTCCTCACCTCATGGGAAGAGGATTATCCTCAGTTTCCAGAGGAGGAAATTGGGGCCCAGGGGGAGTAAGTGGCTTGCTTGCTCAGTAATATACCATGCATAGCAGGCCTGGCGCTTGCTCAGTGATATACTGTGCACAGCAGACCTGGGGCTGGAGAGTCAGGTGTCCTGGCTCCTAGTCCAGTGCTCAACCCTCTCCACACGTGGCTTTTCTGAGCTCAGCTCCTGACCCTCCCACTGTCAGGGCCACAGCTGCCGCCTCCCTCTGCCATCATAACTGATGAGCACTCTTATTTCATAACATCATGCCTTTGCATACACTGTTCCCTGAATACCCTCCATGTCTCCACTAACAAGTAGGCACCCCAGAAGTTGTCCGCATCCCTCAGGCCACCAGTGCAAGGGCCCCTGGGTCCACTCCCTGCAGGGCTGGTGGTGTTGGCAGGTGAACTCTTTCCACCTGTGGCTACAGCCACTTAGATACCAATTCCCTGGCTCATCGCCCCCGTGCTGGGATGCTCCCCTTAAAGTGCAGCCTAATCCTCCTTCTTCCCATCAGCTTCCTCCATTAGTTCAGTTACCTGCACCGGTAAAGCCTCCCCCATGTGGGTGTCACTGTCGACAGCTGGCAGCCAGCCCGGGGATCCATCGTTGGTTCAGCCCCAAACTCTCTCTTGGGGAAGCAGTCACTGAATCTTCCTGCCTATATCACCCTCCTTGACTCTGCTCTCGACGGGCCACGGCACTGGCTTGGGCCTCCCTATACTGAGCCCAACCTGATCCTTCACCCCACCTCAAGGCTTTTGTCTCTGCTGTCCATGAGGAGGGAGCCAAGGAAGGGGTGGAAGCCTTCCCTGAGTGAAAATTTGAGAGGCGAGGAGGAAGTGTGTCTCCTGCTGCCAACCGTTCCACCACGCAAGGCTTCCTTGCTGCACCTCTGCCTCCAGACTCTCAAAGCACATTAGAGCGTGTGGTTCCTGGGGCATTGTCACACCAGGCATGGTGCTCCATGCTTACTTGGTGTTATCTCCTTTAATCCTCAACACACAATCCCCATGTTCTGGGTGAGAAAATGAAGAGCTAAATGGATTAAGGAACACAGAGAAGTGTGTTCATTCATTTATCCATTCAAATAACATTTACTGAATACTATTATGTGCTAGTCACTGTTCTAAGCATTGAGGATGGGTAGACATGGGGAGAGGATGGATAATAAACATCAACAAAGAATGCATATAATATAATGTCAAGTAACAGCAATTGCTCTGGAGAAATAAAGAGTAGGGCCAAGGGATGCAGAACGATAGGAGACCTGCTTCAAATGTCAGGGGCTTTCTCTCTGATGAGATAACAGTTGACCAGAAATCTGGATAAAGTGAGGAAGAGCATCCTGCAAAGCCCTGGAGGAAGAACATTCCAGAAGGAGGGAATAAATAGCAAAGGCATTCTGATGGGAATGAGCTTGGAGTGTCTAAGGAACAGCAAGAAGCCTTGTGTGGGTGGAGCAAAATGTGTGAGTAGGAGAGAAATGGATGAGTTTGGCCTGGACTAGACAATGCAAGGTCTTGCATTAGCATAAGCCAGCTGCTGTAACAAAGAGCTCCCAGGTTTTGGTGGCTTAACACAGTAAAGGTTCATTTTTTTTGCTCATGAATCAGTTCAATTAATATCATGGGGTTAGAAGTAGTCAGGGTGCAGGTACCTCTCATCTGTGTCTATTAGGCCCACCTCCAGCGTCCTCACGGGATCCCCCATATCTAGCCAGGGATGGGAGAAGAGAGCATGTGCGTGAAGCACCTCACTCTCAAGTGCCTCGGCCTGGAATGACGCCACTTCCACACACGTTCCATTGACAAGAGCCAGTGCTTGATCCCCATCCCTCACGCCCCATGCAAAGAAGCTGAGAGACGCTGTAGCAGGGAGCCTGGGCCAGAGAGAATGTGCATGTTACCCACTGCCAACAGCCTCTGCCATGGGCCTTGGAGGCTTTGGTGAGGCACTTGGATTTTATTCTAAAAGTGATGAGAAGCCATTGGAAGGTTGAGAAGAGAAACATTTAAAAGTTTACTCTGGTTATGGGAGAGGAGAGAGTAGGAATGGGAGCTGGAATATAGAATAATCTAGTCTCTTGGCCAGTTCAGTGTACTGTTGGAATTTGAACTTAACCAGTCTGACTCCAGAGCCCTCGAACCTCAGTCATCCCTATGCCTGCTGTCCCCCAAGGCATGAAACATGGATGTCAGCTCTTACTCAGACCATTGCAGGAGTTAACCTACTAATTCATCCTTCGGCCTCCTGGAAACAGTTCAGCATGGTGGGTACAGCACAGATTTCAGGGTCAATCAGACCTAAGGTTGAATCCTGGCTCTGCACTTAGCAGCTATGGGACCTCTGTTTCCTCTCTGTCCGTTTCCTACAAAATAATGATAATAGTGGCACTAACTCATAGGGTGGTTGCAAGCATTAAATGAGATAGTGAGTGTGAGGTGTAGTGTGGGGACCGAGTGACTCTGTGCTGGAGAATCCAGGGCGGCCTTCTAATTCCAGTGGCCTTGGGAATGGGTTTGGCTGATTCCCAGGGTTTGGCTTTCCTTTGCCTGGAAGCCTGGGATCCTGCCCCTTTGACTTAAGGCTTTGCCTACTGTCATATGCAAAGTTACTGAATGTACTGAGAGAGGCAGCACATTCCGAAGTCATTGTCCATTCCCTCTGAAGGAACAGCTTCAGCAAACCTTTCCTGGAAACCTGCTCGAATGAGAGCCTGGGGCCCATTCCAGGTGAGGAGAGGGGTGTCAGCAAGAAAAGAAATGACCCTCAAATAAGGGCCAAAGATCCTCTTTCCCTTTTGGGCAATTTTCTCTGCTTCCTCCCCCCAGAATTTTCTCACATTCTCTGAACCCATTTCTGCATTGAGAAGCTGGACAAACCCTGGCCCCTCTGCACTTATCACTGAACTTCACAGACCAGGACCTCGCCAATGTGCAGAGCTGTGAATGCAGGTGTGACACTGACATTTGAATCACTGTGAATCAAGATTTGGAGTTTTTCTGGTGCATAGCGTTCACAATGATTCAAAACAGAAAAGCTCCAAAGAGATTATAAAACGTTCTGTCCTGAGCCTGTTCCCGAAGGAGCATGTTTTGACATGTTGGATCGTGATGGGTTGAAGGGATCAGGATAAATAAAGAGGGATCTTGACAAGTGTCTGTGGAAGATGAAGCCCAAGTGCACAGTCGTGGGAATGGGGGATCTGGAGATGTCCATTGGCCGTGTTATGTGGCAAGAGGTGCAGAGAGAAGCTGGGGAGGGCCAGCCAAGGGCATTGAAGAAACAAGCCAGAAAATCCCCTCAGAACATGCAAAGCTGACAGCTGAGATCTAGTAGATAAGGGTGGCTTAAGTGACGGCACATAACAACAACAAAAAATAACAACAAGTATGGAGAGTGCAGAGAAGGGGTGAAAGACAAGTGGGAGAGTAAGAGAGAAAAGGAGGGAAGGAAGGGGCTAAAAAAAGAGTCCACTGACCATCCTGAAAACCTCTCCTACTGCACAACACCTCAGAATGCTTGACAAAATACAAACATCCTTTCAATGAAGTGCTGAATTCACAGGAAAGTGAAAGCAATCCTCAGAGGGCCAAAATGGAGAGAGAAGAGGAAATAAAAATGCTAAGATGACACACTCTCTCTCTCTCTTAGATGACACAGGGAGCTCTGGTACCATAGTGCCTAAGGCACTTGACTGCTAACCAGAAGGCTGGCGGTTCAAACCCACCAGCCACTCCTCG
>NW_006921605.1:21671194-21672932 GCF_000298275.1 Orycteropus afer afer
GAAGGAAAAATATTTGAAAATATACAAAGTTTATGCCCAAATATTATTTTATTTCAGCCTCACAAAACGGATATGCAGGTGAAGTTCTTTTGCTCCATTTTATTGATAAAAAGAGACTCAAAACAAAGGCAGGACACCTGCTTGAGATCACAAAGTTAGTAACTGGAAGAATCAGGACTAAAAATCCAGTGCTTGTCTCTTATTTTATATTCTACCTGCTTCTCAATGCAGGGGCTACTTGGATTAGGGATGGCTTAGCACAGGTGAAGTGGTCAGGGGCTAGTGTAGGGAAGGAAAGTAGGGATACTCACCATTGTTCTAAGCTCTGACCACATGGGGCATGGTTGTGTGCCCTGACCCATGGAACATGGATACTCCAGCTGCTGCTTCTGGAAGTTCTGTAGCAGGTGAGGGAAGATGTAGAAGAAAGAGGGAAGGTAAAGGACATGGTGGGAGAGAGAAAGAAAGAGTGGAAGGAAGAACAAGGAAGAGATAGTGATAAAGAGACAGAGACTGCTAAAAACACATGAAGGAAATAAAAACCACTTTTGGTTTGACATCCCTTTTAAAGATATTGGTAGTTAGTCATCAAACTTTATATCCTTTCTCCTTCCACAGGAATAAAGCCATATCTTAGCACAAAGCATATAAAAGCCTAGCAAGGGACATTTCCCAGACTCCTTTGCAGTTAGGTGTGACCTCTTGGCCAAGCCCACAGTGGGATGTGAGCAAAGGAGGCTCACTTCTAGGCTGGAGCCCTAAGACAGGGCCTGGGCCTCCACCAAAACCCAGCCTGGATCCTTGACCCCAAGGCACCAGATCAGTGGAGCCACACCACAGAAAGAATCTGCATCGTTCTACAGCCGTGTGAAGAGAGTCAGAGTCACCCACTGATCGGGAACTCTCACCTCGTTACAAGAGATAGAATTAAACGTCTATCTTCAAAATTATTGTTGAGACTCTTTGTTACAGCACCTGACTGCATTTACCCCAACTAATACATCAAGGACAAAACACAGCTGACAGCTGCTGCTTTAACAATTGAGGGAGAATGAGAAATACGTGTGCTAAATGATACAAACCCTTGTAACATTTTGACATGAACCCAAGAAGTCCAAGCAAGGAATTGAAGCATTATTGTCAACTCTGTCATGCCACAATGCTCATGGTTTTTCTTAGTTTGGTTTCACATCTTGGTGACTTTATTTCACTATTTCATTTGAAATGAAACTTTGATTTCTGTTTTATGATTTGCATTACTGACTCATAGTGACCCTCTGGGACAGGAAATCTTTATGGAAGTAGATTGCCCCATCTTCCTTCCACAGAGCAGCTGGTGGGTTTGAACCACCAACCTTCTGGTTAGCAGTCAAATGCCTCAGGCACTGTGCCACCAGAGCTCCTCTAGAGATTCTCTAATCCTCAATTTATTGGATGGGAAACTGAGGCTCAGAGATTGGAAGTGACTTCTATATAGAGCTTAAGTCTCAACTCCTCAGCAAGACATTTTCTATTAAACCTCACTAGCTCTCTATAGATTTTTATTTGTAGCTTCATTTCCCTGAGTTGTATTTTGTACTATACAACCAAACACAAACAAACATCTCCACTCTAACTGAGAACAAACAGCCCCTCAAACATCAACCCTTCAATTCATCAAAACCAAGGTGTCCTGGCTCTCTGGAAGGAAGATTACCTCCAGGCCTAGTTTCGGCAGACACCTACAGAATTGAGGATG
>NW_006921605.1:21677677-21696124 GCF_000298275.1 Orycteropus afer afer
GCATCATAAAAGAAATGCAAATTAGGCTTCAAGGAGATACCATGTTTTTCACCTATCATCAGCAAATAGAAAAATACTTATAACACACGGTTGGTATGTTTCTGCTAAAAATGTAAATTGATACAATTTCTGAAGAAGGCAATTTGGCCCTACCAAAATTAAAAATTCATGTGACCTCTGACCTAGCAATTCCAATCCTAGATATTTATCCTACAGATTCAGCTGGCCCACGTAGAATTGTGTACGTGCAGCTGTTGTATTGAGCATCTCTTGTAAAACAAAAGATTGGAAAGCAACCTAAACGGCTCACGTTGTTGTTGTTTGCCATCGAGTTGGCCGACTCATAGTGACCCCTCCTTGGGTTTCCGAGGCAGTATCACTACGGAAGTAGGAATGCCCAACCTTCCTCACAGCAGAGGTTAATGACTAAATGCACCACCTTCCTGTCAATTTGTGGTGCTGTGGTGGCTTGGGTGCCCCTATGATTCTGGAAGCTATGCTACTGGCATTTCAAATACCAGCAGGGTCACCCATGGGGGACAGCTTTCAGCAGAGCTTCCGGAATAAGACACAAGGAAGAAACGCTTGGCCTTCTACTTTGGAAAACCAGCCAGTGAAATCCCTATGGATCACAACAGACTATTGTCTGATATAGTGGTGGAAATGAGCCCCCCAGGTTAGAAGCATTCAAAATACACACTGCCTGTGATTCGAGCATATCAGTGATTGTCAAGATGGCGAGGACTGGGCCAAGTTTCATTCTGTTGTACATGGAGTCACCAGGCACCAACTCAACAACAAGTAGCAACAACAATGGCTAACTGAGTTATCTGCAAAACGGAAAACAGGCAGCTGTTTGGAACTAAGGCTCCCCTACATGTTCTGATATGGAAAGATCTTCAAGATAATCAGAGTGAAAAAGGGGGGAAATAAAAAACCACAAGGGGCAAAAGAGTGTGTAAAGTCTGTTACCTTTTCTTTTATTCTGAGGGAATAAAAGCAGTTGTCCTGTATATGCACAGATCCACCTAGACTGTCTCTGGAAAGACATGTAAAAAAGTGGCTCCCTGTGAAGTGAGGCTGCGTGTCTGAAGCCAAAGGGACACTTTTTTGTTTGTAAGTTTTGGCTGTTGTTCTGATTCTTACAGATCAGATCATGAAATTAATAATAATAATGAAACTCACACTTCCTCCCAGAGTCTGAGCTTTCCTGTCATTGGCCCTTAATTCTTGCTGATCGTGTGTGTTGCTCTCCTTATTTCAAAGCCCACTCTGATGGCCCATCTCCATCCCTCTCAGAAAGCACTCCTCTTCCATGGATGGGGCAGAGAGTCACGGGCCTTCCTGGGCTTCCCCACTCATCCTCTGGAGGAGACCCTCCCACCCTCACAACCCATGGGAGGTATGTGAAGCCACATCTCCTTGGAAACAAATGAAAAATCAAGCATCCCAGCCCCTTCCCCCACACCTCAGCAATTTCCATATGCCCAGCTGTTCCACAATCCCTGGGTGGCCCAACCAGTTAAGAGCTTGACTACTAACTGGGAAGTTCATGGTTTGAACCTACCTAAAAGCACCACTCCTCGGAAGGAAGGTTGGGCAATCTACTTCCGTAGTGATAACGGAAACCCAAGGAGGGGTTGCTATGAGTTGGGTCTGACTGGACGGCACATAACAACAACAACAAAAGCACCTGGGAAGAAAGGCCTGGGAATCTGCATCTGGAGGACGGTAGCCTTGGGAACCCTATGGGGTTGCTTTGAGTTGGAATTGACTCCACAATAGGTTTGGTTTTTATCATTGTTTCACGAAGTGTGGGTAAGCCAAACTGGGCAACACGTCAGATTAGATTTCTGTGTGTGTGTGTGTGTGTGTGAAACTGGCATGGTGGCAGCATCATCATCTGAACTCTTGATCTAACTTCACAAGCAGGGAGAAGACTCAAGATCAACAGCCCAAGGCTGATTCCTATGGGGTGGAGGTGAGACACATTTCCTCTTGCCAACCTTTTTACCATTTCTGACACCAGCCATCCTTCCTACAGCACTCTCTGTTCTCTGTTGAGTTTGATAATTCATTGCAATGACCACCTGGAACTCACAGACCATACTCACAGTTATGAGCTTATTAGGGAAATAACAGGTTATAATTCAGGACTGGGAATGACTCAGGATTTAGTTCTTTGATCAGGATAGCCTCTTCTCAGCTGCACCTGCAGGCAGGCTGCTCCCTGGCTCTTGGCCTTGCTGCTCCTTGGCCTGACTGCTGCCCTGCTCAAGGAAGTGTTACAAAACTTTTTGGCTCCACCAATAGGTGCCCGGGGCACCCCACTCCACTAGTAAGCCTCAGCCCAAAGGACCCCAGCTCTCTTGCTATGTGCGTCAGCACACCCACTGTTACGCCTTGCTCTGTGGGCCGGGAAGCCCTCTGGGCCCATCTCGTGCTGGTCTCCTGGTTCTTCTGCTGCTGGCATTTCTCTGTTGCTGCTCCTTGCCATCTTATACCTTCTCCAGTGTTACAGTGCTCTCTCTCTCTCTGTCTCCTGGGTCTAGGAGGTTCTCAAAGCAGGGACCCCAAGTCCAAAGGATGCTCTCTGCTCTCATCTCCTCTTCTTGGTGGTAGTGAGGTCATCCCTGTTTGCCTCCAGGATGCCTCATTTTAGCTTAGCTGGATGGCAAAACTGGCCAATCCCCTTGTCAGGGTTCCAAATATCTTATTTGTAAGGTCTCATTTCGCAAAAGGGTGCTATGCACCTTATTCACATTATTAGCAAACTATTCAATCCCCTCAGTGAGCTATAGACACCTAATTTGCATAGCCCCACCCAGTCATTTCAAGGGACTACTGTGAGAAAGGCCATACAAAAGCTATTCATCATCGCACTGCAGTATGGATGTGTTTGGGGACAGGATTCTGTGATGAGAAGGGGAGGAAGCACAATTTTTCCAGCCGAGAAGTGCTGCATCACCAGTAGAAAGTGTGACTAGTTCCCTTGGAGCTTGTGATTATCCCAATGCATCTGGCAAAGTGACCATTTCCAAACCCAGAGCCAATATCCAAACCCAGAATTGGAACTCTTAATCGCCACACTTTAAAACTACCTTATAGCACCATGCCTAGCACAAATGAGTGCTTAAGTAATCCTAGTTACCTGTGATATTAGTAACTTGTTACTGTCCTCAGACCAGAGCACAAAGTCCAGGGCAAGAGGAGACAGGGTGCATGGGTGGGGAGCACCTGTTCTGGCCCCCAGGAAGTGGATGCAGGAGGTCATTGTGGCCCAGTTATTGGTGTGAAAATAGGAAGTCGATGCTAAACAATGGTGTAGTCCCTGCTTCAGCCAGCTGCCCCTCTGGCCTTGTTTTGCCCCTGCCCCATGGGATTTTATTTCCAATTCCATTATGAAGAATAATCTAGTCACTTAGGTGAGAGCCTGGCCACATTCGAGCACCAGGTGTGGACAGGCTGACCCAGCCTGTCCTCAGGTAGTGCAGGCAAGTGCAAAACTGGCAGAGGCCTGAGAAATCCAGGCTGGCCCTCATCGCAGTGTGTTAATTGCTTTAATTAAGGTGCAGGACTGTAGGTCACAGGAGAACATGGGCTTGAGACATGTAAACAGGCTCCTAAATGTATTTGCGGTCAGGTCTCCTCTGACATCAGCTGTCAGATCTTTAGCCTCTGATGCACATGTTCTTGGAGAGGAGCATCAGTCTAAAGGAGGCTCCCGGGTGGAGCTGGGGTCTTGGAAAACTGTTTGGAAGTGTGACTTGAATCTGGTCATTCAAAAGGAGCAGAGGGGCTGGTGGAGAAGAAATGAAGAAGTTATTTAGTTCCTCCTATGCCCCAGGTGCACTCACATTCAGAACCATGGATCACTACCACCCCCCAATACTCTGAGATAAATACAGGCAGACCTCATTTTATTGCACTTCATAGATACTGCATTTCTTACAACATGATGGTTCCTGTGTGGAACAAGTATATAGCGGCCATTTTCCCAATAGAATGTGTTTGCTTCACATTTCTGGGTTACATTTTGGTAATTCTTACAATATTTCACGCTTTTTCATAATGCTGTCACATACCTAATAGGCTATGGTATTGTGTAAACATAACTTTTATATGCACTGGGAAACCAAGAAATTCGTGGGACTTGCTTAGCGATGGTCTGGAATCGTCCCTACGACATCTCCGAGGCGTGCCTGTATTCTGTCTCCATTCTGCCTACGAGGAAACTGAGGCCAGAGTCAGCTCTAATACCTGCCCGAGGTCACAGGGCTGGCTCAGCAGCAGAGACAGGTGGAGAAACAAAGGTCGGATCACACAGGCACCTTCTGTCTCTGGCCCTGCTTCACAGCCACATTCTCACTTCAATCCTGACGAAAACCCCACAGCACAGGTGCATTTATCACTGTCTGACAGAGCAGCAAACTGAGGTCTGGAGAGGTTAAGTGACTTGTTGGCAAGTGGCCTGTCTCTACAACAAAACTCACACTCTTTCCCCAGTACTTTGTGTCTCAGATGGCAAGGAGTCCATGGATCTGTAGTGGATCAAGCAGGCAATGACTAAATAAATACGACACCTGTTACATTTATGGGTATGTTTTTCAAATGTTTGTAAACCACTGTTACAGTGGATACAATATACATTAAAGTAGAATCTCTTTTAAAGGGCAATATTCCTAGTTGCTTTTTATCCCCATTCTCCTCCTCCACATCCACCCCAGTCAATGGCTGCCAAAATACAACTGTGAGAAGCGATTTGAGGCTGCAAGAGTCTTCTTAGTAGAAAAAGTTGGGGGTGCCTGCTCTGCCCTCCCTAGTGGGAGCATGTCTGAGAGGAAAGAGGGGGAAGGAGTGTGCATTAGTTAACTTTTCTGTGGTTGTGCTGTTTGACAAACAAGCCCCAAGTCTTAGCATCTCACAACAGTGAGCTCAGAGTCCACAGGTTGGTTGTGGTGACTCTGCCCCCGTTGTGGCTGGGTCTCAGTTCTGCACCACATGTCTCTCATCTGGGCACCCAGGCTGGAGAAGCAGTGACTACTTGAGGTGTGCTCTTCTCAAGGCACAGGCTGGAGCCCAGCAGAGCAAATCATCCATGCAAGCCCACCCACATCCCATTAGCTAAAGCCAATCTCATGGTCAATCCCAAAGCCAGCAGAGCAGGGAAGCATACTCCACTGCACAGTGAAGAGGGGAGAGGTGAATATTTGCTGAAAAATAACAGTCTACCATAGAGGGTAACCCTGCCTACGGCCACTTGGGCAGAAAAGCCTGGAGGACCATTAAGGGCATGTTGTTGTTGTTTGCCGTCGAGTCGGCCCCGACTCATAGTGACCCCTCCTTGGGTTTCCGAGGCAGTATCACTACGGAAGTAGGATTGCCCAACCTTCCTTCCAAGGAGTGGCTGGTGGGTTTGAACCGCCAGCCTTCTGGTTAGCAGTCAAGTGCCTTAGCCACTATGCTACCAGGCATAGATCTCAAAAAGCCAAGGTTTAAAATCCGTGGTAGTCTTAGACTGGAAACACGTGTCCATTGGCTAACAGCGATCAGGCCCTTTGCTGAGCCTGATTCTGCACCATTTTGCCCAGGACATGTCTCCGTGAAGTTACAGTGGCCTCAGGCTTGGAGCCTCAGCCTAGGGCAGTTGCACCAGCCCCAATCCACACTCCCTTCTGCCTCCCCAGCCACCCTACCCCCACCTCGCCCATCACAGGAGATTGTGCCCCTGTCAGCTGTAAAGCATTCGTTTCCCTTAATTCAAATATTTTCACCCTTTAGAAGACTTGTTAATATTGGATTTTAAGAAGCATTAAGAAAGCTCTCCCTGCTCTGGCTGGAGCAGTAGTTCATAAATTATTGATTCCTGCTGGGAGGAGAGGGAGAGCCTCTTCCTTCTTGCGCAGAACAGAAATTGCACTGGCTCTCGGGAGCGGCAAGGCTAGGGGCAGGAAGAAGGTCTTCACCCACCCAGGCAAGGCAAGGGAGAAATCAAACCAAACTAAACCTACTGCCATCAAGTTGATTCTGTCTCACAGTGATCCTGTAGGACACAGTAGAACTGCCCCATAGGGTTTCCAAGGCTGTAATCTTTATGGAAGCAGACTGCCTCATCTTTCTCTCGTGGGGTGGCTGGTGAGTTCAAACCACAAAACTTTTGGTAACCAGCTGAACGCTTTAAACAGTGTACCACCAGAGCTCCTTAAAGGAGAAATGGGGCCTTCTTTTACCTGCGTATAAATTGGGTTGCAATTCCTGGCTTGCCTCACCTGGTTTAAGCCCCTCATGGGGTGAAGTGGGAAGAGCAGTGGACCTGGTGGAATTCCTGCTTCACCTCCGACATGCTGTGTGACCCTGGGCTAGTTGCTCTGCCTCTCTGAGTTGCAGTTTGAGTGCTTGCAAATCAAGTCATGCTGCCTGCAACACAGGGCTGTTGGGAGGTGAGAAATGAATGTGATGAGGCCTGGAGAGGTCCCCATCATTCCCAGATCCTAAATAAGGGCCCATGTCCTTTCTTTCTCTGATTCAAGCTCCAGCAAAAGGGTGCTCCCTGCCCTGCAGCCACCACATTCAGACTCTGAAACCAGACCTGGCTTGGGCTGCGGCAAGAATCCCCAACCTGGATTCACCAGGGAGGCCCTTATAGCTGCCTTGAGGCACCGGTAGGGCAACCAACAGTGACCTTGGGCTGACTTTTCCACCCATTGATAGCAATGACCTAGATCAAGGCTCCAGGGCAGTTTCGGGGCTGCAGCAGGCCGCAGTGCTCAGCACTCGCTAGGGTGCGAGCTGCGGCACAGGCTGCCTTCCCCAGCCAGCTTCCGCCCCAGCCTGTCATCCCCAGGGAATCTATTAGCATCTTGCAACTAGGGCTAGCTTGGTAAATCAGGTTCCTCTGTGGCAGTATACGTGGAGACGCAGGAAGAGGGACATGGAGACACAGAGAAGGGGTGAGCTAGAGCCCCGGGGAGCTGGCTGGGGAGGACGCTGGGAAGGAGCTGGCAGAACCCAGCGGAGGAATCCAAGCTGTTGACCCGCTTTCTTGGAGATCTTCTGGGGTCCAGGCAGATGAGGAGGTGGTGCTAGGAGCAACAATTTGGGCACAGCCAGATACCCAGATTCGTGGCATCTCAGTCCCTGAATGTGGGGTCCTGGAGCCCAAAGTTTCTCCACATGTGACCTAGATGCTCTTTAGATCAACTGTCCTCAACGTCAAATGCAAAAGCTTTGAATCTTGTTACACAAATTAACCCCATGCCAGGGTATCCCCGCATGCCAATCTCAGGCATCGTTCTGATGAAATTTCTGGTGTGGATCAAGGTTTGCATTATAGACCCTGGAGTGGTCCTGGATCAGCCTACAGCAAGGGCAAACTTGTACCCATCATGGCCAGAAAAAAATACACCAAAAACCCTGGAAGTCAGGAACCTGGTCCAACCTCCACATTTGAGTGAAGAAACCCAGACAACAGATTTGGACAAAATCACACAGCTAGCTAGGGCAGGGCCAGAACCAGGGCCCAGACCCTCATCCAATCCTTTTCTGCGTCCTCATTTTGTCTGTGTCCTCTTAGCCCCTGTGTGCCTCACTCTTCCCACCTGCAAAGTGGGGATAACCACATGTGGTAGTTATGTTTGTGTGTCAACTTGGCTGGGCCTGGTTGAGTGGCTGGGCAGCTGGTGGTAGTTATTCCCCATGATGAGACTGGCAATCAACTCCATGGTGGGATCTACCACAAGCAGCTGAGTAACTGCCTTTGGGATGTGGTCTGCTTCCTGTATTTAAGGAGAAGCCTTGGGAATGGTCTCTAGCCTATGGCACACTTGGACCCTGCATGTAGCCGTGTTGTTGCTCAGCAGCCTGCTATGTTCTGCTGACTTTGGGACTTAAAATGAACTTAAGTGAATGGCCTGCCATATGATTTGGTAACATTGGGACTATGCCTTTTTACTTGTCAACATTGGGGTTTCTCAGCCTCAGCAGCCAGCAGCTGTCTGAGTAAAGAAATGCCTCTAGATCCAGTGGGCCAGGAGCAGGAGGCAGAGATGGATCCCAAGGTTGAGGGGCTTTCACCCAGCCCCTAGAGCCTGGAACTTTGAACTTGGACTTAAAGCCTCCAAGTTGTAAAAATAGACTCCTGTTTGTTAAGGCCATCCCATATGTGGTATATTCTTGTCAGAGCGGTGCTTGTTGTTGTTGTTGTTGTTATGTGCCGTCAAGTCAAACCCGACTCATGGGAGCTCTGGTAGCATAGTGGCTAAGACACTCGCCTGCTAACCACAGGGCTGGCGGTTCAAACCCACCAGTCACTCCTCGGAAGGAAGGTTGGGCAATCCTACTTCCGTAGTGATACTGCCTCGGAAACCCAAGGAGGGGTCGCTGAGCGGTGCTAGGGAACCAGAACACCACACATCCCTTCATGCTGTCAGGTCTTTCAATGAGCTCTCCATAGGGAACAGATAAACAAGATGAGAGCAAAGAGTCACAGGTGTGCCTTTGCCTCAAGGCTGAGGTCAGGTCCCCAGGCCCTGGAGCTCAACCCCCACCAAAAGCTGGTGAGAGCCCAGGTCCTCTCAGCCTGCTGTCTGTTGAACTTAGCCTGAATCTCACTCATAAAGCAGCAGAACCTTGATAACACGCATCTCATTGAAACTTATTCTCCCTGGATCCTCGGGCTCTCTTTTACTGAGTCCATCTGTCAATCAGGAAACATACACCATGCCCCAAATGCCAGAGCCAGGTTGAGGAACCAGTGAAATTTGAATCTCCTCGGCCACCATCCCTCCCTTTCCTTGCAAGGAGAACTCAGCCAGAGTTCTTGCCAGTGTGTACCCTGGACTGGATCTCTCAGGGGGTTGCTTGTTAAAAGAGGAAAGGGGAGAAATGCCTGGCCCCACATGAGCAAACAGCTTCAGGTGGGATGTCAGGCTCTGGGGCCCTGCTGGGAGGAACATCACCCAGGTAGACAGTCGTTCACTCCCTGATTTGAGAGGCCTCCCAGATTGCCACTGGCCACCATGGCTCTGGTTTGCTTTATAGCACTTTGGTGGTACCAACCTCACAGGCAAACCTTCCTTCTCGAAGGAAGAAAGAGGCTGGACAAATAGTCAAGAGAGTTAAACTCCAATCCCAGTTCTGACCCTAATGATGTAATTTTGAGCAAAACATTCTTTTTCTCTTGACCTTACTTTGAGACCTTGTCACCCTGTTCCCCTGCAGTGGGTAAGCCACTGCTGGGCACACAATCCTGATCTACTCAGAATCATCTCCATTCATTCATAAATCTGACTAGGACTTGCTGGGCCTCTTCCTCATGCCAAGCACTTGTGTAGGTGCTAGAGATAGTGTAGGGAACGAAACAGACAATCCCTGTCTTCGGGAAGCTGGCACTCTAGTGGGAGGAGGTATATAATAAGTATAGTAAATAAGTAGAGTGTGTTAAAAGAAAAATAAAGCAGGAAAGGGAGTGGAAAAGGCTGGGGTAGAGTTACATTTTACATAGTGTGATCAGGAAGAAGGTGATATTTGAACAAAGACTCAAAAGAGATGAGGAAACCAGCCATCTGTACATATGGAGGAGGAGACTTCCATGTGAAGGGAATAGCATGTGCCAAGGCCCTGAGGCTGGCACTTGCAAGAGTGGACAACCCAATAACCAAGGTAAGCACAAGTAGTTTACTCAGCCAGAGTATTTTACTTGTGCTTACTTACTAATGTGTAGTGAACACTTTCACATGAGTTTATGTGGTGAAAAATATGTGAAAGTGTTCACTACAGGTTAGTAAGTAAGCATAAGTCAGCCTGTGCTTACCTTGCTTATTGGGTAATCTGACACTGCTTGTGCAGCTCTTTGCAGCAGCCCCTGCTCTTTTTCTTTATAGCTCTGCCTCCCAGACCACTTTGTCTTCCTGTTCCTATCAAGGCACTGGCCATAGAAGGAAGGCAGTAGTAGCCCATACCAGCCAGGACAGAATCTCTCCTCCCATTTTCCAAAAACAGAGGCCCACACAGGGCATCACCACATCCAGTGACTAAGATGGAGTCTCATGAGCCTTTCCCATGGCATATTCTGCTCCAAACCTCAGACCAGAACACTGGCCACCAGTCCAATCCCGCTCTAAGGGACCCAGAAGTTGGGAGGTCCTTGTTGGATGATTCCTTGAGGCTTCTGTTCATCAACTTCACTGGCTAAGAAGGGTTGAAGGGACCAAGACAAAACACACAAAAAAGCACCAAAGAATGACGATGAGGCAAGATCATGAAGACAAGGCATACACATTGGTGACCCAGGGAGAGGCCTGAGACTGGCAAGACCGTCAGGCCAACCTGGCATCAGTAAGGACCAGCTGAGTTTCCATATCTTCTTTAGCAGGTAAAGCTGTGCACACTCCAAGCCTTCACCCACATTGTATTCCAGTCACTGAGTCATATTCTCCCTATCATCTACTCCCACTCAAAGTGACTCACTCTTGTCAACAAGTCCAGTACATTTTCCCCATCCTCCCCGCAGCTCCCAAGACTGGCCTTTGGTGCAGATGGGACTTGTGGGGGCAGACAGTGGTGAATCCAGCCTTAGTTTCAGAGTTGCTGCCTCTGGGGAAGGAGCAAAGGGAGATCTAGAAGGGAAATCATCCTGAGGAGCTCCTGAAATGGAAGGTTCTTGCACTTCTGCTAAATGTAACTATAACATCTTGAAAGAATGGTGGAAACTGGGGCTGGGCTCAAGAGCTGAGAGATGACTGAATTTAAGTAGTTGGTGCAGCCCTGCTGCCCACTCAGATGTGACTGAATTTCCCCAGGTGGCTCTAGGAAGGACCCTGGTTTCTTCTATATATACCCCTTCCCAGCATTTCCTCTCCTGTCCTCAACCATGCTAAATATGACAGAATTTTCAGGGACATGTAAGGAATGAGGGGCCCATTGGGACAACAATTGAGAATAACAAAATCGATGGACTGAAGAGAAAAAAAAATCTATTTATCTTTTCCAACCCAATATTTACCAAACATTTAAGACCCATTCTCCATTCTCCTGGCAGATGAGTAATTATACAGCCTGACAGCCAGTCCCTGGAGCCTGGGCTGGAGTTGGAGCTAGGCAGTGAGTTTTTTTTTTTTTTTTTTAATAAACATAGAATTAATACTCATCATACATATCTAGTGCTGCTATAACAGAAATACCACAAGTGGATGGCTTGAACAAACAGAAATTTGTTCTCTCACAGTTTAGGAGTCTGAATTCAGGGCACTAGTTCTAGCAGAAGGCTTTCTCTCAATGTCAACACGAGGGGGAGGTCCCAGTCTCCTTTCAATATCTGTGGGTCTGGCATCCCTTAGAGATCTACATGTGTCTTGACATCAATTTTCCCCTGGGTCTAGGAGGTTCTCAGCACAGGGACCACAGGCCCAAAGGACAGACTCCACTCCTGGTTCTTTCTTGGTGACATTGAGGTCCCTCCCTCTCTGTTCACTTTTCTCTCCTTTTATCTCTTGTAAGATAAAAGGTGTTGCAGGTCACACCCCAAGGAAGCGCCTCTTACATCAGATCAGAGCTGTGCCCTGAGTAATGGTGTTGCCTTCCACCTGAATCACCTTATACATGATTGGTTGATCACATCAGATCACTTCATAGGGAATGATTATATCATTACATAATAGCCAGATTACATCATTACGTAACTGCCAAAACAATGAGAATCATGGCCCAGCCAAGCTGACACACATTTTAGGGGGACAAAATTCAGTCCATGACGATATTCTTGACCAAATTAAAATTAATTTGCACCAAACCAGAATGACCCAAATTAATTTCAGCTCCATTGCAACCTCCACACCTGTTCACACACTCATACCAGTTTTATGTTTAAGCCCTAAGTTCTCCCCAAGTTTGGGAGTCCCAGGGAAAAGCCACAGTCCACAGAGACCCAGCATCAGGGCCAATGTCACTCTTGTCCCTGTTGTAGTAAATCTAGACTCCAGCATGCAGAGCCCTGGTCATCTGCACACCTCATAGTCCTGCATGTCACCAAACCCATCTCACATTCTTTCTCCTGGCCCACATGAACCCACTTGAGCTTTCCTGCTCCCCAAACACATTCAACTTGCCAATTACTGCCTCTGTCTTCTCAATATATTATTCTCCCCATTGCTATGCAAATCCTGATTCAATGCCTCATCTTAAACCTTCTCTGAGAAACCTTCTTGGGTAATTTTTATCACACACCTATTTTGGAGTTTAAGTCTTACCCTCCACCCCTTTCTCTCTGTGAGAATCTCCTATTACCCATTCCATTCCTGAATCCTCAAGAGTGAAAGTTTTGTCTACAGGAATGAAAATCTATTCCTTCTTTTCTCCTCCCAGAGTGATGAGGCTTTGAATACGGTCATGATTTTTCTCTTGAGAGTTAATTGAAATGAAAGGAGGATATTGCTAATGAGACTGGCTCTGGTTTAGGTCTCAGGGGAGATGGATGAAAAAAGGTTCCTTTAGGGTTCCATGTTGTCTAGTCAGCTCCATTGGTAGAAAACACAATAGAATTAAGAGTGACAATTCCATGTGAGAATAAAGACTGTGCCTATGGATAGAGACTTATCTGAATATATGCCCTCAGAGTGTTCAGAGTGCACATCAAGCTAAGTAAGGACCCAACTAATGCCTTCTGATGCAGAGACTGTTAGGATGCACCAGCAAGACTCTAAGTAATCATCCAGTCAACCCCTGTTGTTATAAAGGAGAAGCTGAGGCCCATAGACACATGATATGCCTCCATACAGGAAGTTAGTTAAGGATCAGTGTATTGATTTGATGAAATAATAACATTTCCTATTTCAAAGATAGAGGTGAAGCAGTTCCTTTCTCTGTAAGTGAGTGGACCACAAAGATAGAGTGTGGAGAAAGGCACATGCAAGCTGTCTCCTCCCTTCCCCCCTGGGACCTGGAGGTTAAGGGAGGAGAGTCTCCCTAGCTAAAGAGGAGAGTTCAGAGTTACCCTGAAGGCAAAGGAAGTCATGGGCTGAGATGGGAGACGGGGGAGCTGGGCATTGTTCCAACAGGCTCAGGTCTTCAGAATGCTGAGGATAGAGAAGGGACTGAGGGGGACAGCACTACTCTCAGAGACACTACTGGCATATGTTCTTGGACCTCGGACTACCCTACAGAGTAGCCTCTGCAAACTCTTCCTTATAGGCTCTGCTAGAAGTGACTATGATAATTAGGGGTTGAGAGATCATGCCACATGGTCTGGGGCTAAGGCATCTGGGCAAAGAATTACTCACCAACCTTTTTAAAGGCCTAAATAAAAGCCAATCACATGTTTACATTTCAAACATGCCATTAGCACCTAAATTTAAACAACTATGCTCCTGCTGTTAGATCAACCAGTTTTACATCCAAGACCTTTAGGCTTTAAATACTTCAGGGAATGATGACTAGAGAAAGAACATTTCATTACAAAGTGGGTTTTTCTTCAGAGACCCTAGCCCCTAGAATGGGGCTTGCCTGAAGGACCCCTTTATCAAGACATCCAGAACCCTTGCCCCACATGCATTTTTCTGAGACCGGTCATTATTTGGACTGTTTAAGATTATTCCTCTGTGTTCTCATGGAGGCGTTTTATTGCCGCCAACCTTATTTAAAGACCCTTTATGGCAGGAACAGTGTTCCCTGTGTCCTTTGGGTTCCTCACAGTGCATAGCTAAGTGCTGAACCTAAAGTAAAGCTCAGCGACTAATTGTTTCTGGGATTGTTGTTCAGCACCATGGACAGAACCTCTCCTCCCCCACCTCCTATTTCCGCATCTCTCCACCCTAGTTTCTAACTGCTTCACTGAGAACTCAGCTTAATTCAAACCTACCTTTCTCCTAGGGGACTGGACCAAGAGCCAGAAGCAAACCATACCAGATGAGAGTAGAGATGAGGGACCCTGGAAAGGAGTGAACCTCCCAGAATTTCTCACCATGCTTATAAAAATGAAGAGGACCATTTCAGTCATGTGCCTCAGCCAGAGTCGTAGCCTCCAGCCCCTCCGAGACTGTGGACGCCCCTGCTAATGATGTTGAGCCTGGTCTCTTTGGGCACAGGCTTCACAGACCAGCAGGACACCTGGTCACTCAAGGCAATAACGGAATAGAACTTGGCTGCACTGGGGAGACACCTGGCATGACAGGAGACACATGGGATGAGGAACATGCCTGGGTTATAAATGATGAGGGAGTCAAAGGCTGAGGGTTGGGAGGAGGACGTCGGTCAGAGTCAAGGAGAGTAGGCAAGGCCCTGGCCGGGGAGCAGGGCAAGAGCCCAGGAGCTAGGCCTCCAAGGAGAATTCAGAGCGAGAATGAGGTGGGAGTTTCAAGACTAAGGCTACAAATAATACCATGGATCTAGGAGTATGCTCTTATTTGACATTGGTGGGCAGTTGGGGATGGGTACCAGTTCAAGGGGGGGGGGGTGTGTCAATGGAACACATCATATGATAGGAATAAGACAGAATTTTCAATGAGCAATCACCCAGCACTTTCAGAGGGCAGATAGTGCCACTTCAGAGATTGAATTAGTACATTTAGCAATTTATGATCATTTCAAAAATCCAGTTGTTGCCATATCTCCACCACCATAAAAACACACATGATGCTTCCATTGAACTCATTGCCTCTTCTCCTTCCACAGTCCACTACCCTTCCAGGCTCACCTGGAGTCCCTCCTTATCCAGGAAGCCTTCTGGGGCTAGTGTATCACAGGTTCTGAGTACTTGTTTGCTGAATAAATTAAAGGCCCAGGTGATCATCAGAGTGATGAGTCTCATCTTTTTGTATTGCCTTAGGTTGGGTTAAGGAACTCTATAAGGAGCTCTGGTAGCACA
This sequence comes from Orycteropus afer afer, assembly GCF_000298275.1. Lineage (NCBI taxonomy): Eukaryota > Metazoa > Chordata > Mammalia > Tubulidentata > Orycteropodidae > Orycteropus > Orycteropus afer. The sequence goes on from NW_006921605.1 coordinate 21,692,535, forward strand.
GTGCATAAGGCACTTGACTGCTAACCAGAAGTCTGGCAGTTCAAACTCACCAACCACTCCTCAAAAGGATGGTTGGGCAATCTACTTCCATAGTGATACTGCCTCAGAAACCCAAGGAGGGGTCGCTATGAGTCAGATCTGACTCAATGGCACATAACAACAACAACAACAGTGGTATGGTAGTTAAAGCATTCAGCTGCTAACTAAAAGGTCAGCAGTTCAAACCCACCAGCCACTCAGCAGGAGAAAGATGAGCAGTCTGCTTCTGTAAAGGTTTACCACTTTGGAAACCTTTTGAGGACAGTTCTATTCTGTCCTATAGGGTTGCTAGGAGTCAGAATCGACTAGATGGCAGTGGGTTTTGGTTTGGTAGGCTGGGTTACCTGGGAAACAGATTCTGAGGTGGAGATTTGCAGTAGGAAGTTTATTAAGGGTGCTCTTGGGAGGAACACTTGGGAGGGTTGGCAAAGAGTGAAAAAAAAAAATGGAATCAGGAAAAGAAAGTTGAACTGGGATGAAATTTCAACAAAAGACTCATTTAATCCCACAGGGAGCTCTGAAGGTGTGATGACCCTTCAGAATTGTCATCTCCTGAGACAAAAGGACTAGGCATTTGCACTCCGCATCCACAGCTGGGTGGAAGGTGGTGTGGCCTCTGGTGAGATGATGACTCTCTTTGCCTGAGGGTTAATGCTTAGAGAAGGATTTGGCTGAAGGATATCATCTGCCAATACTTCCAGCAGCTGGAGAAATGAGAACCTCAGTCCTGAAGGAGGGATCACGGGGATGCTCGCAGCCTCCATGTCTTGGAAGAACAAACGTGGACAGCACTGAGTGGAGAGCACTTGTTGGAGCACCTATAGGGGGCATTGTTATAAAGGTGTCCAGGGTGGTCCTGTTACACACACACAGCCAATCATGATTAGGAATCACTGATCTACTCCAACCTCCTCATTTTCCAGGTGAGTTAACTGAGAAGCTCTGAGAGAGAAGAGGTGATTGACCTGGGGACACCCAGCAGGCAGGTTGCGAACAGTGACTTGAGCCAATGCATCTGTGCATTGCTCTCCACTGTGGATATGAACCCAAGTGAGCACAGAAAAGGCTGAGCCCTGCCTCATCTTCTCTCATATCCCTTGAAACAAACAAAGAGCCAATATATTCCTGGCCCAGAGGAGGAGATACGATGAGGGTGTTGGCGGGGAGGTGTGTGTGTCAATAAGTGCATGCTGAACTGAATTGGTTTTTTAAGGCAGTTCTCATGTATAGACATGGCCTTTGTGCTGTGTAGACATGACTTAACCCGATGAGCAAATCCTCTGCTTCTTAATTAACCTTTTCATCTGAACCCCTTGACCAAGCAGCTAATGGAAGCTAGCAAATTGGAAATGACAGCCATACCTCCCCTGTGCCTCGACCTGGCCAACCACCTAGGCTGGTAATCACCTCAGCCAAAGCTGGGAACTTTTTACAGGCTGATGAACAAATAATCTCCCACTAATAGCTGTGATAACCACAGGGCCAAGTTTTCCCGTCAGCTTGTTCCTGATTGCCTTCCATGAAACCGGAGGGCAGATTATAATAACATTCTCTCTTTGTCTCTCTCTCTCTTCTTTTAATGAAAAGGGGCCCATTTAAACCGAGGATCAGGAGAAGCTGGGTAGTGGTGGAGGGAGAGCTGTTTGCCTGCAGAAGCCTTACCCCAGGAGAAGCTGGATGCTTGAGCGTCCTTTGGCAGACCCGGCCACAGCTGATATTTCTGAAACATGCTCCTCAGTAGCTAGCAGAACAATTTGGAAGGCTGGTTCTTGACTCACAGTCACACGGAGCGGGTAGGAAGGTATCAGCAAAGTCTTTAGCCCCCAGGACTCCCAGCAGAACTAAGCAAACAACAGCAGGAAAGAAAGGGAAAATTTGAAGGGAGAAGGATGCAGGAGAAGAAACAAAAGATTAGTTATAGTGGGCTGTTTTAGGAGGTCTGGGCACAGACAGGAGGTTCTAAAAGGGGCCTGATACCAGGTCCTCTGGCTCCAGGCCCACTGCATTTCCCCTGCATCACACCCACAGCACCTGGAGTGAAGCCTCTTCATTTATCCTCCTGTTCATTCCATTGTGACTGGATAGAGCTATGCAGACAGTAGGCATGCCACAAATGTGTTCTCTGAAGCCCCAAGAAGCTAAGCGATCCATCCAAGTTAGCTTCCAAGATATATGTACAGACCAGGGAGGTGGTCTGTGGGCCAGACACCATAATCTGGTTTTGTGTGGCTCATGAACTAAGAATGATTTTTTTTTTTTTTTTACATTTTTGGAGAATTATAAAAGAAGAAGAGGAGGAAGGAGAAAAAAGAAAGGGGCAGGAAAAACAGGAAAAGGAATATGACTGAGATCCTACGTTTTCTGCAAGGCCTGAAATATTTGCCATCTGGCCTTTTGCAGAAAGTTTGCCGACCCCTTGTCTAAATTGTCCTCATGCAGCTAAATCTTTTACCCACCAGCAGATCCTTGAGCAGCTCTTATCCCCTGAGAGGCACAGTTTCCCAGAGAGCTTGGTTGTCTGCCACAGAAGGCCTGTAGAATTGACCTTCTGACCTCTGCCTCCTTGAGGGAAGTGCAGAAGCCGAGATGGGCTCCCCAGGGCCTCATCCACTGAGGCTGCAGTTCCACTTCCTCAGAGATAGGTGGCGAGTGGTTTTCTGGTCCCCACCACCACCACCACCCTAAGACTTGGAAGACTTTCTGAGTCACTGGTCAAATACTCAAGCTCAATCTGATTAAAAATTCATTGGCTTTTTGTTTCCTCTGTAAAAACGAATAAATAAGTGAGCAAATGTCATTGGCTGTGGCTATAGCCTAAAGTGTGAAAGTCCCAAATGGGCTGCAATCATTCAAATAAAAACCAAATGGTGACGGCTGAACAACATAAGGAACATATTTCATGTCACTGAACTGACGTGTGAAGGTTGTTGAAATGGCAAATGTTTTGTTACTTCTATATTTATCACAAGAAAAAAAGTGCCCTCTCACCCCCCAAAAAAAGAAGGAGAGAAACCATTAGCTCTAGGGCATTGGTATTTCCCAGAGGAGCACTGAGCGCTGAGCCAGGTTCTTCTCTCCAGTGCCCTTGAAGGCATGTTCCCGAGGAGGCCCCTCAGTCATTCACTTAGGGGCTATGTGGTAGTTAAGAGCATGGGGTTTGAAGCTAGACCAATGGAGTCTTACCATATTGTCCTTGGCCAAAGCACTTAACCTCTCTGAGTCTCAGGTTCCTCATCTGTAAAACAGTACCAACACTAACCTTGTCCTGACTCACAGTAACCCTTTAGAACTGAATACAACTGCCCCATAGGGTTCCAAGGCTGTAAATCTTTAGAGAACCAGACTGTGTCATCTTTCTCTCGTGGAGTGGCTGGGGGACTTGAACGGCTGGCCTTTCGCTTACCTTTTGCTTGGCAGCTTTAACCACAGCACCACCAGAGCTCCTCACTTACCTGGTAGGGTATGCAAAGCACTTAGCACAGAGCCTGGCCCCGCTGGAGTGCTTGCTGCACGGAAGGGATGGCTTCGGTATCATCGCACTGAGCAGCCCT
>NW_006921605.1:21698564-21699293 GCF_000298275.1 Orycteropus afer afer
GATACCGCCTCAGAAACCCAAGGAGGGGTTGCTATGAGCTGGGTCCGACTCGACGGCACATAACAACAACATGGAGAATGAAGTAGTAGCTCAAAGAGAGGAAGGAGAAAAATCAAAGAGACTTCTCAGTTACTAATCATGTAATTCAATGTAGAAAGATTTTATAAAACAATTTTGTTGTTAGTATTCATATAGTCTAAGAGATATGACATTTTAGTAATTTACAACTTATTTAGCACCTGTTTTTCTATGACTAAAATTGACAATAAACATGATGAAGGATTCTGTGTGGTCTGGCATGAGAGGAGATCCACAGGGAGGGGAGTGACGTCATGAGTTACCGCACTGGGTAACACCAACCTTACAACACCACTGGGCTCAGGCCAGTTAAACTTCAGGTTTTGGAGTAAATGGAAGCAAGGTGAGCAGAGGAAAGCTATGGGTGGCAAACCACTTTTTTGATTAGTATTTTTTTTTTGGTGAAAATGTACGCAACAAAGCATTTACTAATTCAACAACTTCTACTCGTACAAGTCAGTGACTCTGATGATATTCATTGATTTGCACAACCCTTCTCACCCTCCTTTTCCAAATTATTCCACAGCTATTAAGATAAACTCACTGTCCCCTAAGTAGCTCATCTCAACTTTTGAGTTGCTACTGGCAATTTGGGAGCTCTGGTAGTAGCGTAGTGCCTAAGGCACTTGACTGCTAACCAGAAGGCTGGCA
>NW_006921605.1:21700372-21709167 GCF_000298275.1 Orycteropus afer afer
CATGAGACAAAGTATATGTGAACTGCTGTATGAAAAGTGAATTTACTCTGTAAATCTTCACCCAAATCAAAATAAAATTAATTAAATAAATAAAGGTAGTTTTAGCCCTTTCCAACCCTCAGCAAGTGCCTCTGATCAAATGCTAATATAATGTTGATGAGGATGATGACTAATATTCCTTGAGTGAGGATTTACCATCTTCAGGCACCATGCTAAGCAATGACATGTCATAATTTACTTAATCTTCACAAAGATCCTACAAGATAGGGACATTGCTAATCTCATTTTACAAGTGAGAAGATTGAGGCACAGAGATTCCAACTAACTTGCCTGAGGTTATACAAATTGAAAGTGATGGAACCAGGATTCGAACTCTGGCAGTCTGCTTCTACTGCCCACAATGCAAGACCAAGGTTATTACTGGGATGGTGTGTTGACTCTCAAGGAAATGAGTCTCAAACTTCAATAAGTATCAGAATCACCTGAGGGGGCAAGTAAAAAATAGAGTCCTGGGTCCACCCAGCAATGCTGATTCACTAAGTCTGGATAACCAGGAATCTGTATTTGTAACCAGCATCCCAGGTGATGCTGACATGGGATATTTGGAACGTACTTGAGCACGCTGAACCTCCCTGAATCAAGGCCCAGCTCCCAGGCCTGGCTAGTTAGATTTGTTCCATGAGGTGAACTCTCCCTGCTCCAGGCCACATACCTTCACCTCCAACTCCACCACCCCCATCCAAGTCCTACCATCATTAAAGACCCAAGTCAAGTTCCCCAAAGCCCTCCCTACCTCCTCCCACTCTGGCTGCCCCTTCTCTGAACCCTAAACCCCAACACTGCTGTAGAACCTCATTGTAAACAACCTGGTATTCCTGCATCGTGTCCCATGGCTACAGGGACACGATGGATCCCAAGTGCCTTAAATGTGAAAGCTTTATTTTCGAGCTACGTGTCCCCTACAGCTCACAGTGGTAGAGACTTGTGGATTTTGTTACAGACTTAATACGCCAACATACTCCCATTTCAGTGATCAGCATGACTCGTGTTTATGCCTTATGAATTGGAACTCACCAATTCATTGTCTGGGAGTTCTGGTGGCGTAGTGTCTAAGGCACTTGACTGCTAACCAGAAGGCTGGTGGTTCAAACCCACCAGCTACTCCTAAGAAGGAAGATTGGGCAATCTACTTCCGTGGTGATACTGCCTCAGAAACCCAAGGAGTGGTCGCTATGAGTCGGATCTGCCTCCGCGGCAGTGAGTGAGTGAGTGAGTGAGTGAGTGAATTCATTGTCTGCCCGCCATGGGCACAGTTCACATGTCTGAAAGCACACAATGAGGATGGCTTCTCTACGGTAGGCATTGTTCCAGCACTAAGGATCCAGAGGATGCACCCTCTCTGAGGCTTGGCACACCCCAACAGCTCACTTTAACGCAGCATCCTTTATCCCCCCCAGGGAATGTTGGCAATGTCTGGAGACATTCTTGGTTGTCACAACTTGGGGGGTTTGCTACTGGCTTGTAGTAGATAGAGCCCAAAGATGCTGCGAAGCATCCTACAGTGCGTAGGACAGTGTCCCTGACAACAAAGAATAATTCAGCCCTAAATGTCAGTAGTGTTGAGAACCCTGTTCTAATAAAATGTGCTAATCACACAGTGCCAGGGAAGGAGGGAAGGAAGGATCAGCCCCCAGGGAGTGCGGGCGGGAAGGATTCACAGAGGAGATGCTTAATAAATAGGAATTGATTGATGAATGACGGATGGGGAGGATTTTACAAGGCACAGGCTGGGGAGGAAAGAGAAGGTGTTCCTGGCAGTGAGGGGTGAGGCGCTTCGCAGGTTGGGGAAGCGGTTACTGGGTGCTTCGTGGCTGGAGTGGCTGGTACTTGCTCCGTTGATTCATCAACACCTCTACTGTCTTATTCCCATGACCCCTTTGCTCAGCAAACCCTTTCCCCAAGCAGAGTGCAACGATCAGCTCTGGCTTTGCTTGAATGATCCTCGGGTCCAAATGGGTGGTCTCTGAACAGATGAGGCTTGACTGAGAGGAGGGGATGGGGTGATCTGAAGGTGGCCACTGAGCTGGGCTGGGAGGTGAGAGGACGGGGGTCTCTAGCTGTGAAAACACAACAGCCCTTTAAGGGTTTTCAGAGGCGCCACATCTCCCTCCCAGAACTGGAAATGAAGGCTTTTCTGCCAAGGCAAAGTAAGGAACTGGATTGGTACGAATGCCTGTGCTTTGTGAAGGTAGATAAAAATGAAAACACATTAGAAAAGTAATTTGGGGGGAAGGGAAGTAATTTTGGTAATGCTTGTCTCTTTTTCTTGGAAAAAAAAAAAACGAACCAACCAGACGGCTGCCTTGTTTGTTTTTCTCAATAACCACACTCTTGGCTGAGCTCACCCTTCGCCTGGGTCCCTCTCCTGCCCCTCAGGTGTCTCTCTTGCTGTGCTCTCCCTCTGTCCCCACATTAGGTGGCGGTGCTGGGGGGCTGTCTGTCCCTGTGTGCCATGTGCATGTGGATCTTTTTTGTCTGTCATTTTTGTTACTGCCTTTGAATGTGGGTCTGTCGCTCACACACTTCTTTCTCCAGGTTTTGATCTACTCTATTATTTCTAGCCACTTGTTTCTCTTTCTGCTTCCCTCCCCCTATTCCTTGCCCCCCTCCCTCCTCCCCTCAACCTCTCTCCAATAACTGGCCACAGTATAAAGTGAAGAGTGTTTTTCTTACAAGAATCTCTGAGTGCTGCAAATGGTTAATGCGCTAGGCTACTAACAGAAAGGTCGGAAGTTTGAGTCCACCTCGAGTGCTGCAGAAGACAGGCCTGGTGGCCCACTGTTTGAAAGTCAGCGTAGAAAACCCAGGAGGCACAGTTCTACTCAGACATGCATGGAGTTGCCATGAGTAGGATCCAACTCAACGGCAACTGGTTCGGTTTTATTTATGAGACAGAATTCTATGTTCCCCATTTAGAATTTAGAATTTAGAGATAGAATTCATATGTTCACTTGAAAGCAAGTGAAACATTTTCTATTTCTCTCTCCTAACCCGCCCCCTCGCACCTTGAAGGAAGAGTGCAGTGGTTATGCACTCTGCAGCTAACCAAAAGGTCAATGGTTTGAACCACCAGCCTCTCTGCCACACAAAGATGTGTCAGTCTGCTTTTATAAAGATTTAAAGTCTTGGAAACTTTATGGGGTGCTTCTACTCTGTCTCGTAGGGTCACCGTGAGTCGAGATCGACTCAAAGGCAAAGGGTATGGGTTAAAGACCCCCTGAAGGAAGCTGCAGTTTGACTTTCGTCTCCTTCCGTTGATTTGCATTCTGTGCATTCTGTGAACAGTCTGACAGGACAGTAATGAGCCCCTCCACTCTCATTTGACTGCATCTCAGAGAAGAGCCGCCCCGTTGGTGAGCAGGGCACCACTGCCCATGATGCTGTGGGGCTACAGCGTGGATCTGGGCTGGCATCCCCTCCTGCTCCACCTTTGCCACCAAAGGCTTTTCTTGGTTAATCTGGTTTCAGTGGAACCAACACCTGCTTTGGGTTTAATATTTGCAGCTCTGGAATGACTACGGAGCCCTAATTCACCCCCAGAGTCCCCTGCCTTCAGTGCAGCCCAGAGTGGCTGGTTGTTGTTGTTATGTGCCATCAAGTCAGACCCGACTCATAGCAACCCTTCCTTGGGTTTCCGAGGCAGTATCACTACGGAAGCAGATTGCTCAGCTTTCCTTCTGAGGAGTGGCTAGTGGGTTTGAACTGCCAGCCTTCTGGTTAGCAGTCAAATGTCTTAGGTACTATGCTACCAGAACTCCTAGAAGCAAGATGATTTTAGCCTGGTTAGCAGGTCCAGCTTCCCAGCCTCTTGCTGGAGTCAAATCTAAATCTTTTTTTTTCCCCGCTCCCTCTCTTTTTTTAGTCTTTGTAAACATATATATATATATATATATATATATATATATAACACAACATTTGCCAATTTGACAATCTCAGGTATGCAATTTAGTGATATCAATGATATTAATCATGTATGCAATCATCACCCCTAATCATTGCCAAATAGCCCATGACTCTAAATCTTGTTGCCCTGATCCCGTCCAGCCACTCCTGTCCCCTCCCTGCAGTCATTACAGAGTCACAGGACATAGAGCGACAGAGCTGGCTGGGTCCAGTGAAATTGCCTCGTCTGACAGACGAGAAAAATGAGTCTCAGAGAATTCAAATGATTTGCCCCAAAGCACAAGGCTATCTGGTGGCAGATGATGCCCCCCCTCTCCCATCCCTTTCCAAGCTCTTTCGCACATCTTTTAAAGGTCATGCTCCCTGGCCAGGGTCCTTGGGTGGATCCCTGGCCCTGCTGACAGCTCCAGAATCTCAGACACACAGCCAGCCTGCAGCCTGAGTGGGTGCACAGGGCAGCACCCCAGGACCATGCAAGGCACATGGGACAACTACCCCCAACACAGGAGATCTCAGATGACTCCCACTGTCGTGCAAGGGAAGGAGGAGGGGGCCTGCTGAGCAATCACACCTGTGCCCACATTCAATCTAATTCCGTTCAATCCTGTTGACCGACTAGTGAACATCAGGCCCTTTGCTAGAACTGGGGACACTTTGTGGAGTTTGGAGCCTCAAGGTATAATACTGAGTCCTGTGAGGGGTGATAAGGAAGCAGAGAACTGTTCCTCCCACCATGCAACTCAGCCCAGGGAGAAGCCCAGGAAGGCTTCCCGGAGGTAGTGGTGTTTTGAGAAATAATTGGACTAATTATGTTCCATTGGCTCCTTCCTCAGTGAGCTCCCACTCTGGGTCCTCTGGAGAATACCATGGAAATAAAAGGCATTTTGATCTACTAGGAATTCACATCAAAGCACTTAACATCTCCCTCTCAGCCTCAACACTCACTCACCAGCTGTGTGACTACAGACAAGCTGCCTCCCCTGGGCTCTCTGGGGTCGGGGTGAGTATCCAGTGAGATGTCAACCGGGAATGCATTTTGCACATCTTAAAGTGCTCTGACACCGTGGGCCATCACAGTTCTCACAGCTCAGTTTAAATCTTCTGATGGAGAACACAGCTGAATCAGCAGCCACACTCCCTCCCCTCCTTTGAGGGGGCAACAAAGGAGCAAAGCCAAAGGAGCTCAGGGGTCTCTGAAGACCCCCCGGGGCTTCAGCTCAGCTCAGCCAATGGCTGCATCCCCAGGCAACCCTGGAGCCTCTCTGGGTTTCAGGTCCCTCACCTGTGAAATGAGAGTCTTGGCCTTTTTCTTTCAAGTCCCTTCCAGGAAGAATGCATCATGGCTCTGCAATTTTAGGGCAGCAGGCAAGAGGCAGGGGCTGGGTCCCTGGAATGCCCCGTGCTATTCCATTCCTTGGCCTATGCCTAGCGCACCTCCAAGGGGCCCTGGTGCTACAATGGTTAAACACTCAGCTGCTACCTGAAAGGTTGGCAGTTTGAACTCACTAGAATTCTGGTCTGCAGGAGCAAAGACCTGGTGATCAGTCCCAGTGAAGATGACAGCCTAGGAAACCCTATGGGGAAGTTCTACTCTGTCCTATAGGGTCACTGTGAGTCAGAAGCCACTCAAAGGCACACAACAGCTCACTCCCACCTGGAGGAGCCCAGAGCCTGTACAGCTCAAGCTGCACCACTGATGTTGCCATCCTGGGTGGCTACCAGCAAGGAAGGGGTCTGCAAGAATCAAGAGGCTGGAAATGAGCTCTGTCCTCAAAAAGAGGGAGCTAGGGGAGAAAAAGATCTGCCACCTTCCTCAAAATAAAACCAGAGGCAGATGGCTGGGAGGGTTTCCATGGTTAATTAAATATGCTTTCGTCTCTAAGTTAATTATGAGATGGTTCCTGCAGGGTGGGTGGGGGCTGGGGATGGTGGTAGAGATCTGCTTTGCAGCACGAAGCAGGTTCAGGTGAAGAGCTGGGAGTTGCCTGGGAGCTGAGGGGCCTTCTTTGCGTCTCTCCCGACACAAAGATGCTGTGGTCCAGATCTTTAGGAGCCTCTTAAGCAGCAAACTCCTACTCACTTGGGAGGCGGCTGGCGCCACTCCGCCTCCCTGACCATCCCTAAGGAGGAAGGTAGAAGATCTCAGAGCTGGGACTTTGTAATTTCCCTTCTGAGAATCTCCTCTAAGGATATTATCAGAAACCCAGATAAAGATTTCCTGGACAAGAATATTCACTGCAGCATCATTTATAATAATGAAAAACAGGCAACCGCCTAGACGCCTACAAATGGAGAACTGGCAAAATAAATGCTGGTGCAACCAGACAATGGAATATTATGCAGTCATTAAAATGGTGCCTCTGAAGTCTTCACAGTGACATGGGGAAACGTGCTGGTTATATAAAGTGAAAAAAGCAAGATGCAAAATTGTATATAAAGTAACCACCTACTTAAATAGTTGTGCACAGAAAAAAAATGCTAATAATGCCTTTTTCTGCCTTTTTTTCCCCCTTAATTCTTTGCAATGAGCATGCATTACTCTCATAACCAGGAAAATAATACAGTACATTTTTAAAATGCCAGAACCCCATATAGTGGATTTCCAAGTAGGCCTGAGCAATTCTATCAATCCCTCTTTGAAGTAAATTAACTTTACAAAAGTATGAGCTCCTAGGATTGATAATGGTTTGTTTTTCTAGAGCTCTGGACTTGAGGTGCTTTCAAAGGGAGGCATTGTGTATGGTGAAAGCCCATTGCCACTGGTGGAGTGTTATGGCATTGTGCTCTGTCAGTTATGAAAACTGCACAGAACTCTAAGAGACAGGAAGTAGGTATGAGTTCCTGGGACCACCAAGTCTGAGGACTAGACGAGATCTTAAGTTCATAATTGTTGCTTTGGTCCTCGAGATAAGAGAATCCTCTATGGTCTGGAGGAGGACAAGACAAAGACAATGGTGAAATCTGGCTCTAACCTTGGAGACCCGAGGATCGCACAGGGAGAGTGTGGCCAGACTGGCCTGTAGAAGCTTAGTGGGCATTAAGGACCCCACAATTCCATTGGCATGACAAGAGTAGGGAATGGAAATAGAACTACTCACAAATGTTTATATGATCCAAATACCACTTGACATTATAATAGTTGTCATCCCTTGACAAGTTAGCAAATCTCCCATCACCAAGACAACTCACATCCCAGAATTTAAAAGTGAGGGCCATTACCAGGAAAGAGTAAGGAAGGAATTCTGGTTTTTGTCTATATGAAATCCTGTCTAGGGACGGATCTCCCCTCGGCGCCTTGATTGCTTCCTTCCTGGGCCATCCTGCATGAGATGAAAGGCTCCATCAGAATCAAGGCTCACTCAATGTTTCTGTGCCAGGGACACTGCTCAGAGGCACACGTGTCCTCCCCAGCTTCTAGAATCCAGCCATCAAAGTAAGGCCGAGACCAACAATACATAAAGCCTAATTGTAAGAACTCCAGCTCTAACTAAAACCTAATCACAAAAGGAGTGTGGGATAAAGAAAAGGAGCTGTTAGGGAGTTATCAGCCATAATGGCAGGCACTCTCCAGGAGAAGAGAAAGGGAGAGAGATCCAGGCCCCAGCGAGGAGGCAGCCTTGAGTGTCTGCCGCTCCCGAACCTCTTAAGCAGAGTATACGGGGGAACTCGCCACAATTCCATTTAAGAATCTCCCCCTTTTAAGCTTCTGCAACAGGAAGGAACAGCAATTACTGAAAGCGCTTTCAAATGTCTCTCTTCATAATTCCAGCATGACATAGACCTGTCCCCATCACCACAATGTTTCAAAGATGTCCATTTTCCTACAGAAGACCACCTTAATGTTACAATGGAATTCAAGAAAAAAAGTGACTCACTTTATGAGTAGTTGCTTTATAACCAGCTCACTTGGAATGGCTCTGTTATGAAATGAGGGATGCCTGTCTCAAACCTCATGCAAACAAGTTGTTCTTTCAACAAGCAGATCACTGACCTGAACCCAGAAATATATTCCTGACCCAATGGTCTATCCACCACTCATCTGTCAGTTTGTTGTACTACAGTGACTTGCATGTTGATGTGATGCTGGGAGTTATCCCACCAGTATTTCAAATACCAGAAGGGTCACCCATGGTGGGCACATTTCAGTGGAGCTTCCACATTAAGATAGATGAGGAAGAAAGAGTTAGTGATCTACTTCCAGAAATTAGCCAATGAAAACCTTACAGATCACATCAGACTACTGACTGATTCACTTGCTTTGGATACATCATCAGGAGGGATCAATTGGAGGAAGATGTCATGTTTGGTGAATGGGGGTGGTGGCATGAAGGGGAAGGGGATCCTCGGTGAGATGGATTAACACAGTAGTTGCAATAATGAGCTCGAATATGCCAGCAACCATGAGGATGACTCAGGACCAGGCAGTGTTTGATTCTATTGTACATAAGGCCACCATGATTCAGAGTCAATTTCAACAGCAGCTATCTGTCTGTCTGCCTGTCTATCTATCTATCTATCATCTATCACCTATCTACCTAGCTATCTTAATGGTCTTTGACTATTGGACCATTACCATCAACACAGGATGTTCTTGACATCCCTAAACTGTTTTTTCATCACCGAGTTTGGACTTTTGTACACCAGCTGGCAAACATGTTAAGATGTCATAAGGTGACAGAAGCCACCAGCCACCAGCTTTAAAGTGTTTTTCTTCCATGTGGTGTTTTCCATGGAGTGCTTCTTTGAATATGTTGTTTTGCTTATTGATTAGAAAAATGAGCAAAGATGGGAAAATAAAAGTGTGTGTACAAGTCATAAGAAACAAAGGTTCT
>NW_006921605.1:21709797-21710721 GCF_000298275.1 Orycteropus afer afer
ATTTATGCCCAAGCAGCTAGGGTACTGTCCATACTCCTAACCTCTAGAACACACTCCCTTTTGTATAGCATAAAATCGTCCTCCAACTTTAACACATTTGATGTTCCTAGGTGGTATGAACAGTTTGTGGACAAAAGCTAACCTAAAGATTGAACCTATGGAGTGGTACTGCAGAAGAAAGGTCTGATCTGCATTCATCAAGATTTGTCATTGCTGTGTACTGTTAAGTCAATCCTGACTCACAGAGACCTTATATGACAGGGTAGAACTGCCCCATGTTGTTCCTTAGGCTGTACCCCTTACGGGAGCAGATTGCCAGGTCTTTTCGCCCATGGAGCTGCTTGTGGGTTCAAACTGCTGACCTTTGGGTTAGCAGGCGAGCACTGAACTAAGGCACCACCAGGGCTCCTTTCTGTTAAGATCACAGCCAAGAAAACTGGTTGGAGCAGTTCTACTCTGTAACACATGGGGTCACTCTGTGTTTGAATCTGCCTGGCAGCAGCTAACAACAAAGACATTTTCAGAAACTTATCACATTTTAAAAATAAGATAAAGGGAATTCTATTGGGACAAGGGAATCCTTGGGAGAACCTTCCCTGTTGGTGGCACTCTGCTTTCACGAGTGTCAAATGGTGAGCTATCAGACCTCCAGATAAAAAAGGGAGGAGAGGGAATGTAGGCAAGTTCAAGACAGTTGTCTGCCATGACTGGGGCCAGTGATGGCGTGCGAGCAATCCTCTTTTGACTTCATTGTTAGGGAGCTGGGTTTGGTTCAGGGAAAGACCCTAAAACACCTATAAAAGGCAGAAACTCATGTGATTTCTTTGTTGTTTTGTTATTTTAAAGCATTTGGGAAGGGCTTGCTCAGAGGCGTAGGTTGTGTTTGCATAGGGTGGTTGACTCCCTTGTCCCAGGATACATTGT
>NW_006921605.1:21711366-21742242 GCF_000298275.1 Orycteropus afer afer
GTGAGCCAGGAAGGCAAAAGGGCATAGCGACTTGGGTCACATGATTCTTTCCCTGGTTCGATGCCAGGTCCGGAAGGTTAGAAAAGGTCTCCTCCCCAGGCTGTGCCCGCCTGAGCCCCTTGCAAGCTGTTGTCATTCGCACTCTCAGCATCTCTGTGAAAGGCCTGGGGCGGCGACCTCATTCCTCCTGTGGCCATTCAGGAAAGGGGAGCACTGGTGGCCTTGCCCATCTGTCCACCCCGGGGGCCTGTCCTATTTGCTATTCCCACACATTGCCCCCAGGCTGTGTGGAAACCCCCCCCCTCCACCATCCACCTGCCTTTCCTCCACCTCTAGTGTAGGAGATGAGGTGGAAGAAGTTGGCATGTCCACTGATTGGGTTCTAGCCTGAGGAGGCCTAGGACCCCTGACTCAAAGCACCTGAAGAGAAAACACAAAAAACCCACCACCATCAAGTTGATGCTGACTCATAGAGACTCTAGGGTAGAACTGTCCCATAGGGTTTCCAAGGTTGTAAATCTTTACAGGAACAGACTACCTCATCTTTCTCCCACAGAGTGGCTGGTGATTTCGAACCACCAACCTTTTGGTTAGCAGCCAAATGTCTTAACTTCTGTGCCACCACTTGGAAAGAGATTCCTATTAAGTGTGGCCCAGAGAAGAGTTTCAAAACCTCACTGCCATCAAGTAAATTCCAACTCATAGCGACCCTCATTGGGTTTCTGAGGCGGCACATCTTTATGGAGGAGGGATTGGTGGATTTGAACCACCATCCTTCTGGTTAGCAGTCAAATGCCTTAGGCACTGGATCACCAGAGCTCCTAGGGAAGAGTTTAGAAGATCTTTAATGGCAGGATGAAGGTGCCAGGCTCTTCAGAATATGCGGAGACTATGGCAGGAAGATGGTGGGGCTGCAGGAAGCTTTCTTTCAGCAGCTGGACTACCTGTGGGCACAGAGCTAACAGGGAGCTGTCTGCAGGGGCAATGAGCATGAGAGCTGTGAGCAAAGGCTGCTGGGGGAGTGTTCACACACCCTGAACCAGAAAATTCAGGGCCAGAGAGCACCAGGTTCAGGTTGCTCATTGACATGGAGGAGCCTGCTCAAGTTCTATGAAAAGATTTCAGAAAGGAAGGGGCTTGTCCATGGTTACCAAGATCATTGAGGCAGCAGGAAGAGTGGGAAAGCTTGGACAAGGGTTCAGACAGACCTAGGTTCAAATACTGGCTCTGCACCAACCATGTTGGTAAATATGGTCAGTTTCTTTACATGTGCAATAGGGATAATAATAGTACTAACAGCAAAAATACCAATAATTGTGAGGATGGCTCAGGACGAGACAACGTTTTGTTCTATTATATATAACGTTGCCGTGAGTCAGAGTCAACTCAAAGGCAACTAACAACAGCAACAACACCAAACGAAAGGATACACATAAAAATATTGATCTCAGTCTCTGAAAATGTTGTTTACCTGTTCCCCAGATGGTGGCAGGTCTTTGGCTAGCAAACCCACCTCGGTTCTCTCACCCACTCTCTCAGCTTGTGGACAAAGACTTCTGCTATTGTCTTGTCTATTAGTTACCTATTATTGCATTTTAAAAAATTACCCAAAATGTAGAAGCTTAAGACAACAAACATTGATTGAGGTCAACATTGATGACTTCACAGTTTCTGTAAATCAGAAGTTCAGAAGCTGCTCAGCTGGGTGGTCTGGCTCAGAGTCTCTCGTGAGATTGCAGACAAAACATTGGCTTGGGCTGCAGTCATCTGGAGACCTGACTGGAGCTGATGGATCTGATTCCAAAATGCCTTATTTGTATGCCTACTGGCAAAAGGGCTCAGTTCGTTAGTATTGGCAGGAGGCTTCAGTTTCTTACTATGTGGACCTCTCCAGAGGATTGCTTGAGTATCCTCACAAGATGGCAGCTGGCTTTCCCTCAAAGTGAGTCGTCCAAGAAAGAGAAAGCTGCAGTGCTGTAATGACCTAGTCTCAGAAGTCATGTACTGCTGTTTCCACCTTATTTTATTCTTTAGAATTTATTCTATTTGTTCACTGATCCATTGTTCTATTCACTGGTCCAGTACTCCATGGAAGGAGAATTAAGCTCCACCTCTTCAAGGGAGGAGTATCAGAGAATTTGTGGGCATATTTTAAAACCAGTACATCTTCAAACAAACTTCCCCTCCAGTGCCTTCTGGCTTTTCCTACACATATCAAAAGCAAATGGGCTAGTGACTCTTACCAAATGGGAAGCCCCTCAGTGCTTGGAGGGTTTGGCTTAAGTGGTGATAAGATGTTGCGGTGCAGTGATTACTTCATATGGCCCTTCTAGCCATAGTCTTCGTGATTCCCACACTGATTGTATGATATGTATGATTGTAGATCGCCCAGTCTTCCTTCTGTGGAATACCTTGTGGGTTTGAACCACTGACCTTCCAGTTAGTAATCAAGTCCCTTATCCACTGCACCACCAGAGCTCCTTATTATGATTGTATTGTTGTTGTTGTTAAGTGCCGTCGAGTCGTTTCCGACTCATAGCGACCCCATGCACAGCAGAACGAAACACTGCCCGATCCCGCGCCAGCCCCACAATCCCTGCTATACTTGAGCCCATCATCGCAGCCACCGTATCAATCCATCTCCTTGAAGGCCTCCCCCTCTTTCGTCGACCCTCCACCCTACCAAGCATGACATCCTTCTCCAGGGAATGGTCCCTTCTTACAACATGACCAAAATAGGTGAGACGAAGTCTGGCCATTCTTGCTTCCAAGGAGCATTCTGGCTGCACTTCCTCCAGGACAGATCTGTTAGTTCTTTTAGCAGTCCATGGTACTTTCAGCATTCTTCGCCAGCACCACAACTCAAAAGCATCAACTCTTCTTCGGTCTTCCTTATTCATTGTCCAGCTCTCACATGCATACCAGGCGATTGGAAATATCATGGCTTGTGTCAGGCGCACCTTAGTCCTCAAGGAGATATCCTTGCTCCTCAGCACTTGAAACAGTTCCTTCGCAGTTGACTTTCCCAATGCTACACGTCGTCTAATATCCTGACTGCTGCTTCCGTTGGCATCGATTGTAGAACCAAGCAACATGAATTCCTTGACAACCTCAATCTTCTCTCCATTTATTGTGATGCTGCTCATTGGTCCAGTTGTGAGGATTTTTGTTTTCTTTATATTGAGACATAATCCATACTGCAGACTGTATTCTTCAACGTTCATCAGTAGGTGCCTTAAGTCATCCTCACTTTCAGCAAGCAAAGTTGTATCGTCTGCATATCTCAGGTTGTTAATGATTCTTCCTCCAATCCTGATACCACGTTTTTCTTCATATAGTCCAGCTTCTCGGATTATTTGCTCAGCATATAGATTGAATAAGTGTGGAGACAGAATACAACCCTGACGCACTCCCTTCTTGATTTTAAACCATGTAGCGTCCCCTTGTTCTGTTCGAACGACAGCCTCCTGGTCAAGGTACAGATTCCTCATGAGTACAATCAAGTGCTCGGGAATTCCCATTCTTCTCAATGTTATCCATAATTTGTCATGATCCACACAACCAAATGCCTTTGCATAGTCAATAAAACACAAGTAAACATCTTTCTGGTATTCTTTGCCTTGAGCCAAGATCCATCTGACAACAGCTATGATATCCCTTATGATTGTATGGGACCATGCAATTAAGGCATATAGCCTCTGTGATGGTTGGGGTATGTGTCAATTTAGCTAGGCCATGATTCCCAGAATTGTGTAATTGTCCTGCATTTTGTGATTTGATGTAATTGTCCTCCATTTTGTGATATGTTGTAAATCCTAGCCTCTATGCCTATGCCTAGGAGCTCTGGTGGCATAGTGCCTAAGGCATTTGATGGCTAACCAGAAAGCTCATGATTTAAACTCACCAGCCATGCCTCAGAAGGAAGACTGGGCAATCTACTTGCATAGAGATACTGCCTTGGAAACCCAAAAAGGTGTCACTATGAGTAGGAATCAATTCCACCACAGTGAGTTTGGTTTGGTTTGGTATGCCTATGGTTAAGGTCCCATTTGGGAATGAGTTGTCCATTATGTTAGTAAGGCAGGATTATGGTGGGATGTATCTTGAATCACCTCTTACTAGAGGGTGTGACTCAAGTCACCACCTTCACCTCCTTTATTCAAGTCATCATCTTTCACTGCCTTATTGAAGTCACGCCCATGCTTGAGTCACACTTTTTGTCTTACAAGAGACAAAAGGAGGGAGAAACAAGCAGAGACAGGAGCTCACACAACCATCAAGAAAGAAGACCAGGAGTGGAGCACATCCTTTGGACCCAACGCCCCTGGGCTGGGAGTCTCCTCAACCCAGGAGACAAAGAGAGAGCTATTACGCTGGAGATGGAGAGAGACAGTGAGAAGCAGTGGCAGAGAAAAGGCAGCAACAGAACCAGGAAACTGACAGGGGATGGCATGGTGGGCTTTCCAGCCCACAGAGCAAGAAAGCTGAGTGTCTTCAGCCAGGAGGCTTGCTGGCAAAGTAGGGTGCCTCCGGGCACTTGGTATAGATTCCTGACCCAGGGGCTAGAGCTGAGTGCCTTCAGGTTGAGGCTTACTGGAGGAGTGGTGTGCCTCTGGGCACTTATCTATATGTTACAGAGCTAAAAGAGCTTTGTAGCACTTGCTCAAGCAGGGCAGAAGTTGGGTGGAGAGGCTGAGAGCCAGAGCTGAGGCACAGCTGAGAAGAGGCTATCCTGATCAAAGAACTGTATCCTGAGCACTCCTGAACCTGAACTGTAACCTCTTACTTCCCTTACAAACCCAGTAACTGTGAGTATGGTCTGTCAGTTCTGTGTGTTTGTTGCAACGAATTATCAAACCCAACAGAGAAATATAGAGGGCCATGAGAGGGACAGCGAGACAAAATTGGTAAAAATGTTGTCGAGAGGAGGTCTGTCTGACCTCTGCCTCACAGGAATCAGCCTTGGGCTGTTGATCTTGATTCTCCTTCTCTGATGCTGCCACCACAACGTTTTTTTTTACAGATGTCCCTATATTTGAGGGCACCTGGAAGTTCTCTGATGATGTTCAGCAAACATCCTCTGGAAGATAGAGCAGAACTGGCTAGAAGTCGTAGAGGCTCTGGCCACACCATCCTCTGCCCTTTGCTGATTTCCCAATTTGTTGGTTGGGGTGTATTGCTGCTTGAGTAGTCAAGCCCAATAGGTTCATCCAAGTTTTGGGGGCAGTTGTCACAATTTTGGGCATAGGTGAGACAGAGCCATTCAGGGTCTTGCACTTGAAATAGGGGAGAATCCAGGCACTCGTTGGGGGTCTCTCTTTGCCAGTATTTCCTATCCTCCCTAAAGATGAAAAACACCTGGGGGACTTGTTAAAGGGCCTATTCCCGGACCCCAGCTCTAACCTACTGAATCTGAATTTTCAGAGCAGGGGGCTAGTGATCTTGATATTTGACCTATGTCCCAGGTGACTCTTACCACCTTAACACTGCAGGGTGGACAGGAAAGAGGACAATTCAGTTAGGAGCTACAGTTGACTTCAGCTACTGAATCTAAAATGGGAATGACCAGGATTACTGTAATTGCCTGAAGGCAAACCTGAAACAAATGGTTTCTTGGGATTCCTTTATACTCTGGAGCATAGCAGAGAGGAAGTGAGAGGGAGATTTCTGGAACCAGTGAACTCCCTCGGGGAAAGACAGTGTAGTTAAGGAGGATGAAGCAGGCATGCTCATCTTTCCCTTGGGTGCTGAGACACATCTGAGGAGTTGGTGTCATGGGGCCCTTGGAGCCCCCTGGGTATGCCCATCCACTCAGCAGCTTTGGCAGGGGAAAATGTGTCAGCTGGGGTTGGCAGCTCTCCTAGCACCAAAACAAGATGACTCTAAGAAGAAGTAAGAGCTGCCTTCTCACTCCTGAGGCTGGGCTCTCCTGCTTCTTGCTCTCCTGTGAATCAGCCACACATGTGCAAACCCAGAATATGCTGGGTGGACAGATGGAGAAAAGGAGGGAGGAAAACCCAGGCTGTGGGGCAAACTGGCAAATCCAAAGGTAGCAGAGACCTGGGTTCACATCCTGCCTCCACTCCAGGCTCTGTAACTTGAACAGGTTACAGGGGCTCGGTTTCCTCATATGGAAAATGGAAATAATAATACCATTGTAGTTGTTAAAGAGAGAGACAGTAGAGCTTAGTGGGCAACACTCCAGCTCTGGAGCCGGATTTCCTGAATTGAATCCTGCTTGTTACTACCTGTGTGACCTTCTGTAGGTCACCTAACCCCTAACAGCCTCAATCTCCCCATCTGGAAGATGGGCTTAATGATAGCCTCTATCTCATACGGTTGTGAGAACTGAAGGAGTGAATCTATGTAAAGCACTTCCAGCACTCTCAGGCACCCAGTAAGTGCTCCCTGAGTATAGGAAGGCTCGAGGGGTACTTGGGCACTGCTCTAGTCATCCTAAGAGAGTTCACTCACCTCTGGAATCGACACATCTGCCAGAGTTTCCAGCAACCTGGTGCTGTGGAGCTGGGGAGAATGTGAGGAAGATGCTGGCCTTCCCTGAGCCCCTGGGATGGACCAGGCACTGTGCTAGGTGCTGCCTCATCCTACTGCTCCTGCTGCCCTGCCATCTCCTCCTCCCTCTGCTCGTTCTCCTCCATCCACATCCCCTCTACCCCCACAAAGTCATCTCCTCTGCTCTCAATCCTTGTTCCTTGCCGTCAAGTCAGTTTTGACTCTTGGTGACCCCGTGTGAGCAGAGCAGAACTGCTCCATAGGGTTTTCAGGGCTATGACCGCTTAGTTCACCAGGTCTTTCTTTCTGAGGCACCATTGGGTGGGTTCAAACCACCAGCCTTTCACCTTGTCGAGTACTTCACCCTTTGCCTCGATCCTGTTGGTATGTACCTTCAAGAGGGTTCTGAATGATGTTGTTGTTGTTGTTCGGTGCCATCAAGTCGGCTCTGACACATAGTGACCCCCATCTACAACAGAACGAAACACTGCCTGCTCCTGTGCCAGCCTCCCTCACAATCCTTGCTACACCTGAGCCCATCATTGCAGCCACTGTGTCACTCCATCTCGTTGAGGGCCTTCCCCTTTTTTGTTGACCCTCCACTTTACCAAGCATGATATCCTTCTCCAGGGAGTGGCCCCTTCTGACAACATGACCAAAGTAGGTGAGACAAAGTCTGGCAATTCTCGCTTCCAAAGAGCATTCTGACTGCACTTCGTCCAGGACAGATCTGTTAGTTCTTTTGGCAGGCCGTGGGACTTTCAGTATTCTTTGCCAGCACCGCAACTCAAAACTATCAGCTCTTCTTCCGTCTTCCTTATTCATTGTCCAGCTCTCACATGCATATGAGGTGATTGAAAATACCATGGGTTGGGTTAGGCACATCTATGAGTCAGGTCTGACTCGACGACACTTAACAACAGTCTTCAAAGAGATATCTTTGCTCTTCAGCACTTTAAACAGGTCTTTTGTAGCAGATTTGCCCAGTGCAATATGTCATCTGATGTCTTGGCTGCTGCTTCCATTGGTGTTGACTGTGGAACCAAGTAATATGAAATCTTTGACAACTTCAATCTTTTCTCCATTAATCATGATATTGCTTATTGGTCCAGTTGTGAGGATTTAGGAATCCTATAGGGTAGAATAGAACTGCCCTGTAGGGTTTCCTAGGCTGTAATCTTTTCCATCTCCTGTACTTTGGACATGTTACCAGGAGGGAGCAGTCCCTGGAGAAGGACATCATGTTTGGTAAAGTAGAGGGTCAGTGAAAAGGAGGCAGACCTTCAACAAGATGGATTGACACAGTGGTTCAAACTGTGAGCATAACAATATGAACTGAAACACAGCAACAACTGTGAGACTGGTGAAGGACTGGGTACTGTTTTGTTCTGTTGTACATCGGATCACTGTGAGTCAGAACCAACTCAATGGCATCTAACAACAGTCTCTATGGGATGGAGCCCAGGTGGTGCAGTCCTTAAGCACTTGGCTACTAAGCAAAAGGTGGGCAGTTCAACCCATCAGCCGCTCCATGTGGCAGTCTGCTTCTGTAAAGATTTAAAATGTTGCAAACCCTGTGGGGCAGTTCTACTCTGTCCTATGGGTTCACTAAGAGTCAGAATCAACTCAACAGCAACGGGTTTGATTTTTTTGTTTGTTTGCTTTGTTTTGTTTTTTAATCTTTATGGGAGCAGATCTCCAGGTCTTTTCTCCCAGGGAGCAGCTGGTGAGTTTGAACTGCCAACCTTTTGGTTAGTAACTGAATGCTTAACCATTGTGCCACCAGGGCCCCTTTGGCTCAATTCTACCAGAGGTCAGTTAGCTTGACAAATCTGAAGTCCTCCTTGATCACAAAGTCCCAGACAGAGTCCCCAGGAAGGGGCTAGGGTGCTGGGGGGTTGGGGAATAAGACAAAGGAAGAGATAAAAGCCCAGGTCTCGGGGAGCACAGACTGTCCTCCTTGGGACAGGTGTTGTAGGAGGCCTGGTGGCCAGCCAGATCTAACCATGCGGCAGATAATTATGCTGTAAGCTGAACTTCTCAATGTTTGTTGCATCTTGGAATCAGCCAGAGAAGATTTTAAAAGGCTGATGTCTAGGTCCACTCCAGAGAATGGAAAGCTCCCCAGGTGATGGTCTGGTGCAGCCAGGGCTGAGAGGCTGGCGTCCAGAACTGTGGTTCTTAAATGTGAGCAGGCATCAGAGTCCCCTGGGAGCTTGTTAAATACAGATTGCTGGGCTCTATCCTCAGAGTTTCTAATTCAGTAAATCTGGGGTGAGGCTCAAGAATTTGCATTTCTAACAAGTTCCCAGATGCTGCTGATGTTGTCTGTTCCCTGGGACACTTTGAGAACTACTGTTCCAGGGCAGGGGTCAGCAAACCATGGGTCTTGGGCCAAATCCAGCCTGTAGTCTGTTTTTGTAAATAAAGTTTTATTGAGACACAACCCCATTCAGCATTTACATATGGCCTTTGACTTCTTTCACACTACAATAGCAGGGATGAGTAGTCAGGACAGAGACTTTACTAGCTGGTATTTCACAGAAAAAGTTAGCCAGCTCCAGTTGAGTAGCCGTAGGAACACAGGATCCTGGGTCTCGAGTGACTGCCTGGAACCGAACTTCCTTATTCACCTGGGGCTGTTATATGAGAAAGTAAGTAATGTCAATATTCTTTAATCTGGAGTAGACTCCAAGTCTGGTGATCCCATGTGCTGCAGGGTAGAACTAAGCTCCATAAAATAGTCTTGTTAGAAATGCCAAGCCTTTCTTCCATGTGCTGCTGATGGGTAGGTTTGAACCGATAACCTCTCAGTTAGCAGCAGAGCCCAAATCATGTAAGCCACTCAGGGACCTTCAACATTCTTCAAGCTACTGTATTTCCAGATGTCTTTGTTAGGGTGGTTTAGACTTCATCTACATTCTACATCCTGGCCCCAGCACTGTTCCTTAACTTCTCTAAGCCTCAGTTTCCCCATTTGTAAAGTATGGGTAGTAATATCGACCTTGTGGGTTACTGGGCAAAATTAAAATATAAAGCCCTGGCTCCTAGGAGAGGCTCAACAGATCTTAATTTCTTTCCCTGCTCCACCCCTTTGGGTGCCCACAGTCTGTGGAGGAAAATTATTTCTGCCCCCCAAGCACTTCCATCTGCTCTGGAAAAGCAGGTCACAGTCTGAAATGCCAGAAGTTGCTAAAACCTCAAGATGCTTGTTTTGCTCTTAAACCAAAATACACTTCATTGCCCCCCACTACCCGCACCCCCTGCTGCAAATGAATACAGTTTTCTCTTATTTGGAGCCTGGCACAGCTGTTCACTGCAACAGTGTCCTTCTCAACTCTAACGAGCCAGCCAGCCAGTCCTGGAGTTCCTTTCAAATAGCAGTCACTCCAGGTGGGGAACCCTCCGCACTGGGCTGGAGAGTGGGGAAACCAGCTTAAGTGGCCACCCACGGCTGGGGGCCTGCTCGCTAGCACTTCATCCCAAGTCAGTAATTACACAGTTTCCACTTGACTCCACTTAGCACCAGATGCTGCATGGGGTGGCCTCCCTCACCACCACCCCTATTGGTAAAGAGTGGGTTGGTTAGTTCAAAAGCATTTCTTGATCATCAGCTGAATGTCAAATGTGCTAGGGAACTGGGGATGGAGAAAGGAGAAGAGAGACATAAGAAACAGAACATAGGACCCAGAAACACTGCCAGCAGCAGCCCTTTGCAGTACCCAGCAAGAAGCCAAGAAGTAACTGGATCTAAAGACTCAGAATCTTCAGGGACCTTATATTAAAACTGGGAGCTCTGGTAGTATAGGGCTTAAGGCACTTGACTGCTAACCAGAAGGCTGGCGGTTCAAACCCACCAGCCACTCCTCGGAAGGAAGATGGGGAAATCTACTTCCGTAGTGATACTGCCTCGGAAACCCAAGGAGGGGTCACTATGAGTGGGGGCCGACTCAACAGCACATAACAACAACAACATATTAAAACTCATTCTATACCTTGCTTATTATCTAGTCACTGGGGAACTGGCTGAAAATACAGATTCCCAGGTCTACCTGGACCTAAGGAAACAGAGTCTCTAGGACGGGGACCCAGGCATCTGTATTTTTAACCAGCTTCCTGGGTGATTCTGATGATGCCAGCCTGGTACTGGTCTGAGGACAGATTTTTAGCAAACTCTACCCTAGATCTTAAGTGTAGTAAGACAGAGGCCTTTGATGCCTACAGACCTGGGTTCAAATTCTAGGTCCAGGGAACAAAAAGGAATAAGCATAAAAGGAAAAAATGGTAAATTGGACACCATCAAAAATAGAAACATTTGCTCTTCAAAAAAAATGTGATTAGGAAAATGAGGAGACAAGCCACTGACTGAGAGAAAATATTTGCAAAGCAAGTATCTGATAAAGGCCCGATATTCAGAATGTACAAAGAATTCTTTAAAACTTAAGAACAAGCCAGTCAAAAATTACCAACCCAATAGACAAACCAATTTATATTTTAAATGGACAAAAAAAATTGTACGTGTATTCACCAAAGAAGAGACACTGGTGGCAAACAAGCACATGAAAGCCATTTAACATCCTTGTTGTTGTTATTGTTTGGTGCCGTTGGGTCAGCTCTGACTCACAGGGACTCAGTGTACAACAGAACAAAACACTGCCCAGTCCTGCACCGTCCTCACAATTGTTGCTATGTTTGAATGCATCGTTGCAGCCACTGTGTCAATCCATCTCATTGACGGTCTTCCTCTTTTTTGCTGACTCTACTTTACCAACCATGACGTTCTTCTCCAGGGATTGGTCCCTCCTGATAACATGTCCAAAGGTACATGAGGTGAGATCTTGCCCCCCTCACTTTTAAGGAGCATTCTTGATGTACTTCTTCCAAACCAGATTTGTTCATCCTTCTGGCAGTCCATGGTATATTTAATATTCTTTGCCAACATCATAATTCAAATGCATCAATTCTTCTTTAGTCTTCCTCATTCATTGTCCAGCTTTCACCCACATGTGAGGCATATGAAAATACCGTGGCTGGGGTCAGGTGCACCTGAGTCCGCAAAGTGACATCTATGCTTTCTAATATTTTAAAGAGGTCTTTTGCAGCAGCTCAACATCATTAGACAACAGGAACATGTAAACGAAAACCACAATGAAATACCACCAGACACCTCTTAGAACTACTTAAGTCAAACCCTAGACCCAGTGATTAATCACTGCCATCAAGTCGATTCTGACTCACAGTGACCCCCATTGGGTTTCCAACATGGTTAAATCTTTACAGAAGTAGATTGCCCCATCTTCCTCCTGCAGAGCAGCTGGTGGGTTTGAACTGCCAACCTTCTGGTTAGTAGTCAAATGCCTTAGGCACTGCACCATGAGTTCCTTGGACCCCGTGATTACTAATTGTGAAAGCTCAGGAACTGTCCGACCAACCTGTGTCTCAGTCCACACAGTTTTAAGATAGGGATAATGCTCACACCAAGAAACCTTGGTGATGCAATAGTTAGCACTCTGTTGCCAGCTGAGAGGTCAGTGGTTCTAACCCACCCAGAGGCTCCATGGGAAAAAAAGACCTGGCTATCTGCTCCCGTAAAGATTGAATCAAAACAAGCCCACTGTCACTGAGTCGTTTCTGACTCATAGTAACCCTGTAAGACAGAGTAGAACTGCCCAGAGGGTTTCCAAGGCTATACAATTTAACGGAGCAGACTACCTCCTCTTTCTCCAATGAAGCACCTGGTGGTTTTGAACTGCCGACCTTCTGGTTAGCAGCTGAATGCTTTAACCACCAGTGCTCCTTCCCATAAAGTTACAGCCTAGAAAATCCTATGGAGCAGGGCAGTTCTACCTTGTCACATGAGTTGAAATCAACTTGATGGCACCTAACAACAGTGACAATGTCAACACCATGAGGTAGTTGTCAAAATTTTATGAAATAATGTATCAAGTCTGGCTTATATGAGACCCTAGATATATTTAGTTCCTTCTTTTCCCTTTCCCTTCCTTCTCTCCTCACCAAAGGGACCTGAATTACTGACTCAATTTTTTACTCTTAATTTCTATACAATCTAAAGCCTAACAATCTACGGCCTAATTACCTTGTTTCCAATTCACAGAAAATTAGGAGGTAGGAAAGAGGCTGTTGCAGGTATGCCCACTGATGGCAAAAAGAAATGATGTTGAAAGTCATGGACAATACATCCACTCACCATTCATTTATTGATTCAGTCCGTCTCTCCTGAGTGCCTGGTACCATTAGAGTCACAGACGATCATCAGTATTGGGTAACACCTACCTGGCATCCGTTGGGTATTAGGCCCTCTTGTTTTCTTTCTTTCATTTTTCAGGGGTGCAATTTAGTGATATCAATTACATCAGTCATGTTGTGCAACCATCACCCATAATCATCGGCCAGGCCCTCTTTTAAAGTCTTACAGGTATCACAGTTTTATGGGGATAGGTATAGTTATTACGTCCATTTTACAGATGAGGAAACTAAAGTCTAACAAGGTTCAGTAACTTCCCTGAGGTCACACAGCTAGTAAAGGGCAGAGCCCATCACAAGTACCCTACACTCTCCAAGGTAATTAACAGCCACAGTAGCTAGTAAGAAACCCATGGTCAGTACTGGCTAACAGAATACCCCTATTCTTTCTCTGATAGAGTATGTTTTATTTTATTTTATTTTTGCAGGACTTGTACCTTCTCTGGGTGCCCCAACCTGTTTTCACTGCACAGGAGATGTGGTGTTTGGCCGAACACAGAGTCTGCAGACTGACTGCCAACCAAATGGATGCCGGATGCCGGGCAGGGGCCTCCTGTTTTCAGCTTGCAGGCTTGCCTCTCTGTCCGAGGCACTCTCTGACTGCGCACCTACATGACACCTTGAGCCCATTCTCGCACCAGCAGTGGGGTGAGCATGGGAGCGGATTGATCTGCTTCTCTTGGTAGAACGATAACTTCTTGTTGAGAATGTCTCGACCCTTCCTGCTTACCATCATTAATCTTCCTCCAGCATCAATAGCCCAGGAGTGTTCGTGTTGAACCTCGTTTCTTAGCCAAGACCCTGTGGGTTCCACACCTACCAAGGAGTGTCATCAGTGAAAGTATGGGAGGGGTCGCGTGAATCTGAAGACCTCTGGAAGCTTCGTACTGGCAAGTGCAGCCCCCACCAGAGTGTGCAGAGGGCTGAGTGAGGGCAGCAGCATGAGTAGGTAGATAGATCTTGTAGTGTGGAGTCAGCCCCCAGGAGCCTTCTCTGAGACTGGCCCCCTAAAGAGGAGGGAAGAAGGTGGAGAGGGACCCTGACCTCAGCCTGAGACCAGCAGCAGCAGCTGGTCCTTCCCGATCTGCGCTCAGCTGGAAAAGGCGCCAGGCAGTGATGTTAGTAGGGGAATGCCAGCAGTGTGGGCCACACTGGGTAACACTACCAGAAGGGAGGACACCAAATTGACTGTCTGGAAAAATTTTGTGCAGGTCCTATGCTGTCTCTAGGAATCCTTAGCATGGAAAGCAGCTCTGTTGGTCATTGGTCATCTATCCACAAATTATCCCAAATTAGGCCGGTGGGGGGGAGTTTTGGGCAGTGTTTCAGCAGAAACTTGTTATTATAAAAATATTCCTGTAGTTAGTTATAACAACAAAAACATTTTTCGTAAACCCGGCTTACACGTATTGATACACCTACGAGGCTAAAATGCTATGCTAATTCACTTTTTGAACTTTCCGACACACTCTGGCCAGAGCTGTCATTATTGCCCACTTACAGTGACTCTTTGGAACATGTGGTTTTGTCTGTGTGTGGAGTTGTTTTCTTTACTACCAGTATTTTCATAGTCCTTGATTTTGTCACATTTTCAGATGTTTTTGCTATAGAATCAAGAATGAAGTAATAATTAAAAGAAAAGAAGGAGAAAAATAAAAAAGTCTTTGCTTAGTTACTACTATGTTGTAACTAATAATGTTGTAATTTAATGTAGACAGATTTTATAGAACAATTTTGTTAATCTTCATATAATTTAAGAAACACTATATTTAAGCAATTTACAACTATACCACATATTCTATGATTAAAATTGATAATAAATATTACTAAGGATTCTGCACAGTGTGGTACAGGAGGAGGTCTGTGGTGGGGTGGTGACATCCTGAGATACTACACTGACACTAACCCTAGTGATACCACTGGGGCCAGGACTTTCTAGAGCTGCTGAGCCTGCCTAGGGAGGGTTTGAGGTTGGATTATGACCCTAGGATCATGGAGCACCTGACTGTGCCTACGTCCATCTCCCAGGACAGAACACAACCTGGTTGGGACACTGGACATCTGTACAATGTAAGAGCTGAGAAGCTAGAGAAGGGTCATCTAGAGGGGCTTCCAGGACAAGGTAAGCCAGCAAAGAAATGTAGTACCTTGATTGGCCAAGAGACAGGAGAACACATTCCAGGCAGAGAAACATTTGCTCATTCATTCATTCAATAAGTATATATTGAGTTCCTGCAAGGCTCAGGCACTGTTTCAGGCCTTAGGGATAAAAAGATTAGCAGAATGTGGCCTTTCCCCTGAACAGGGCTGGGTCTAGGGAACAAGTAAGGCATCTTGGGTGCAAATATTAAGGAGGTAGCCACTCTCACTTGCACCACTCTGAAAACAAGAGCCTCCTTAAATTTTGCACTCAGGGTGCCCTCCTTAGCATGGCATTCAAGGCCCTCCAGATGCCATTCTACTTACCATTTGAAGACTACCTCTGCTCTTCCTCCCTCAAACCCCTACCTGGACAAACCTTGGGTATTCCTCTGGATATGATACACACCTTCACACCTCTACCCCCACACGAAACTCCCTCCACTCCACCCCTCACCTGCCTGACATATGCCTGCAACTCAAGCATCACCTGCCCTCATAGTCTCTGGTGCACCTCAATCACCTGAGCTATAACTGGCAACCTTAATGATCATGGAGAGGAATAAAGGTGGCTTCAAATCAGCCTGGCAGTGCCTGATGTGCTAGGGAGGTGGTGGTTGTTGTTACCATCGTTGTCAGCTGCTGTAGAGTTGGCCTCCAACTCGTGGGGAGTTGCGCATTCCCACGCGCAAGGGGACAAAACGCTGCTCCGTCCTGCATCCTCACCACTGTGATCCATGCATAGGGTTTTCGATGACTGATTTCAGAAGGAGATCACCAGGCCTTCCTTTCTGGTCTTAGTTTGGACGCTCCACTGAAACCGGTTCAGCATGATCGCAACACACAGCCTCCACTGACAGGCCGGTGGCCGTGCATGAGGTGCATTGACTGGGAATTGAACCCAGGTCTCCCAGATGGAAGATGAGAAGCACCTTTTTCCTTGTGCCCGGGAAGGAAGAGTAGCATGCCACCTGACAGCATCGTGTTTTAAATAATCACTCCAGCTACTGGGCATCCTGCTGCACAGGAGGGAATGTTTTGTCACCCTATAAATGTAATAACATGTCTTGGTCCACAATAGAAAAATCATTTATTCCTAATGCCACATCCTTTGTATTTGGCTGGCCTGGGGCAAAACCCTGGTTGCCCGAGTGTAAGCTCTGCCAGGCACTTCTCCCAGAGACGAAGGTCTCCCTCGGAGCCCCTGAAGCCTCCTGTGCATCTGCCGTCAGCACAGGCATCATCATGTGTTAGTCCCTGTGGCTCCCCTCGCGCCTGGTCAGCAAGCTCCCCAAGGGCAGGGCTGGGTCCCTGCTCATCTCTGGATCACCAGGACTTAGCAGAGGGCCTGGCACAGGGTCAGAGCTCAAAACATCTACGACAGCTGAGCTGACTAGCTGTACGAGAGTCAGAGGTGGACATCAAGGAGAAGCCCCTGGCCGGACAGAGCAGGCAACGAGATGTGTCCAGGAAGTGAGTGGTGCTACTGAGAGTGGAGATGGCGGGAGGCAGTGAGTCAGTCAGCGGCAGAGGGAGGACGGAGGGAGGACAGATCCCTCACGGCTGCATAGTTCAGCGTGAACTCAAGTGCCTCCAGGAGGCAGGAGTGCACTGAGCCTAGCGTCACATGCATGAAGCCGGCTCCAGACACAGGTCCGTCTGCACGGATGAATCTCTCCTCGCAGCTAACAGATGCCTTGTTAAAGAGAGAAACTGCAGAGAAATTACAACCCCTTGTTGTGACTCCTCCCACAGAACTAAAAACAGCACGTCAGTCCCACGCACTTATCCAGATGGATTCAGCAGCCTCTTCATCCCGAAGCGGGCTGAGGATGGAGGGAACGCTGGCCTGGGGTGGGGGGTCCTCAGTGGGGAGGGACAAACCTTGACGCCCAGAGAATGAGACGCACCCCCGGGTTGGGTCCGCAGACCCTGGAGGAAAACCACACAGTGTGCTCCTGTACCGCCCTCCCCCCATGCCACCCCCATCATAGGAGAGCCAGGGGACAGGGCCATTCTGCCCCTATATCTTGATAGGGTAGATCAAGCATGGACATGTCAGGACACATGAGCACCAGCTGGTTGGCCAATGCCTCTTCACCTGGGAAAAGACCACTGAGCTCTGAGGAAGTGAACAGAGAGGTGAAGAGCGTGGCTTGAGAGGCCTAAATGCCGTAAGGCCCAGGAAAGCACCTCGTGAATATTTTTTTGCTACTTTATCCCAGATGCAAAAAGTGACCGTTAGGAATGCTGACTACAGTTGTGATCACCTGTGGCCTGCTTGTGTGGGCCCTGACTCAGCTGCACCCAGCCCCATTGCTCCCCTGGCCGGTCCCAGCCAGCATCCGAGGGCGGGGAGAGGTACTGGTCTCCCCCAGCTCTCCCATCCTCCTCACCCCTCCCTCAGCCGTGCGCAGGCTGCCTAGGATGGTCAGCAGAGCTGCTGCCGCGGGCTCAGACACCTTGGGCCCAGCCTTGGCAGTGAGCCAGGGTGATGGATTACAAGCTCCAGGGGAGGGGCTGAGGCACCCAGTGCCCAAGGAGATGTGACAGCCATGAGCTCAGGTGCCTCTCCTCCCAGCTCCCAGTGCGGGCAGAAAGCCTGCAGGGCAGAGCAGCACAAGCAAGCCCTTGGAGGCATGTTTTTACAAGGTCCAGCTCAGCCAATCATTGTTGCCCATTGCATCAAATGGGCGCTCCTACACCTTCCTGCCTGGGTGGATGATCCTTGAGTGGTACAAATTGTCAAGGCATTCAGTTGTTAACCAAAATGTTGGAGGTTCAAGCCCACTCAGAAACATCTCAGAAGAAAGACTTGGCAATCAGTCATTGAAACCCTACAAGCACTGTCTACTCTGACGCACATGGGGCTGCCTGAGTAAGAGCTGACTTGCTAGCAGCAGTTTGGTATTAGAAGTCACTTTCCTTAGAGCCCGACTGGTTATTTTTGCAAGAAATATCACTTCTGTGCCTACTGTGTGCCACTGCACAGCACTAGACCACCCTGGAGGCTACCAACACAAATGCACGCCTGCCCTCCCAGAGGCTGCTCCTCAAAAGCGACAGGGTGCAGTGAGAGCTCTAACGGCAGTGGGACGGGGGCTGAGGGAGGGAAGGGGTTCCGGGTGGCAGTGCCTGGAGACAGGGCTGGTGATTCCGGAGTGGGTCCTCAGAACTGGAGTAGGATCTCATCAAGCTCAATCGTTCCCACTGCAAGGCCTTTTCTTGGCCATTTCCTGTGCCTGGAATGCCCTCTTCCGCCAGGCAGTTCCTGCCTCTCACTCTGCTAGGGGTTCCACAGAACCTTACTGAAGGCAGATGACATGCAGACACCGTAATAGCGGCCATGTGTTGGCACTTGTTCTGAACCAGGAATGATGCTAGACATTTTCTATGCATAATCTCTTTGAATCCATACAACACAGTCCCATATTATTATCCCTAGACTACAAACGGCTGAACTGAGTCTCAGAAGGGTTAAGCAACATGTCCAGAGTCCCTGGGCTTTTAAGTGGTGTTCTGCTTCTCTCAAAAGCCTGCATTTGACTGTCCTCCATACTGCCTGCCCAAAGGGGTAAGACCCAGCTCAACGCTCAGCTCCCACAGAGAGCCTTCAGGGTGCCTTCAACATCCCATCTACAATATAGTCCGGAGACCAGGCCACTTGCCTCTTATGTGGGGGGATCCACCTGCCATAAGGACAGAAGTTAGAAAGAAAAGCCATAGACAGCAGGTGCCCTCTTTCCAGCCCTGGGAGGCAGCTTGGGCTGGATAGAGGTCTGGCTGGAGGCAGAAAGCCAAGTCCTGAGCCACATTCCCACCTCGGAGGAATCCCTTAACTCAGACTGTGTGGACTTGAACGACTTGTTTGCTCTTCCTGGACTTAGGCCTCCTGCAGGGCTTCAAACCGGTTCATTGAGGCTTGACCCCCTGCTAAGAACCTGCATTTCCCCTGCAGATGTACTGAATCCGAATCTATATTTTCACAAGATCACCAGTTGGTACTTATACGTCCTCACATGTTCTTATGTCAACATCAGAATCGCATGGGGATCCTGGAAAATGTAGGTTCTGGGTCAGTATATCTGGGGTGGAAATGCTGGCTCTCAGCAGGGGGTCCAACCCCAGGTGAGGGTTCAAAGGCCTGGTGTCCTACTCTATTAAATGGTGTGGTTGGTTTGGAGCTGTGGCTCTCAACCCAGACTGCATATTAGAATCCTCGGTGAAACTCAGAGAAAGGGCCTATGCTCAGACCCTGCCCCCAGGAAGTCAGTCTGAGGTGGGCTCAGACAAGGGCATTGTTTAAATGCTTCATAGGGATTCCAATGTGCAGCCAAGGCTGAAACCACGATATCTGAAGCCTCTCACAGCTCTGTGTTTCTCCAGAGGTCTACAGCCCAGCTGGCCTGTTGTGAATAAAGTTTTGTTACAACACAGCCATGACCTATCATTTACATATTGTTCCTGGCTGCCTTCCTGTGATGCTGGCAGAGTACTTGTGGGGGAAACCTTATGGCCTGTGAACCTAAAGCCTTTACTATCTGGCCCTTCACAGCTGCACCAGCAGTGCTACTTCTCCCTTCTCAGCAGGGCTAGGAGGGAGCAAAGGGCTCAAAATCTGCTCTCTCCGAGGCTACAGCACTGTCAGTCTCTTTACTGCAATTAGACCATCTCACCAGGAACCTCATACCTGCAGAACCCTTCAAGTGATTTCTCAACCTCAGAGCAACTGGAAGCCCAGCACAGAAAGCTCAGTTGAAGCAGAGTGCCTCACTCCTCCTGGGGGTGCAGGACAAAGAAAGCCTCCCGTGGTCCTCCCTCCAGCCCCCAGCATCCCCTGCTCCAGAAGCCCTTTCTACAAAAACACAACAATGTGAGCAGTCATCTCAACAAGGCAGTTTCCCAAGGCCCCCTTGCCATCACTGGAACTGCAGGGATTTTCTTCACTGAATGCATTTCCACAGCAGAATGGGGTTTGGAGAGGAAGCTGTGTCCAGGGAGGTATCCCTTCACTCATTGCCATCAGCTGGTGATAGTGATGGGGGCGGGGTACCAACTGAGTCCTCTCCCTCCCACTGGGAACAGTGAGAACCTTCTACGCAGAATTACTCAGGCAGAAAGGGCAAAGGGCTCCCTTGTGACCACCCTTCCTTCATGAGGATGGGGACAGAGGGGTGTTGCCCAGCTCTGATCCTGACTCAGCCACCAACCAGCCAGGTGACCATGGCAGCTCCATCCCTTCTAGAGGAACTGCAACAGCCTAGACAGAATGTAAATGTCTCTAGTCCATGGAGGCTATTTGGTAAATGTGCAACTAAACTTGCTTTGATTTACCAAACCAGAAAAACCAAACTCGCTGCCATCGAATCGATTTTGATTCACAGCAACCCCTCCTTGAGTTTCCGAGGTGGTATCTCTACGGAAGTAGATTGCCCAGTCTTCCTTCTGAGGAGTGGCTGGTGGGTTTGAACCTCCAGCCTTCTGGTTAGCAGTCAAATGCCTTAGGTACTGCACCACCAGAGCTCCCTGATTTGATTTAGGTATATATTTATATTTTTTGTATTTTAAAAACTTGCTGTGAGAAAGTACCCTTTGGTCCCTGTATGGCTATGCCCCTTCCCCCGAGCAGTTGGGGTGAGTGGTTAAAAGTGAGATTCTATTTTGATCAGCTAGAGGGCACCATAGGAGCTCTGGTAGCATAGTGCCTAAGGCACTTGACTGCTAACCAGAAGGCTGGCGGTTCAAACCCAGCAGCCACTCCTCAGAAGGAAGGTTGGGCAATCTACTTCCATAGTGATACTGCCTCGGAAACCCAAGGAGGGGTCACTGTGAGTCTGGGCCGACTCAAAAGCACATAACAACAAAAACAACAGAGGGCACCACTGGGGCACCCAGAAGGTCAGGGAAGCCTTCTTAGAGAAGGAGCTCTTTTTACTGAGTCCTGAAGAGCAGGCAGGAGCTCTGGTAGCATGATGCCTAAGGCATTTAACTGCTAACCAGAAGGCTGGCAATTCAAACCCACTAGCCACTCCTCAGAAGTAAGACTGAGCAATCTACTTCCATAGAGATACCGCCTTGGAAACTCAAGGAGGGGTCGCTATGAGTTGAAATCGATTCAACGGCAGGTTTGGTTTGGAAGACCAGGCACGAGTGGGTCAGTCAAAGGGTGAGGGGAGATATCTCAGAGAGAGGGGAGAGCTCATGTCAACTTGGCTTAGAGACCTAGGTAGGTACTAATTGAGATGCTGTGGGCAGTTGTCGTTTTCCTATGAAAACAACTTTGCTTCCTAAGCACTCAAGTTCAAAGAGTCAAGAAAGCAGTCTGTGGACATGGCCTCCATGTAGTTAGTAATGCATCTGTGACCTGAAGATAGTTATTAAGTCACCCTATGTCCTTGTCTTCTCCAGCTCATAACCCTAACTCATTTCCTTCTCCCCTGCCGGTCCCACTCTCTAGGCCCTTCACCACTAGCACGGCTCTCCCCTTTTCCTCTTTCCCATATGCCTCTGTCTCTACCTCTGCACAAGGGAACATGAGCCCTTAATTCAACCCTTCAGCAGGGAGGCAGGCCTGGGCCCGGGGCTCTGGCCACTCACACGCCTCCAAAAAGCCTGCACATCTCCCGGCCCCTCTCCAGGCTTATAGGGGCTTGCTCACCGGTAAAATTGGCCACACAGTGAATTTCTATAAAGAGAATATCATTTTCCCCTACAGAATCCATTATGAACCAGGGATTATTTCCTAGGATAATAAACCTTCGCAAATTAGTTTTTAGTAGTTACACGTTGTGGAGTCCTGGTAGTTTTACAGAGAATTGGGGATGCGGCCATCAGCTAGTAATTCACCTTCCTCTCTAATCCAGGATCATCTCTCTTTTCTTTTTATTAAACAACTTTATTGAGATGTGCTCCACCATACAACTCACTCATTTTAACTGTGTAATTCTGTGACTCGGTACATTCAAAAGCAGCTCTGGTGGCATTGTGGTTAAAACATTAGGCTGCTACCCAAAAGGTTGGCGATTCGAACCCACCAGCTGCTCTGCAAGAGGAAAATGAGGCAGTCTGCTTCTGTAAAAGCCTTGGAAACCCTATGGAGCAATTCTACTCTGTCCTTTAGGTTCGCTATGAGTCAGAATCAACTCAATGGCAGTGGGTTTGGTTTTTGGTTTTAGTTTTGGTTTAGTACATTCAAAGTTGTGCATCCATCACCACAATCAATTTTAGAACATGTTTATGACCCCAGAAAGATAACTTGTACCCTTTAGCCATCACCCCACACCCAATGCACCATTCCCCTAGCCCGGTTGTGGTGTGCTATGGAGTCGATTCCGAGTCATAATGGCCCCACGTGACAGAGTAGAACTGCCCCATAGATTTTCCCAGGCTGTAATCTTGACTGGAGCAGATTGCCTTGTCTTTTCTCCCACAGAGCGGCTGGAGACCTGATGAGGTCAAACCACTGACCTTTTGATTAGCAGTCAAACCCTTAACCATCATGCCACCAGGGCTCTCCCACCCAGCCATTGTTGTTGTTGTTATGTGCCGTCGAGTTGGACCCAACTCATAGCGACCCCTCCTTGGGTTTCTGAGGCAGTATCTCTACAGAACAGATTCCCCAACCTTCTTTTCAAGAGTGGCTGGTGGGTTTGAACCACCAGCCTTCTGGTTAGCAGTCAAGTGCCTTAGGCACTATGTTACCAGAGCTCCCAACTATTTATTTACTTCCTGTCTCTATAGATCTATCTATTCTGGACACTTCATATAATAGCCCTCTTTTATTGACCATTGTCTAAATCATCATCATCGTCACTAAAATTTGTGGAACCTTTTACAGCTTACAAAACCGTTTCATGTATATTATTATGGTAGATTATAAATATGGCATCAATCCTTCCTTTTACCCAAAACTCAAAACCAGTTGCCGTTGAGTTAGATCTGATTCATGGCAACCCCATGGGTGTCAGAGTCGACTGTGCGTATAGGCTTTCAATGGCTAATTTTTCAGAAGTAGACCCTCAGACCATTCTTCCAAGGTGCTTCTGGGAGGACATAAACTTCCAACCTATGCAACTTGGCAGGGTCTCCCGTTGTGGGTGTGGTACTCTGCCCCACCCCTTACTGTAACCTCAGCCCTGCCTCTGTCTGCTTTGACCAATGGGATTTTAGTCAGTGCGAGACACACAGAGGCTAAAATACTTCCTCCGTGTTTCCGCTTCCTCTCCTGCTCCCCTGTGATTTCCCTGCAAACATCTACAGGCTCCTCTATGGCAAAAGAGAAGTACCTGGCCCAGCTGACCCCAGCCTCTCTCACTAACTCCCAAAATTGCTAACTCACAAAAATAGTTAAAGAAATGTTTACTGTGGTATGCCACTGAAGTTTTGTAGTTATTTGTCCCACAGCATTATGATGGCAAGAGGTAACAATTATTTCATTTGTTTCTTAATCCTGGAAGGTTGGTAAAATAGGAAAATATCTAATATTAAGAAATGAAAAGGTGTTCTGGTGGCACAGTGGTTAATACGCTCACTCCTAAGCTAATTATTAGTAGCTCTGGTAGCATAGTGGCTAAGGCACTTGACTGCTCACCAGAAGGCTGGCGGTTCAAACCCACCAGCCACTCCTCGAAAGGAAGGTTGGGCAATCTACTTCCGTAGTAATACCGCCTCGGAAACCCAAGGAAGTGTCGCTATGAGTCGGGGCCGACTCCACGGCACATAACAACAACAACAAAGCTAATTATTAGCAACCACAACAGAAATCATGATCACACTTGGATTAAACCAGTTGTAGTTTATCAGTGAGGGTGAAGAAGGGATCCCCCTTTCCTGAGGATGTTCCAGCTAAACAAAATCTAAGCAGAAAGAAGATGAACAAAGAGTGACATCATAGGAATTATTATTCCCACTTTACAGATAAGAAAACTGAGACTTGCTGAGGTCAAATAAGTTGCTAGGAATTGGCAGGTCTAGAATTTAAACCCAGCTCTGCCTGGCTGCAAAAAAACCTTTTTACTCCACTATGAGGGTCTTTAGCCAAATTTAGATAGCTAAGAAGTGGTGTCCCCAATCAGAGCTCTATCCTCACCCCGGGCTGCCCATTTTCCCCTTACCTGGGCACCCTCTTCACAGATACAATCTTGCCATGCAGCTCCCTTCCTCCTTCTTCTGGTTGAGTATTTCCGGTGCCTCTGGAGTGGCCATGGTGCCACAATTTATGGCTCGTCACAGGAGGTGCTCCTACCCCATGATATATTCTAGCCTGCGAAGCCTCTAGTCAGGGCCTCGAGGTCTGTGAAATGATTTAGAGTCCCACCTCTCCCTCACCATAAATCCAGTGTCCATCACATTTCCCAGAATAAGGACACATGTCCCTGTGCCTGCAAGTAGACAGTCCCCATCTAACCAGCCCCCCCCCCCCCAGAGAAACAGCTGCAGTGCTTCCAGCTCAGTGTATCGTGCTGCCATCCGTTCTGGCTCCCAGGCAAGTGTCCCATGCACGTCCCTTTTCTGTCCTGATGGCCTGGTATGCCAGGCTGATCACATGCTTACCGGTTGCCCCATGCCAACTTCAGTAATGTGGATGGCTCCCACTTGCCCTCCACTCTTACCCTCCAAAACCTGGGCTGGGAGATTGCAGGTGTTTCACATAAGCCTCTCACCAAAAAAAAAAAAAAAAAAAAAAATGCCATCAGGTCAATTCCAACTCATGGCAACCCGACATTTGTCAGAGCAAAGCTGTGCCAGGATTCCAAACTGGTTCACCCCAGCTTGTCCCCTGCTGAGAATTTGCATTTCCACCCCAGACATGTTGTTGTTAGGTGCCATCAAGTTGCTCATAGCAACCCCACGTACAACAGAATGAAACACCACCCAGTCCTGCACCAACCTCACACTCCCTGTGTTTGAGCCCATCATTGCAGCCACTGTGCCAATCTTTCTTGTTGAGAGTCTTCTTCTTTCTCGCTGACCCTCTACTTTACCCAGCATGATACCCTTCTCCAGAACTGATTCCTTCTGACAACACGACCACAGTAGGTAAGATGAAGTCTGGCCATTCCCACCTCAAAGGATCATTCCCGCTGTACTTCCTCTAAGACATTCATTCTTCTAGCAGTCCATGGTACATTCCACATTCTTCACCAGCACCACAAATACAGCTTACTGAATCGGAATCTACATTTTAACAAGATCCCCAGGATGTAAACATAAGAATTACCCGGGAACCTATAAGAATGGTCCAGGGATCTTGTTAAAATAGAGATTCTGATTCAGCATCTCTCGGGTAGAAATGCAAATTCGCAGCAGAGGGTTTGAACAGAATGAACCAGTTCAAAGCCCTGAACTATGCTCTGTAGGGTTTTCAATGGCTGATTTTTTTCTGAAGTAGATCACCACGCCGCTCTTCTGAGGTGCCGTAGGTGCCTGGGAACTTTTGGTGAGCAGCTAAGAGCATTAATTGTCTGCACCACCCAGGAAGTAGGCCTCTCATCCTAACCCACTGCTGTAAAGTCAATTCAGACTCATAGCCACCATATAGGACATATTAGAACTGTCTCATATGGTATCAAAGGTGGTAAATTTTTATAGAAGAAGACTGGCACATCTTTCTCCTGTGGAGCAGCTGGTGGATTTGAACCAGTAATCTTTCAGTTCACACACAGCTGAGCATTTTAACCACTGTGCCACCAGGGTACCTTAGGCCTCTTATCAGGAAAAACAAAAAAACTCACTGCCATTGAGTCAATTCTGACTCATAGTTACCCCCATTGGGTTTCCAAGGCTGTAAATCTTTATGGAAGCAGATTGCCTCATCTTTCTGCCATGGAGGGGCTGATGAGTTTGAACCACCAACCTCTGAGTTAGCAGCCAAATGTCTTA
The DNA here is from genome assembly GCF_000298275.1 of Orycteropus afer afer. Lineage (NCBI taxonomy): Eukaryota > Metazoa > Chordata > Mammalia > Tubulidentata > Orycteropodidae > Orycteropus > Orycteropus afer. The sequence goes on from NW_006921605.1 coordinate 21,737,164, forward strand.
ACCACTACAACACCAGAGTTTCTTAGGCCTCTTATAGGAATGACAAAAATGGGTTCTTATACAAGGCACATGTCTTCTAAGTAGAAAACATACAACCTGAAAGGCTTTTAGCATCTACTCAAATGTCCTTTCCCATTTTCTTAGCCTACTCCACCTGGTCTGAAAATGCTGTCCTAGACAGGTGAGTTAGCTGTGGAACAGAGGCCAACCCGCTCAGCCTGCCACCACCCCCCTCTGTTCTGAGCACTGAGTTTCTGAAGCTCAAGGAAATACTCAAGGCTAAAGTTACACGTTGAGACTTGGAAAATATGTACAGGTCAAAGAACTATAGAATACAGGAGAGTGTATTGGTCTGATAGAGACTGGTGGAACCCCCAAGACTATAAGCCTTAGGTACCCTTCAAGCCTGGAACTCAACTCACACCTGCGGATCAACTTTCAGCCAAACAATAGGCCTATAAAGTGAATAATTGCCCCAGGGAGCTTTGCACTCCTTAGAACAATCAACCACCGAAGACCAAAAGGGCAGCATTTGCTCAGGGACAAAGCTCAGAAGACAAGAAGGGATAGGAAAGAAGGACAAATAGCAACAAGAAAGACAAAGAAGAAGTGGGATAAGTGTTATTACATTGTGGGGATTGCAATCAATGTCACGAAACAAAACATATATGAATTGTTGAGGAGGAAAATAACTTGCTCTGTAAACATTCACCCAAATCACAATCAAAAGTTTGAAAAAATGTAAAAAGAATGTAGGAGAGTAAAGCAAAAGAGGACAATTTGAGATCACCTAAGTCAGGGGTGGGGTTTTCAATCTGCTTTTAGCATGATAATTTCTGTTTTCCAAATAGATATAAAATAAATACAAGTGAAAAAAACCTTAATGCCATCAAGTCAGTTCCAACTCATAGCGACCCCTCCTTTGGTTTCCGAGGCAGTATCACTACGGAAGTAGATTGCCCAACCTTCCTTCCAGGGAGTGGCTGGTGGGTTTGAACCACCAGCCTTCTGGTTAGCAGTCAAAGCCTTAGGCACTACGCCACCACAAGTCCTAAATATGCATGAGGTTGCTCTAATTAAGCATGGGTTGTAACTTGGAGTAGCCCTTGACCTTCAGACAGAAGTATATCTAAGGTATGGTAGGTATGGCACATGCCCTGGGTGCCACTTGACAGGGGGCATCACTGGGCAGTTTCCATTAACCATTGCAGTTTCCATCACCAGCTGTGAGAGATCGTTCAACAAGTTAACACTAATAATTTCATATTTGAGAGCCTTCATGGGTCAAGGCAGGAGCTCTGGTGGCAGAGTGGTTAAAGCATTTGGCCACCAAACCAGATGGTCAGTGGTTTAGACCCACCAGTTGCTCTGTGGGAGAAAGATGAGGCAGTCTGCTTCCATTAAGATTTACAGCCTTGGGAACCCTACTTGGAAACAAGGTAGTTCTGCTCTACCCTATAGGGTTGCTATGAATCAGAATCTACTGGATGAAAGGGGGGTGGGTTTTTTAGCTGTGGATCAAGGTAGACTAAGCCACCTTAGTGTGCTCTTGCTTTGCTGAATGTAGAGAGACGAAACTGAACAAAATGACTGAGCACATCATAGGCCAATTTTCGTCAGTGAAAACAAGGAAGCTGCAGTTGTAATTTTCATGTAGTGCCATAATGTGCTATGTAAAAGATTAATGAGCTTGACTTGTATTTTTTGAGCTAATGTTATGATAAAGTAATCTAATAGATGGGCGTCAGATGTTTGGACAGGGGCACAATTTCAAGGCTTGCCAGAGGCGTCATTTTCCGTAGATATGCCTCTGCCTTCAGCAGAACCTCAGGGCTCTGTGGGACAGTTTGAAAGCCACTGCTGTAGTCAAATACTTTAATTTTACTGATGGATAAATTGAAGTCTGGATAAAGGAAGTGATTTTTTTTTTTTTTTTTTTAATGCAAAATGGAAGGATAAAATGGAGCTGAAGAGCCAAGAAACGTTTACCAAAACCAGAGGCCAAGGTCTCCAAAGTTAGAACTTGGGCTGGGGGATGGAGGAAGGAGATAAGGGCAGAGAGTTGTGAGCTGAGAAGCAAGGAACTGGGTGTGTGACTAGCTACCACAGACAGACCTTCAATAGAAAGTTCTGGAGCCCGGACAAAAGACCCGGAGGAGAGGCCAGGCTTAGACAGGGGGAGGCAAGAAGGAAGATAGGAAAACAGAAAGGAAATAATTTTGCTCTTCTTCCCCCAAGCCAGGTCTCGGGAGGTACTCCCTGGGCAATCTTTCACCTCACTCAATTCCTGTCAGCCATTTAACACACTGAATAAAATATTAATCTCTCACCGAGAACAGCTCCAACATGATTGAAGCTGACCAAGGCTAAACTGGGACTTCAATTCTTGTCATGACTGGTTTCCAGAGGCAGAGCATAGGACACTCACTTTCCAATCTGAGCAGGATGTATGGGCTGAGGGGCTGAGAAGTGAGGAAGGGGAGGAATCTTTTCACCTCCTTCCCCTCCCCACCCTCTGCCCAACCAAACAAAAGCTGGGGGAGGGGGAGGGAAGCTTGAAGTATAATTGAGTTGTGGTTGTGCTCTTGTTTTTTTGCGAATATAGAGAGGAAAAAAAAAAAAAGCAGGAACCTCCCAGGGTAAAAGGCAGGAAGTGATGCCTTAAAGCGGTCTTTGAACTGGTTCAGTCATGGCCGGTCCAGTCATGGCTGGTTCAGTTATGGCGGACAAAGCAAAACAGAAACAGACCTGAATTTGTAAAATGTGGGTATACCTGAACACTAACCAGAACAGGAAAAATGAGAGGTTTAAGCCCTGGAATGGGAGACTGAGCCCCTTCAGGAGCCTGATGGGGGAGATTGGATTACTACCAACACTGTAGAGAGCGACATACATTCAAAGCAATGTGATCGGCTGCCATCTTTGAGCCGGGCATCATTGTTTTCTACTCAGCCATTTAAGAGATTTGGTTGTTAAGCAACACGCATGCTGCCCTTGATTTGTAAGAGGGAGATTAAGTTTCTAGCAGGGCTTCAACCCATACTTTCTCCCGTTCCAGTTACCATTCTGGTTCACCGACGTTTTAAACACGGAGGTCCATTCTGGTGCTGCTTCATCAGCCAGGACTGAACCAGGCTGAACCAGTGAGAAGTGCTGCCTTAAATTGTGGTTCTCAGACCCACAGCATCAGCATCACCTGGGAATAGATTAGAAATGCAAATTCCAGGGCTCTACCTCAGACCCAGGAGCTCTGGTGACATTGTTATTAAACCATTTGGGTGTTAACCAAGGGTAGCAGTTTGAACCCACTAGCTGCTCTGCAGGAAGAAGATGAGGCAGTCTTCTTCCATAAAGATTTACAGCCTTGGAAACTGGCTCAATAGCAGTGGGTTTGTTTGTTTTATCCCAGACCCATGGAATCAGAAACACTTGGGGGGATGGTTAGCAATCTGTGGTTTAACAGCCCCCTTAGGTGAGTCTGATGTCCACTCAACCTTGAGCACCTTTGTGGTTAGCACTTGTGTTCCTGGGCCAAGGAGATTACAAGGTGGGAATAGGGTTATTTATGATCAGGCCCTGTGTTTTCCCTGGCTGGTGGACGACACGGGCATGGTCAGCTTATGAGTGGATGTGAAGGAAGTGTGTGTGTGTGTGTGTGTGTTGGGGGGGCAGCTGGATAATGTTAGGGGTCAGGTGCCTCTGAGCTGGCTGGGTGTGGAAGGCAGCTGGATAGAGGCAGATGTTGTTGTAAGTTGCTGTGAGTTGATTCTGGTATGTTATGGCTTTGAATCTTTCATTCCAGTTGGAACCTCTTTGAGAATTGACCTTCCCATTCGATATACTGAACCAGGAGCTACAGTTAGCAAAATCCCCAGGTGAGTCTTATCGATTTTATATATATATAAGAATCACTTGCGGATCTTGTTAAACTATAGCTTCTGATTCAGCATATCCAGGGTAGAAAGGCAAATCCTCAGCAGAGGTCAAACCAGAACAAACGGTCTGAAGGCCTGGTTACAGAGTCAACCCACACCATAGGATTTTCCCGGCAGTCTTAACGGAAGCCAATCCCCAAGCCTTTCTTCTGTGGTTGATGAAGCGGCTTCCAGCTAAAGGTTAGCAACTGAGTGCAAACTGCACCACCTAGGGGCCTCAGGGAGGCAGAGAAGGGGGCAAAGTGAAAGGGCAGAGGCAGAAATAAATCTGTCGTAGCTTCCTTAGGGAGCTCTGGTGGCATAATGCCTAAGGCATTTGACTGCTAACCAGAAGGCTGGCAGTTCAAACTCACCAGCCACTCCTTGGAAGGAAGGTTGGGCAATCTACTTCCATAGGGATACTTCCTCAGAAACCCAAGAGAGGGGTCACTAGGAGTTGATCTGACTCGAGGCAGTGAGTTTGTTTTGGTTTGGGTGTTAGTGTTTTATATGCTACCCGCTGCCATCACGTTGACTCTGATTCATAGGGACCCTACAGGATAGAGTAGAACTTCCACATAAAGTTTCCAAGGTTGCAAATCTTTATTCCACTGAGCAGCTGGTGAGTTCAAACTGCCGACCTATCAGTTAGCAGCTAAGTGCCTTAGCAACTGCACCACCAGGGCTCCATCTTAGCATCTTAAGCATTGTATATGGTCACGAGATTGGCAGAGGAAAGCTAGGCCTGCCTTAGTTACCTCGAGTTGCTATAACAGAAACAGAACAAGTGGGTGGGTGGCTTTAACAAACAGAACTTTATTTTCTCCCAATTTAGGAGGCTAGAAGTTAGAAGTCAGAGTGCTGACTCTCGGGGAAGGCTTTCTGTCCACTCGGGAGGAGGGTCCTTGTCTCTTCCAAACCTCTGCTCCTGGTCAGTCTTCATGTGGCTTAGCATCTCTGCTTCTAGCTTCCATTTAATCTCTTTTATATCTCAAAAGAGACTTACTCAAAATACACCCTGTACTAATCTCACTTCATTAACATAACAAAGACAACCCATTTCCAAATGGGAGTATAACCATAGGCATGTTGTTGTTGTTGTTTGCCATCGAGTTGGCCCCGACTCATAGCGACCCCTCCTTGGGTTTCCGAGGCAGTATCACTA
>NW_006921605.1:21742419-21750891 GCF_000298275.1 Orycteropus afer afer
TTGAACCACCAGCCTTCTGGTGAGCAGTCAAGTGCCTTAGGCACTATGCTACCAGAGCTCCCCAACCATAGGCATAGAGGTTAGGATTTACAACACACACTTTGGAAGGACACAATTCATCCATAACACAGGCCCCAATGGATCTAGACCTGGAGGATTATGGGGAACCAACTAAGCTACTTTCCAAGCTAATGGCAGGCTTAATTGCTTGAGGCTGTCCACAGGGTGGGTAAGGGTCAGCCCCTCACACAGTGCTGCATAGTGACAGGCTCAGGTCATCCTCACACACCTGAGCTGAGTGCTTCCAGGTCACCCTGCCTCCCGGAACATGTCTCCTGCACCTAATGCCGAGCTGCTTGACCCGAGGCAGTCCAGGTGCCCTGGTAGTGCAGTGGTTAAATGCTTGGCTGCTAACCAAAAGGCTGGTGGTTTGAACCCATCAGCTGTTCCACGGGAGAAAGATACAGCAGTCTACATCCAAAAAGATTAAAAACCAAAACCAAACTCATTGCCATTGAGTCAGATCCTACTCATAGCAACCCCTCCGTGGGTTTCCGAGGTGGCATCACTACGGAGGTAGATTGCCCAACCTTCCTTCCGAGGAGTGGCTGGTGGGTTTGAACCACCAGCCTTCTGGTTAGCAGTCTTGGAAACCCTATGGGGAATTTCTGCTCTGTCCTATAACTAAAACCAAACCCACTGCCATCGAGTTGATTCCAACTCACAATAACCCTATATGACAAAATAAAACTATAGGGTCACTGTAAGTCAGAATCAACTCCAGGGAAATGGGTATGGTGGTTTGGTTTGGTTTTCTCTTCTTTTTAAGAAAAGCAAATCCTTTTCTGTTAAGGGCCTTGGTTTCTCCTCTAGAAAATTAAGAGGTGGACTGGAGGCAGGGGGTGGGGGAGTTCTCCAAGGTCACTTCTGGCTCTGACCTTATAGGACTTTTAGGAAAGGGTGATGGCTTATGGGCAACAGGGATGCAGAGCTTGATAAGGATAGAGAGAAATGAACTGAAGCTGAAAGAGGAGGCCGTTGGTGAGGGGCTTGTTCGAGGCCCCTTCCATTAGCATGAATAAACGATTCAGTGAGTTAATCCACAACACCATGTGGTGCCTGCCTGGCTCATAATAAATCTTCAATCATCATTAGCAATGATTACTGGTGTGCTTGTTAGCAGCCCTGATTTATAAACACCCCACTTCCTTAATTATCTGTACCCACAAATCTCCAGATCACTGCATCATCAAATCTGGAATTCCTGAGTCATTCAATCTGAAGGCTGCTGGACCATCAAAAGTGTCCCAAAGTCATAACATTGAAGCATCACTGCATAGGCAGACACCAAGAGCTGCTCCTGAACCATGCCTCCACCCATGCAGTCCTTGCTGCTTTCAGTACCCTTTCTAGATCTTTCCAAAGGCCAAATGTCACTTAAAGGGCTAACCCATGGATACATTGTGCATATGTGATTTCAGTTGACTCTCCCAACAGCTCTCTGAATAGTTATTGCTATCTTGTACTAACAAAGAAACTAAGGTTCATAGAGGTCACAAGCTTGAACTCACACATCAGTCTTTTCACCCAAATCCATGGTCTGCCTTCCTCACCACCACTCCAGACTGAGCTAGCCCCTTCTCTCTTGGTGCTAGCAAGACCTTTTCTTTTCCCTTCCTTTATGATGACCCCATGCATGAGGTAGTTAAACACTGCCTGGTCCTTCACCATCCCCATGATCAACTGCAGATGGGACCACTGTGATCCATAGGGTTCTCACTGGTTGATCTTTGCAAGTAGGTGGCCGGACCTTTCATCCCAGTATGTCTTTGTCTGGAAGTTTCGCTGAAACCTGTTCAGCATCATAGCCACACACGAGCCTCCACTGACGGATAAATGACAGGTGTGCAAGGGGATCAAGCCCAAGTCTCCAGCCTGGAAGGTGAGAATTCTACCACTGAACCACAAATGATCTTTTATGACACATACCAAATGGTATTACGATTTCTCTGGGCATCTGTCTGTTCCCTGAGCCCCTGGACTGGGAGTATATATGCAGATCAAGACTGTATCTAACCTTCTCCATTGTCCTCCACACAGTGCCAAATAGGTGCCAACTAGGGGTTTTGAGTAGACCTATCCATAGCCTGGAGGAAGTGCAGCCAGAATGCTCCTCAGAAGCAAGAATGGCCACACTTTGCCTCACCTACTTTGGTCACGTTGTCAGAAGGGATCATTCCCTGGAGAAGGACATCGCACTTGGTAAAGTGGAGGGTCAGCAAAAAAGGGGAAGGCCCTCAATGAGATAGATTGATACAGAGGTTGCAATGATGGGTTTAGGTACAGCAGGAATCATGAGGCTGGTGCAGGGGGCAGTGTTTGTTGTAATAGGGTTGCTATGAATTGGAGCTGACTTGATGGAACCTAATAAGCACTCTAACTCCCTTTGGGTCCCGAGCCCACTCTAAAGTTGGGTATGGCCTGCATTTCACACCCTGCCAGTGGCCTGGCTGGAATCCTGTGCTGCCCATGCTTATGGCTTCTGTTCTGTGCACTGGACCTCTTGGAGAATCTGGCAAAAGCCAGGTCCTTCTCCCCTCCCCCCCCTGAGAAATGCTAAGCCTGGCCAGTGTGTTTTCACACACATAAAATCTTACATATAGCATCAGTGGTTTGTTTGGTCTCTCCCCAAGTCTATCAGTAAAGCCCCTAGAGGCATTTGGACCCCGAACTGAGGCTGGCCCAGGAACTCTGGGAAGCAATAGTGTCAACGGCAGACAGCAGGACACTTGATATCTCCTGGTGGAAATCAGGGTCACAAGTGAACCCTGAAGGGGATTTGGGAACCTCGAGTGCCCTTTCCCAAGCCTTCCTGGGCCATCCTGATGTCTCCCCACCTCTTCCTCAGGCCACCCTCCACCCTCTCTGGCTGAAAAACTGCTTTCCCCAGTACCTCACTGCCACAAAGGTGTCTAACGTGATTTGTTTTGCAGTTGCTTAATTACAAAGCCTCTTTAAATGCATTTTCAGGCCTGTTCTGTACAGCATGTCTCCACATGAAGACTTCCAGGCAAAGCACTTCAAGGCAGCGGGGCTGCTTTTCTTCCTTCCTGAGCCTTGCTCAGGGCAAGCCACGGGAAAACACAAAAACCCATAAAGCTGACCAGGGGCTTCCAAGTGCCCCAACCTGGCTACTTATCTCCAAGACCCTAACTGCTCAGGACTCCGGGCCAGCACCTGTGTGACTGGGCCAACAGCTGGACTGTGAGATGTCATTATTCTCTCACCAACCCCTAGACCCATTCTGGCCTTGACGACAGTAGGGAAAATAGCCCTTCACATTGGTAGCCATCACCTGGGATTGTCCATCAGCCCTGCAGGGGTTAGGCAGGGCAGGGGTCATTTTCTCAATTTTCCAGATGAGGACAAAGAGCTCAGGGAGATGAAGGGCCTCCTTCAAGGTCACCCTGCAAGTACATGGCAGGGCCTGGTCCTCTGGCTAGGTGAAGAAGGCTGTAGGAACCGCTGCAGTTTTGTAATTGTCTACTGGTTAAGCATGCTAAGAGAGAAACGTGGAAGTTGAGGGCAGGACCTACCATTAGTCTGGAGTTTTCCAGACACTGTAGTTCCATCAGCTCAAAAAGGTCCAGACAGTGCCGGAGACAATTGTGGGAACAGGGCTGACAGCTGGGCTCCAAACCAAGTGTCCAAGTCCAGAGCTGCTGACTGTGCATCATGACATTTGACTCCAGCCCCAGGAGAGGGGTGATGTGTCTGACAGAAGGGCCGCAGGAAACAGCTGAGCCTCCTATTCCAAAGCAAGCCTCTGCGGCCTCACACAGTGTCTGCAGGAACAGTTTCTTCAGAATCGAGACAGAGAGCAGCACGGATCTCTCCTAGGAGTCAGGGCCTGACCTATGTCCTCAGATCACTTGGGGTCCTGCCCTCCCTTCTAGCTCCACTGTGCCTTTTCTCCTCGGATGCTGCCAGTACTGACCCAGAAGTTCCTTGAATCAGAACTAGATCCGACTGGGCTAGGTCCAACTTAGCCTTGTGACAGAGGTACTTAATGAAGGCACCCAGCCCAGTGCCTTGCACATAGTAGGCATTCAACAACTATTTGCTGAATTAAAGATTTGGAAAAAAATAATGAGGATGAGCTAGAATCTGGAAGAGCAAGTCTGTTGAGGGAAGATGCTCTGGAATCCACTGAGACTTAAGCTAAAGAAGCAATGAGCTGGTCCTGCTGAAAACCCTGCGAGCACTGTCTGTTCTGACGTGTGTGGGGTCGCTGCGAGTCGGAATCGACTTCACAGAAACTTACCTCAATCCACCGCTGGCCCCCACCCCTCGACCTTTGCAAACTCTGAGGACCTGTCCTTGAGAGTTGAATCTCAGAATTAGATGGGACTTCAAAAGATTATCTGGTTCATCTCTCAAGCAGACTTCCATAAACTCCCACAACCCTTTTCTTTGGGATCTGCTGGATAGATACCACTTCTCATCAATTGCAGAATTCTAATGTTTGATTCCCCTAAAGTCAAGGAATTTCTCTTACATCTGAAAGCTCTCTTTTTACTTTAATTGAACATCTTTTCCTCTTGTTCAGCCTCCTGTGGACATGGAGACCATATCTCCCCTCCCCCCTCAGAATGTTCCTCAGAAAACCTGCATAGGTTTTTGTGGTAGAGACAATACAACCTATTTACCACACATATCCCCCACAGCATACAGGAAAACCATCTTCCCAGCCTCCCTTACAGGCAGTTTGGGACAAGTTTTGATAAATGGGATGTGGGTGGAAGTGATGTAAACCATTCTCAGTCTTGGCCCTTAAAAGCATCTTATGTGATCCTCTGGGTCTCACTTCACCTTCTGCAGCAACCTTGGACAGCCATGTATTTCAGGGAGTGTAGCTACAAGACAGATGTAGCCTGAGTCCCTGGTCACTCCTTGAAGGGAGCTACCCAGCAGTGATCAGAGGATTAAGCTCCTGAGATTTCATTGTTCACTTGTTGCTGCACTGTAGCCTAACCTATCCTGACTGATACAGTATAAAGAGTCATCATGGCACAACCGTTAAGTGCTCAACTGCTAACTGAAAGGTCAACGGTTCTAACCCATCAGCAGCTCTGAGGGAGAAAAGACCTGGTGAATACAGTTGACTTGACTGCACCTAACAACAGTCTCTTTCCCACCCCTGTCTCTCCCTAAGTTTAGGATGCCTCTTCTATGACAGTTTAGAAGTTCATCCAAACCCAAAAGAGGATAGCGAATGTAGAAGGATAGGCTTTAAGGAATCTTGTCTTAGTTACCCAGCGCTGCTATAACAGAAATACCACAAGTTGATGGCTTTCAAACAGAAATTAGTTTTCTTACAGTTTAGAGGCTAGAAGTCAGAATCGAGGATGCTAGCTAGCTCCAGGGGCAGGCTTTGTCTCTCTGTCGGCTCTGGAGGAAGGTCCTTGTTTCTTTTTCATTTATTTCCTGGTTCCTTGGAGATCTCCATGTGGCCTGGCATTCATCTTCCCCCATCTCTCTCTGTTCACTTGTTTAATCTCTTTTATATCTCAAAAGAGATTGATTCAAACTACACCCTACACTAATCTTGCTAATTAACATAACAGAACAACCCATTCCCAAATGGGATTGTAACTACAGGAGTGGAGGTTAGGAGTAACAGTGCATATTTTGGAGGACCATAATTCAATTGGAATTCAAACAAATAATTTAACTACCTCTGAGCCTCCTCCAAGGAAATCTGGTGGCATAGTGGTTCAAACATTCAGCTGCTAACCAAAGATGGCAGTTCAAACTCACCAGCCACTCCCCAAAAGAAAGATGAGGCAGTTTGCTTCTAAAAAATTGACTTGGAAACTCTATGGGGCAGATCTACTCTATGAGTCAGAATCAACTCGATGGCAGCAGCTTGGTTTTTGGAGGTTCCTCCTCCACCAGTTCAATAGCAACACCTTCAACTTTTCTCCTGGGTGACCTGTGGCCCACTCCTTTGATATCTTGGACTCAGGCTCCTTTATCAGGATTTAATTCAGTTTTCCAAATCTTTTTTAAAAACTAGTGACCCAGACTGGAAAGGTCACTCTGATCATGGAATCCATCAGATATTTAGCACACCAAAAAAACAGAACCACTGCCATCAAGTTGAATCTGACTCCTGGCACTCCTCTAGGAAAGAGTAGAACTGCCCCCATAGGGTTTCCAAGGCTGTAAATCTTTACAGAAGCAGAATGTGCATCTTTCCCCTGCAGAGTGGTTGGTGGGTTTGAACAGCCAACCTTTTGGTTAGCAGCCCAATGGTTTAACCACAGCACCACCAGAGCTCCTTATTCAGTATAGAATTTAGGTAAACTTCTTTATGTTTCCTTTTATGTCTATAGTTGCAAAAATACAATATACTTTTAAAAGCACCTACTCCTACATCTCAGTTGAATACAGTTGAGTATATGGATTTATCATTTCTTTTTTTGCTAAAAAACCCAAGAATGTGAGAATAAAGGAAAACAAAAGGTCTAAGCCCACAAAAACAAAAAGAAAGAGGAAAAAAAAAATAACAAACAGCAGAAGACAAAAGATGTCAACAGATTTTTGGAAGATGGAAAGCAGGTGGAGGAATTATCAGAGCTGAGAAATCTGAATACCATGTGCCTCCACAGGGGGATGCTTGTGAGAATTGAGCCAATTCAAGCTGTGGATTCTTGGCAAGGCACAGGAATGACAGCCATTGGGTACCGCAAAAGATAAGGGTGAACTGTAGAACTGAAAACTGGGGGACTACTTGAAGGTCTGTATAGCCCTCTGTTGCCCCCCTGGAAGTCCCTACCCCAATTCAATACAGCCAGTTGAGCCCCCTTCCTCTGCCTTACTAATTGCCATTGAATTGACACCAAGTCACAGCAATCTCCTGCGTATCAGAGCAGAACCGTACTCCATAGGGTTTTCAAAGGCTGTTTTTTGCCAGGCCTTTCTTCCGAGACACCTCTGCGTAGACTTGAACTTCCGACCTTGCAGTTAGCAGCCCAGCACATTAACCTTTCACACCACCCAGGGACTCTTCTCCTCCTTAGCTAGAGGTTTGTTCCATAGAGAAATTGAGGCTCTAAGCCCAGCATGACAGGAACAGCAGAAAGGAAAGACAGCATGATGAAAACAAGAGAATTAGAAGGAAGCCTATCTACTAAATAGGACTCCCAATGCCCTTCCCCTATACATGTCACAGTGCAGTGAGTTAATATGGCCCTTCTAGCCATAGTCTTTGTAACTCCCACCCAATGACTGAGTGGGACTATGAAAATGTGAGGAGCTTGTGTCCCACCAAGGGGATTGGATAGCTTGCTAATAATGTAAATAAAGTACATGGCACCCTTGTGGAGGTGGGATCATACAAATAAGTCCCAATGTGGAGACTGGTCAGTTTTGCCATCCCACTAGGTTTAAAATGAGCCATCCCAGAGATAGAAAGAGAGGATCTCACCACCATCAGGAAAGAAGGGTTAGGAGTGGAGTGAATCCTTTGGATGTGAGATCCTTGCACTGAATGTCCTCAGTGCAAGAGAGAGAACTGTGACACCAGAGATGGTAAGAAGCAGGGACAGAGAAATGGTGGCTGCAGAGGCAGCAAGAACCAGGAGGCAGCAGGAGTCAGAGCAGTGAGCTTACTGGCCCACAGAGTGAGAAAGCTAAGCGCCTTTGGGCAGAGGACTTGCTGGCAGAGTGGGGTGCCTTGGGATATTTATTGGCAGAGCTAAAAGAAGTTTGTAACACCAGGCTGAGGAACTGAGGACCAGAGAAAGACCTGCCTTACAGCACAGCTGAGGAGAAGCTATCCTGATTGAAGAACTGAGTCCTTAATGTTCCTGATCCTGAATTGTAACCTGTTACTTCCCTAAGAAACCCCATAATTGTACTGCCTATCAGTTCTGTGTGGCCATTGTAATGAATAATCAAACCCAGTAGAGAAGTAAAGAGTGCCATGGAAGAGAGTGCTTATGTCAGAACTGATAAAAAGATTGGAGAGTGGTGGCATGTGTAACCTCTGCCTTATAGGAGTCACTCTTGGGCTGTTAATGTTGATCTTGGTCCTTCTCTCCTCATGTGAAGATAGAAGAGGTCAGATGCTGCCCCCACACTGTTTTTACACATGTCCAAGGATGTTGGCAACCAGATTGACACTACCCCATCCCACACCTATGACGTAGAACAATGGTGGAATCTTCTCTGGAGAAGTTGAATGGTCTCTAGAAAAGACCCACTGCTACTGACATTTGGGGATCTCCCAAAGAAATGGCTGGGATCTATGACTCCAATGGTGAAACTCATCAATTTGCATATGCTGCCAACCAAGGGTCTAGATAAGAGCTCTGGTAGCGTAGTGCCTAAGGCATTTGACTGCTACCCAGAAGGCTGGCAGTTCAAACCCACCAGCCACTCCTTGGAAGGAAGATGGGGCAATCT
>NW_006921605.1:21750991-21772454 GCF_000298275.1 Orycteropus afer afer
TGACTGCTACCCAGAAGGCTGGCAGTTCAAACCCACCAGCCACTCCTTGGAAGGAAGATGGGGCAATCTACTTTCGTAGTGATACCACCTCGGAAACCCAAGAAATGGTCACTGTGAGTCAGGGCCAACTCCACAGCACATAACAACAACACAAGGGCCTAGATGGCTTTTTCTTTTTTTAATTAGTTGATGTTAAGTCAGTTCTCACTCATGGTGACTCCATGTCTGAAGAGTAGAACTGCTCCATTGGGTTTTTCTTTTTCTCTTTTTATTATAAAACATTTCAAACAGAAGCAAGATCAATACAATGAGCCCCCATGTGCCCATAACCTAGCTTCAAAAACTATCAACTAATGGCTAATCTAATTTCTTTCTTTTTTAAATCTCTTCACCCATATCAAACCTATCTCTTAATTATCCATCTGTTTTCCCTTCCTTCCCCACCCCTCCCATCCCTGGTAACCAACAAAGAAAATTTCCTTCTCTGCATAAACTTTTCCTTGACTTTTAAAAAAATACATTTTATTGAAATATAATTTATGTACAGTGAAATACACAAAACTAAAGTGACATGGGTCAATGCATTTTTTTTTTTTTTTGCAGCATTCCCTCCCCCCCCTCCTCTCTCCCCTCCTCTCCCCTCCTACCCCTGGCAACCAACAAAGAAAGTTTCCCCCATATATAAACCTTTCCTCAAATTTTATAATAATGAATGAATACTATATTTGTCCTTCTGTGATTGAATTATTTCACTCAGCAAAATGTCCTGCAAGTTCATCCACATTATCAGGTGGTTTGCTGATTCTTCATTATTCTTTAATGTTGCATAGTATTCCATTGTGTGTATGTACCATAGTTTGGTTATCCATTCATTGTTGATAGACATTAGGTTGTTTCCATCTCTTTGCTATTGTAAATAGTGCTGCAATGAACATGGGTGTGCATATATCTATTCATGTTCCAGGTCTCATTTCTTTAGGATATATTCCTAGTAATGGGATTGCTGAATCAAATGGTATTTCTATTTCCAACTTTTTAAGGAAGTGTCATACTATTTTCCCTAGTGGTTGTACCATTTTACAGTCTCATCAGCGGTGTATGAGAGTTCCAATCTCTCCAGATCCTTATCAGCATTTGTTGTTTTCTGTCCTTCTGTACTTTGCTGTTATTGATGGAATGAGGTGATATCTCAATGTTGTTTTGATTTACATCTCTCTAATGGCTAATAATCTCAAGCATTTTTTTCATGTATTTGTTAGCTGCCTGAATATCTTCTTTAGTGAAGTGTCTGTTCTTATCCTTTCCCCATTTTTAATTGGATTGGTTGTCTTTTTGATGTTGAGGTGTTGATGTTATCTACAAATTTTAGAGATAAATCCCTTGTCAAATATGTCATTGACAAATATTTTTTCCCAATCTGTAGGTTCTCTTTTGACTCTTTTGGAGAAGTCCTTTGAAGTACATAAGAATTTAATTTTTATAAGGTCCTAGTCATCTAGTTTCTCTTCTGCTGTTTGTGCACTTTGGGTTATGCTTGATAGTCTATTTATACCATAAATTAGGGCCCCAAAGTTTGCCCCTATTTTATCTTTAAAATGATAAGCTGTATAGTTACAGGTTTTATGTTTAGGTCTTTGATCCATCTTCAGTTAGTGTTTGTGTGTGATGGGCAGTATGGATCTTGTTTCATCCAGAGACTTTTTAATGTTTTATTTACTGTTAAATATTAATGGACTAAAACAGATGATCAGAAACTTGAGGAAAGCCATTAACATGAAAGACAGAAACTGAAATTAGTTGACCAAAAACCAAAGAAAGGAACTTGGAGGAAATAAAAAGAAAAGAAAATGTCAAAGAAATGATAATTAATATCTTTAGAGGAGTAAGCGATGTTCCATTCATGAAATAAGAACAAAAGACTCCACCCAAAGGAATAATCAAAACTGGACTGTATTGTACAACTCTGTAAATTTACTAAAAATCATTGAATTATACATTTAAAATGGTGAATTTTATGGTGTGTAAATTGTATCTCAATAAAACTGCTGGGGAAAAAAAAAAAAAAGAATGACCAGAAAAAAAAGAGCAAGCCCTTGGATAACAAAAATATAAGTAGAACAGAAATAAAATAGTCAAAAGAAAGATTTGGAAAATAAGGTCAAGGAATTCCTAGAAAGCAAAACAAAACAAACAAACAAACAACAACAACAACAACAAAAAAAAACCAGACCATAAATACATGGAAAATAGAAGAGAATAAAAATGATAGGAAAAAAGGATAGACCTAGGAGGACCAACAAAAGAAACTGAGAAAACAAAGGGGAAATAATACAAAAATATTTCCCAGACTTGAAGAACCTGCATTTTCAGATTCTAAAAGCCAATTGAGCACCCAAAACAATGAATAAAGAAAGGTCCATGCACATCACCATTAACTCACCTAACACTGTAGAAAAAAGAAGATCTAGAAAGTTTTCTGAGATGGGAAAAAGAAGCAGATTATAAACAAAAGATTAATAGTAAGAATGGGATCAGACCTCTCATTAGCAGTTTCTCATCCAGGAAGTCAGAAGACAATAGAGAAATATGTTCAAAATTAAGGACAAATTATTTTCAACCTAGAATCCTACACTTAGTCAAACTATCAGTAAAGTATATAAAGCACAAAGGCATTTTTCAGACATGCAAGTTCTTAATATATTTTGCATGCATCCTTTCTTAGGAAACTCCTACAAAGTGTGCTCCCCTGAAAGAAAGATGTAAACCAAATAAGAGAAAGACAAGACTCAGAAAGCAAGGTGTCCTACAGAGGAGAGTGGAGGAGGAAAGTCTCAGGGTGGTGGGTCTGCAGCAAGCCTCAAGAGCAACCATTACAGAGAAAAGCATAAGGACAAGGGGCTCCAGGAGGAAAGGATTTCCTGGTGTATTTGACTGTATGTAGAATAATCTTCAGAAAAGCTAGAGAAATTGGGATGAATTAGTGATAGTGTCATAGAAACTTAAGCAAACAAGCAAAAAACCAAGGCAATTATTAACTCCAGGAAAAACAAAAGATTGAAGATGAAAATAAATGTGATGAAAAGATCACATTTCTTGGTTCTGCTGTGAATAACCGATAATATATAATTATTATAATGGGCCCTCTCATTATTAATTTAATATATATATGAATAATGGTCTTACAAACATGATTTGGGAAGATGGAGAGTGAGAAGATGGAAGAGCTAGAGTGATGTAATAATGTGTAAGAGTGACAAGCTCTCACCTACTATATTTGGTCTGTCAGTCAATAGACAATGAATAAAATTGATCAACTATAATATGGAGAAAAATAATATTATTTTAAAATAGAGAAGTAAATACAAGAAAAAACTGCCAAAAGAATTGAAAAGTAGTTGCTTCTGGGAAGTGGAACTGAGGAGCAGTGTAATGAGGAAACTGCTAATTTTCATTTTAAACCTTATGGTACTATTTGGCTTTTAAATATTTGCATATGTATTGAAATGGTGAAAAATAATAATTTTAAACAAGTCTTTGATAAGCTCAAAATGCACGTGTCTGTATGTGTTTCTGTGTTCATCTTTTCTGGTTTTCTCAACACATTTTTCTTGGCTCTTTTATGTCATTATCTCTGCCTCCTGCTCTCCTTCATTTGCCTTCCCCATTTCCTTTCTCTTTTCCCTGTTGTTTCTGTTCCTTAACTGGCCAGCATATAAAACTGAAGGACTTTTTTTTTCTAATTATTTCCTTCATTTGGTAACTCATTTTATGTTCCCTGTTCTCCACTTTAAAAGCAAATGAGTGGAACACTTTATGTTTCTGCATTACAATATTCCAATTAAACTATTTTTTGTTTTACCTCTCTGTGGCCTGTGAGGCATCTTCTGGGATTTCATCTATGAGGCCAGCTCACTTCTCCCTCCAGTGGGTGCAACTGAACTTGTGTGGGGTCCCTTTGGATAGGAACAAGAGGTTTCATTAGTTTTGAGCTCAAACTCATCCTGTGCATTTAAAGATAATTCCAAACTGGCCTCTCTGAGTTTACTGGGGAAAAGAGCTTAAATCTTTGGTCCTTCATAGAAAAAGGCCATTGCATGAGCCCCTGTTCTGCTTACCTAGTGCTGCTCTGACAAGAGTATACCACAAATGGGTTGGCCTTAACAAACAGTTTATTCTCTTACAATTTGGAGGCTTTAAGTCCAAGTTCAGAGTGCCAGGTTCTAGGAGCTGAGTGAAAGCTCCTCAACCTTGGGGTCCAGCTCTGCCTCCTACTCCCAGCCCACTGGAGCTAGAGGCGTTTCTTCACTCAGACAGCTGCTGGCTGCTGAGGCTGAGAAGTCCAAGGTTGACAAGTAAAAAGGCACAGTCTTGATGTTACCAAATCACATGGAAGACCATTAACTCAAGTTCATTGTAAGTCCCAAGGTTGGCAGAACATGGCAGACTGCTGAACAACAACAAGGCTACGTGCAGGGTCCAAGCGTGCCATAAACTAGAGACTATTCCCACAGCTGCTGCTTATATATGGGAAGCAGACCACATACCCAAAGGCAGCTAGCTATTCAGCTGCTTGTGGTAGATCCCACCATGGAGTTGATTGCCAGTCTCATCATGGAGAATAACTACTACCAGCTGCCCAGCCACTCAACCAGGCCCAGCCAAGTTGACACACAAACATGACCACCACAGCCCCTCTTCACTTTAAATCCCTATATCCAGCTGGCCTTCCAAACTCTTTGCTAAAGTGGGTCTGTTGCTCTAGGCCAGGCTTCAAGCAGGAATTGTATCCTGCTCAGTGTCAAGACACATGTAGAGAGGTTGATGATGACAGTAATGGTGATCAATTCCTCAGTACACATTTGTTGAGTGTCAACTACGTGCTTGGTCCTAGGATACAGACGAAGCTAACTCTCTATGGTGGGGTGAACAGACACTTAAACAAATAATTACCACTCAGTGTGACGGCTGTGAAAGGAAGAGTATGTGCAAAGCATCAGGGCAGCTTGGAGGAAGGAGGGAGTTCGCCATCCTGGAGCATTGGAGAGGGCTTCTCAGAGGAGGTAAGCTGGGAACCGAGTCTTGAAGGATTCATGGGACGTTACCAGATAGAGAAGGCCTGTGATGGGCAGGTTGGTGTGCTCACTGGAGGGAACAGCCCATGCAAAGGCAATGAGCTGTGTCAGAACAGTTCTGCATGACTCTGGGGAAGGTGACATGATGGGGGTGGATATCCCAGCTCCCCCCTCAGCTCAGAGCTTCTCAAGCCCCCATGATATCCATCACCCTCTTTGGGGAGAGACAGTAGCATCTGGCCCTGCACGACTCAGCGGTGCCATGTGAGTGACAGTTCTGCATAAGCAGGACAGAAGTGCACTGTCTCTGGACAAGGAGCACTGGATTTGACAAGCCACTCTGTCAGCCCCCAGCCCCATTCGCAACCAACCAGCCAGGATCCCCTCCCCCAGAATCACGAGCCCTTCCTAGAAGCTGGTGATGCTGACAGCAACCCTGTCTCCCTGGGGGCAGGGCTGGCTTCCATCCTCAGGGCCCTGGTTTCTTAGACTCTGGTTCCACCTCAGTGATGGTGGAAACAGCAGCAGCGGGGACCAACTGCTGCGCTGACGAGCTGTGGGGCCCGGGAGAGGTCCTGGCAGGGCTTCTTGTTATATTCCAACTCTGTGTCCCTACACACACACACACACACATGACCAGTGCTTGGTACATGGCAGGTATTTCATACATGTTTACTGAACATATAATGTGCTGAAAAGGGAACAGGAAAGAAGTTGATTTCAAAAAGAAAGAGAAGAAAGATACTGGGGCACCCAGGCCATCAGACATACAGAGACTGCCAAGACCTAGACCCTATGCATAGTTCGCTACATAGATGACAGTAGCACCAGCTGACACCCGTGGAGAAGGGGGTATCCCTATGTGATGTGATCACTGACCGGGAGGGAGTGACAGTCCCGGCTCCTTTGAGACTTGCTCAGCCGCTTCTGGCCCTTTGCCCCTGCACTGGCTTGGGGGAGGCTAGATTCACTCCCTGGCCATCACAGTTTGCTGGTCGGAAAACTACTGATGGAGGGTGGAGGGGGAAGGTGGTCTCCAAGGCCTCCACTGCCAGCTGTAGATGGAAGGAACCAGTCCCAAAGCCTCTGACAGCAACTATTTTTGTTGCAAAAACAGCTGGCCAGATTGTCAGCTCCCTTCTGCTCTTCATTTAAGAATAATCACGGCCACTGGAATATTACTGTGTGCCGGGCATTGCACCAAGCATGCCATGTGCCTCTTCTTATTTAATCTTCACCACACATGCTCTGTGAGGGCAATGGTGGCTCAAGGGTAGAATTCCCACCTTCCGTGCTGGAGACCTGGGTTTGAGTCCTGGCCAGTGTACCTCTCGTGAGCCACCATCCGTCAGTGGAAGTTTGCATGTCGCTGTGATGCTGAACAGATGTCAGTGAAGCTTCCAGACTAACTCTGACCAGGAAGAAAGGCCTGGTGTCTACTTCAGAAAACTAGCCAACGCAGTCCCTACTGATCGTGATGGTTTGATCTGCAACCCATCACGGGGATGGCGCAGGACTGGGCAGTGTTGTGTTCCCTTGTGCGTGGGGTCACCATGAGTCGGGGGCCAATTTGCCAGCATCTAACAGCTGCATCCTCTAGGGTAGTTGTCATTCTCTTCTTTCTACAGGCAGGAAAGGGAGGCTTAGGGCAATTTTTTAACAAGCCCAGGCACACTCAGGTGCTGAATGGGGAGCTCAGATTCCAACCTGAAGTGTAGGAGCCAAAGCCCACGCTCAGCCTGGGACATAAAGGTAGGGCTTTGTCTTCTGAGCCCCACACCAGGGTCCCAAGCTTGGCTTAGCTTTTTCTTAGATTGCCAAGCTTTCATCTTGGAAGGGAAGTAAAATCAGAACAAGAATGTTTCCAAGAGTGGAGCTGGTGGCCTCCAGGACAGGTTGGGGAGCCCAGGTGAGTCACTGGACCTGTGGCTCAAGGCTAAAGTGCTCCAAAGGGATTCGGGGGTGACAGACACACTGCCTATTACATTGGTTCATAGGGAGCCAAACAGGGGTTGGCTTCGTCTGGAGGAGGTGAACTGAACCTGTCGGTAGGTGGGCACTGCCAAGCAGAAGAGGGCTACGCAGAAGAGGGCTACGCAGAAGAGGAAGGCAGGACCCACTGCTCCATCCACGGGGGAGAGCAGAAAAGGAGAAATGGAGGGTTGCTGGTTTAGCAGAAATCTGGCCCTATGAGATACCAAATGGGACAGTGGGGGACATTTTGTGGGAGACACACACCCAGGATGAACAGCAAGTAGAAATCCCTGCAGAACATGCCTTCCACCAAACACCCTCAAGGCTAGTCATCGCCTCCCCAAAGATTGCCGGTAGCATTTTCCGAGCCACAGTGCCATCTGCAGGGCAGCCCTGCAATGACACAGGGATCCCGGGGCCCATCCTCAGAGACCTAAACCAGCAGCATTACAGTCACGACTGTGGGCAATCCAACCAGCACCAGCAAGTCCTCTAAAGCTTAAGGCAGTCATGTAGACACCAACCCCTCTTCAGCAACCTTCCGAATGGTTAGGGCCAATATTATACCCATTTTATAGATGGAAACACTGGGCCTCAGAAAGCTGGAGTCACTCAGTGAGCCAGGCAGGATTCCAGCTCAGGGCCTGTCTGAGTTCCCATAACAAAGTACCAGAACCTTATTGTCTCACAGCTCTGGAGAAAGCAGTCCAAATTCAGCAAGTCGCAGGGCCATATTCTCTCGGAAGACTCTAGGGGGAGCTTTTTTCTTGTTGCACCTGATTTTGGGTAGGTAGCATAGTGGCTAAGACACTTGCCTGCTAACCAGACGGCTGGCAGTTCAAACCCACCAGCCACTCCTCGGAAGGAAGGTTGGGCAATCCTACTTCCGTAGTGATACTGCCTCAGAAACCCAAGAAGGGGTCGCTATGAGTCGGGGCCGACTCGACGGCACATAACAACAACAAGGCATTACTTGGTGTATAGCTGCATCTTCCCACACATCTTCTATCTGTGTCTCTGTGTTTCTTCTCCTCTTCTATAAAGACATCACTCAGATTAGATTAGAACCCACTCCACTCCAGCAAGACTTCATGCTAACCTAACTGATAACATCTTCAAAGACCTCCTTTCCAAACAAGGTTACATCACAGGTGCCGGGGGTTAAGGACATCGACATATCATTTGGGGGGACCTTTGACATTTGCTGACTCTCCTGATGCAGAAGAAAGAGGAGAAGCATGAAGGGTGGAAGATGAAGCAAAAATCTGGGTTTTTCAGGATTTGCAGTTTGGTTCTGGCCTCAGAGAGGAGATTGTCCACCAAGCCAGGACAGCAGATATCCCTAGACAGCCTACACTCCTGGGACTGTCAGATTAAAACAGAAAAACTGACCTGCTTGGAGGGGATTGTTGTGGGTACATTTTTTAAATGCCTCAATAATTGGCAACATCACTGGGGACATTATTTTTTACTCTTCAGTACCTGTCGCAGAAGCAAGACCTCATCAACCAGAACTTGGAAGCCAAGATGGTTGGTCTACCTTGACAAGGAGAAGATACTCAAGTTGTCTGAACTCACCAATTTTTCTGAAATTTGAAACCTATAATTTGCTGAGCCATGTTCCATTAATTGGCCATCCAGATCCCCAAGCTTGGGTTTAGATGTGTGGCACAGAGTCTAATACATCTGACTGCTAACCAGAAGGCTGGTGGTTCAAACCCATCAGCCACCCTGTAGAAAGAAGACTAGGCAATCTACTTTCATAAAGATGTACCACCTTGGAAACCCAAAGAGAGTCCCTTTGAGTTGGAGGTGACTTGATGGCAATGGGTTTGGTTTTTTCTGAAGGATTCACTCAGAAGTGGTATTCACTATGAATTTATTCCTAGGCCAACCTCCCTTTACCACCCAATTTAAATCTCCAGAAGTTTGTTCCAAGAATAGAAGATAACTGCTTTAATATCCCAAACAAACTGCAATATTAAGCCTAATTGAAGCTTAATTAGAAGGCAGACCTGCCTAGCTAGCCAACACTTCCTCTCCTCATACACAGAGCACTCAGAGGTGGTTCTACTCTTCTAGATAATTTGGTTATTTGATTAACTATAATACAGCACTCTTTTTTTTTTTTTCATTTTTAATGAAAATTTACATAGTAAAGTAGGTTTTCATTTAACAATTTCAAAATACATTATTCAGTGGCAATGGTTACATTTTTCACAATACGTCAGCATTCTCATTATTTCCATTTTGGTTGTTCTGTATCCATTAATTTAGCTTCCTTGTCCCACCTTAAGGACCTCTGGTGGCACAGTGCCTAAGGCATTTGGCTGCTAACTAGAAGGTTGTTGGTTCAAACTCACCAGCCACTCCACAGAAGGAAGATGAGGCAATCTACTTCTGTCAAGATTTACTGCCTTGGAAACCCAATGGGGGTCTCTATGAGTCAGAAACAACTTGATGGCAGTGGGTTTGGTTTGGTTTTGGCTTTGTCTCATCTTGGCATAGTGCCTAAGGCATTTGACTGCTAACCAGAAGGCTGGAAGTTCAAACCTACCTACCAGCCACTCCTCAGAAGGAAGGTTGGGCAATCTACTTCTGTAGATTATCACTACTTCTGTAGTTATACCACCTCTTAAACCCAAGGAAGGGTTGCTACGAGCCAGATCCAACTCGATGGCATAAGGTTTTAGTTAGTATCTTCTCAGCTTGGGTCTAGGGTAAACGTTGACCTTCAGGTCTCATTTAGATGATTGTTTGGAGGAGCATAGTACTTACAGGTGATATTATTTTATGAGCCACTCTGTCTTTCGGGTTATAGGTGACTACTGGGGGTATTTGAGTTCCAAGTTTAAAGGGTATAACACGGCTATTGTCTCCGGGTTTCCTCTAGTCTCTATCAGTCCAGTAAGTCTGGGCAGTTTAGAAATTTGAGTTTTGTTCTGTATTGTCTTCCATTCTCTCCAAGATCATTTATTGTGTCCCCGGTTGGAATGGTCAGTAGTGGTAGCCAGGCACTATCTAGTTCTTCTGGTCTCAAGGTAGGTGAGGCCATGGTTCATGTAGACTGTTAATCCTGTAGACTAGTTTCTTCTTTGAGTGTTTACTTCTTTCTCTTTTGCGCAAGGTACATAGAGACCAAAAGTTGTATCTTAGATATCTGTTTGCAAGCGCTAAACCCAGATGCTACTCACGCCACTAGGGTGTAGAACATTATCTTTATGAGCCATGCTACGCCAATTGACTGAGTTGCACCCCGACACTATGGTCCTAAGTCCTCAAACCCAGTAACCCAATTCCACAAAGTATTTGATTATGCCTAGGAAATATCCAAAGAGCTCTGATAGCATAGTGCCTGCACTTGACTGCTAACCAAAAGCCTGGCGGTTCAAGCCCACCAGCCACTCCTCGGAAGGAAGGTTGGGCAATCTACTTCCACAGTGATACTGCCTCAGAAACCCAAGGAGGGGTTTCTGTGAGTCGGGTCCGACTCAATGGCACATAACAACACAACAATAGGAAGTATCCATAAATGTGTCACTTCTGTGCTTTCTTTTATATATGAATATAGATGTAGCACATACAAACATGTATAAACATTTGCCTACAGAAACACCTATACATGTGTTCCTATATATCATATGTGCTTACCTATACATATATAAAGGAGCTCTGGTGATGCAGTGGTTAAGGCATTTGACTGCTAACCAAAAGGTCAGTGTTTCAAATCTACCACCTGTTCTGCAGAAAAAAGATGGGGCAGTCTGCTTCCACAAAGATTTACAGCTTTGGAAACCCAATAGGGGGGTCACTATGAGTCAGGATCAACTTGATAACAGTAAGTTTGGGTTTTGGTTTAGACATATATAAGCTTTCACATCTACCTATGCAACTACACATTTTTTGGTTGCTATTACTGTTGTTAGGAGCTCTGGTAGCATAGTGCCTAAGGCACCTGACTGCTAACCAGAAGGCTGGTGGTTCACACCCCCCAGCCACTCCTTGGAAGGAAGGTTAGGCAATCTACTTCCGTAGTGATACTGCCTTGGAAACCCAAAGAGGGGTCGCTATGAGTTGGAACTGACTCGAGGACAGATAACAACATTACTGCTATTGCAAAATTATATATCCTGTTGCTTTTACCAAAATCATCCCTTATTCTTGTGTATTTCTTAGTGTCAAGCTGCGCTGACTTTATCCTTATTTGGCATTGCCTTACCCATCACCAAAACTAACAAGAGTCTACAATATCAAAGGTGATTCCCCCTCTCTCTCCTTCCCATCCCTGGTAACCACCAAAGAATGTTGCTTTCTACATATATACCTATTCTTGTCTTTTCATAATAGGGAGCACATGCAGTATTTGTCCTTTGTGACTGACTTATTTCACTCAGCATAATGTCCTCAAGATTCATCTTTTTTGACAACTCATTATTCTTTATGGCTGAGTAGTATTCCATAGTATGTATGCACCACAGTTCATCTATTCATATGTTGATGGACAAGTAAGTTGTTTCCATCTTTCTGCTATGGCAAATAATGCTGCAATGAACATAGGTGTGCATATGTCTGTTCAAGTCAGTAGTTTTAGTTCCTTGGGGTAAATATTTATGAGTGGGATTGCTGAATCATAGGGTATTTCTATTTCTAAGTTTTTGAGGAAGTGCCCTACCATTTTCCATAGTGGTTGAATCAATTTACAATCTCACCAGCAGTGAAGCAGGCTTCCAATTTCCCTACAACCTTGCCAGCATGTGTTGTTTTCTGTTTCTTTGATCAGTGCCACTTTTGCAGAAGTGAGATGGTATCTCATTGCAGTTTTGATTTGCATCACTCTGATGGCTAATGATTGTGAGCATCTTTTCATGTTTGTTGACCACTTAAATGTCCTCTTTTGTTCATATCCTTTGCCCATTTATTGTTATTATTATTATTGGGTTGTTAGTTTTTTTGAGGGAGCTCTGGTAGCATAGTGGTTAAAGCACTTGACTGCTAACCTGAAGGCCGGCGGTTCAAACCCACCAGCCACTCCTCGGAAGGAAGATGGGGCAATCTACTTCCATAGTGATACTGCCTCGGAAACCCAAGGAGGGGTCACTATGAGTCGGGTCCGACTTGACGGCACATAACAACAACAACAGTCTTTTTGATGTTGAGTTGCTGAGGTTTTCTATGTAGAGATTAGACCCTTATCAGATATATCATTCCCTAAGATGTTCCCTCAATCCATAGGTTCTCTTTTTAATCTTTTGATAAAGTGTTTTGATGAGAATAAGTGTTTAATTTTTAGGAGTTCCCAGTTACCTAACTTGTCTTCTGATGTAGGTAACCAAAACAGTCACCAAGAGTCAGAGTCAACTCGATAGCAACTGACAACAACAAGAGAAATATAGGCTCCTTTGGGGATGCTGGGCTCTTCTAGGGCCTTCAGCCAGATGAATATGTAATATATCTTGAGCAGTCTTTGTGTGCAAAACACTTCTCTGGGCATCCACAAGTCTGAGAATGGATGCACTGTGGAGACTTCCTAGGCTCAGTCAAAAGGAGAAAGAAACAGAAAGCACATTGTTTCAAGAATCTTCTTTACACCCTACTACCAGAAGAGCATGAGAAGAGTACTTCGATTTCATTCATGAACTGACGAAGTATTTGTCGAGCACCTATCCTATGCGTGTTGTTGTTGTTGTGTGCCGTCAAGTCAGACCCGACTCATAGCGACCCCTCCTTGGGTTTCCGAGGCAGTATCACTATGGAAGTAGATTGACCCATCTTCCTTCCGAGAAGTGGCTGGTGGGTTTGAACCGCCAGCCTTCTGGTTAGCAGTCAAGTGCCTTAGGCACTATGCTAGGCCTTGAAAAAACACAGTCCCTTATTTCAAAGAGCTAACAACACAATGGAAAGGCTATATCCTTTTTTTTTTTTTTTTTAAATGCAAATCATAGGACAGAGGTAAGCCCCATGATGAGCATTGTTAGTTCTTGTTGGGTGCCAAGGAGTTGTTTTGACTCCTAGCGACCAGATGTACAACAGAACAAAAAACTGCCCCGTCCTGCACCGTCCTCACAATCCTTGCTCTGCTTGAGCCCACTGCGTCAGTCCATCTCATTGAGGGTCTTCCTCTTTTGCACTGACCCTCTACTTTACCAAGCATGATATCTTTCTATAGGAACTGGCCCCTCTTGACAACATGACTAAAGTACCAGAGGTGAAGTCTCGTCATCCTTGCTTCTCACGAGCATTCGGGCTGTGCTTCAGACAGAATCGTTCATTCTTACTGGCAGGCCATGGTATCTTCAATATCCTTTGCCAAACACCGTAATTCAAATGCATCAATTCTTCTGTGGTCTTCCTTATTGTTCAGCTTTTGCATGCATATGAGGCGATTAAAAATACTAAGGTCAGGTGCACCTTAGTCTTCAAAGTAACATCTTTGCTCTTTAACACTTTAAAAAGGTCTTTTGCAGCAGATTTGCCCAATGTACTACATTGTCTGATGTCTTGACGAGGCTTCCATGAGCATTGATTATGGATCCAAGTAAAATGAAACCCTTGACAACTTCAATCTTTTCTCCGTTTATCATGATGTTGCTTATTGGTCCAGTTGTGAGGATTTTAATTTTTTTACGTTGAGGTGTAATCTATACTGAAGGCTGTACTCTTTGATCTTCATCAGTAAGTGCTTCAAGCCTTCTTCACTTTAAGCAAAGTTATGTCATTTGCATATCACAAGTTGTCAGAGTCTCCCTCCAACCCTGATGTTGCATTCTTCTTCATATAGTCCACCTTCTCAGCTTATTTGCTCAGCATACAGACTGAGTAAGTACAGTGAAAGGATACAACCCTGATGCACGTCCTTCCTGACTTTAAACCACACAATACCCCCTTGTTTTATTTGAATGACTGCCTCTTGGTCTACATACAGGTTCATCATGAGCACAAATAAGCGTTCTGGAATTCCCATTCTTTGCAAAGTTATCTGTAATTTGTTATGATCCACACAGTCAAATGCCTTTGCACAATCAATAAAACACAAGTAAACATCTTTCTGGCATTCTTTGCTTTCAGCCAAGATTCATCTGATATCAACAGTGATATCCCTCATTCCACGTCTTTTCTTGTTGGGTGCCAAGGAGTTGAATTTCTGAGTTTCCTGTCAATGTACCGCTCCAACCATTATTTTAATTTTGCAGTAATGCAAAAATTTTAATGCAGTAAAATTTTACTTGCATATGATATTAATGATTAATGTAGATAATTTCCACTTTCTGTTGGATCACCTTTCTTTGGGATGGGTACAAATATGGATCTCTTCCAGCTGTCTTCCAAATTCTCGGCATTGATGAGTGAGTAGTACATCCATTTGTTGAACTATCTCAGCTGGTATTCTGTCAATTCCTGGAGCCTTGTTGTTTGTCAATATCTTCAGTGCAGGACTGATCAGCTCTCTGGAAATCATCAGAAAGTTTCAGGCTGCTAAAAGCAGAGCAACTTGTAAAAGTCTTACCTTGCTTGACTGCAGAACCTCTACTCATAAATACTGAGAAACCAGGAAGCTGAGAAGAGAAGGAGAAAACTGGAGATGGGCAATGTCACTCAGACACGAAAGAGAGAAAGCTGGTTCCAGAAAGTGCAAGATTGGTATGTCTGATGCTGATCTGTAGTCAGGTAGGTTTTGAGCCCTTACAAAAATGACAGGTTGAGGAAGTGGGGAGAGCGTCACTCCTCTCGACTCAATTCCAACCCTCATCGGTGAAAAACAAACGATGAACTTGTCATGATCAAAGCCTCCATCTTGAAGACTTCCTTTCCTCCACTTCCTGAGTGATGTCTTGGTTCCCTAGATTTTCACCTTTAGATTCCTTTCCACTACACCGTCAAGGTTCCTGGGTGATGCAAACGATTTGCGCTTGACTGCTAACCTTAAAGGAGCTCAGGTGGCACAGTGCCTAAGGCATTTGACTTCTAACCAGAAGCCTGGCAGTTCAAACCCACCGGCCACTCCTCGGAAGGAAGGTTGGACAATCTACTTCCATAGAGATACAGCCTCAGAAACCCAAGGAGGGGTCACTATGAGTTGGATCCGACTCAAGGGCAGTGAGTTGGTTTTTTGGTTGTTGTTGTTTACTAACCTAAAGGTTGGCAGGTCAAACCCACACAACAGTACCCCAGAAGAAAGGCCTGGCAATGTGCTCTGCAAAAGATTACAACCAAGAACACTCTGTGGGGCAGTTTACTCTGCAACACACAGGATCACCATGAATTGGAGTCAACTCAGCACCAATGGGTTTGGTTGCACTGCATCCCTAGCACTGGAAGCTCAGCCCACAGCTCCACTTTTTGTACACTCCCTTGCTTCAATGTTGGCCTCTCCCTCTCCTTACAGCCCTCAGTGACCCTGAGTCAACATTCCCATCCAGCCCCAGAACTCACCTCTCTTGCAGTTCTCAGAAGGCAGGACTTCCCTCCTACACAGAGGCAGGACCCATCCACCAATAAAGAAGAAAAAGAAGGGTTGCTTTTAAAGAAATTGTACAGGGAGCTCAAAGGTAAGCTCAGATTTTGAGAGGACATGAATAAATAAAACTAAAGGACAAATTATAAGAGTGGACAGCTTCAGAAATATTTGCCAATGAGATGAATTCACATAAAACACTCAGCACTGTGCCTAGAGCGTAGTGAGTATTCAGTAAATGTCAGGTAGCATTAATATTACTATTATTGAATCCCAGAATGACAAGGGCTTCTAATAAAATGCAAAGGTAATAAAAACAGCCTATAAAACCTTTTTTGTTTGGCTTGGTTTTGAGCAGAATAACAGGGAAGAGATAGGCCCACTCACTGTTCAAAGTAGATGACGTGATGTTAATAAAAGTCTGGGGGCCAAGGAGTAAAACTGCTTTTCTCCTCATTTTCTTCCATGTCCTTTACTAAAGAGAATAACCTTCAACCCGGAGAGGGTAACAAACATGATTATGGAGTAAGTGGGGCATAAGATAGATGACGCAACCCTCACGGAGCGCCCTTCTGCTCCACATGAGCTCAGCTCTCCTGACTCCAACTAAACGGACCTGAGAACGTCGCAGTGTGACTGCAGAACCTCTGCTGGTAAACAGGGAGACACCAGAAAGCCGAGATGGTGGCGGGGGAAATGGAGATAGGCAAATGCTGCCCAGATTTGAGAGAAAGAAGATTCCAGAAACCACAGACTGCTATGTCTGGTGTTAATCTGTTGTTGTTGTTGGTATGTGCCATCGAGTCAGACCCAACTCATAGTGACCCCTCCTTGGGTTTCTGAAGCAGTATCACTAGGGAAGTAGATTGCCTAGTCTTCCTTACAAGGAGTGGCTGGTAGGTTTGAACCGTCAGCCTTCTGGTTAGCAGTCAAGTACCTTTGGCACTACGCTGCCAGAACTCTGTAGGCAAGTAGATTTTGAGCCCTTGCAAAAATGACAGGTATTACTGGTGGCCAATGTGGCTCACTAAGGTTCTTCATCCCATTCACCTCATTTCTTTTGTTGACATGACTGGCACACTGAGGCCAAAGCACCTGACAGAATCTCTCAGGATTCCTGGTGGCAAGATGAACTAAGGGCTAGACTTAAAGTATGATTAGCCACATTGTAGGCGGCTGATAGCCCAGCTAAAGAATCAAACGTGCCTAGCACATAATAGGTCCTTGGTATATACTTGGTCAACGAATGAGTCAGGCTGGAGAGAGGTTTCTGAGAGAGAGCATGCCCCAGGCTCACTTAATATTTTTTTATCATTGATTCAACTGACAACTTGTAAGTCATCGTATCAAACCTGAAGAAAACGAAACTTAGAGGGAGAACTGATACATTCGATGACAAAAACCAAGATTCATAATGAAGCCAGCAGGTTGTGCCAAAGCCTAGAAGAAATGAAGATACAAATGTTAGTCATTCGTTAGGTTCCTAAAGCAGCTGCAGAAATGATGGAGCAGCCTGACTTAACCATACCACACGTAAAAGAGAGCTGCAGGTTTGAAATGATGCCATTGTCAACGTGGGTCCTGGTATGAGGTGAGTTGCCAAAACACAGCTGCAACCAGAGGTGAGCAGGAGGGCGGAGGAAGGAGAGAAGAGTCTCAATGCACAGTGCCCCAGTGATGTTCTTGTCAGCCGTTACTGACTCAGCTCCGACTCACGGCAACCCATGGACAAGAGAACCCAACGCCGCCCGCTCCAACACCGTCTTCACAGTTGGTATGTCTGAGTCCATTGTTGCAGCCATGGTATGTTCTGAATGCCTTCCCACTCAGGGGACTCATCTTCCAATACACAATATTGGACTGTGTTCTGTTGTGATCCACAGGGGGCTGATTTTCAATAGATCACCAAGCCTTTGTTCCTAGTTTCTATCAGTCTGGAAGCTCCCCTAAAAGCCACCCACCATGGGTGATCTCGCTGGTATTTGTGATCCCAGTAGCATAGCTTCTAGCATGGTAGCAACATGCAAGCCACCACAGTATGACAGACTGACAGGATGATGAACTTATTTTAGGGCTCTCCATCGGGCCGACTGGACGGCACATAACAAAACAACATCATCGGCCCATGGGTCACTTGAGATGGAGCAGCAGCACCACCTAGTGGCCACAAGCAGCAGCAAATGATTCACTGGCCAAATGAGCAGCTAGTCTGAGTTGGACGCCTGGGAGGTCACCCAGCCTAACCATCCAGTCATGGCTCGCATTTGGCCCCAGCACCCTCCAGGAGCAGCTTTCCTGTGCACTGCACTGGAGTGAAAGAAGGGCATGAAAATCAAAACAGGAGAAAGTTCTTAGTGGGGTGTGCCTCAGGCACAAAGTGGTGGAAAAGCAGTGTCCCCATCAAATCTAAAGACAGAAAGTAGACCAGTGGTTGCCTAGAACTAGGGAACTAGGGGATGAGGGGTGACTGCTAAAGGGTCTGTACCGGGTTTCTTTTGGGGGCAAAAATATGGAGAAATTGGAACCCTGATACATTGCTGGGGGAAATGGAAAAGGGGGCAAGCCACTTAGGAAGTTTAGCAGTTGCTCAAACTGTTCAACATAGTTACCATATGACCTATCAATCCCATTCCTGGGTATATACCTAAGAGGATTTAAAAAGGCTCTCACATTTGTACATGAATGTTCCTGAGCAGTGTTCGTAATAGCCAAAATGGGACACGTGGATAAACAAGGTGTGGTATGTCCTTACAACAGAGTAATTATTCAGCCACAAAAAGGAATGAGGTACTGACACATGTTATATGCAGGGGCAGATAACTCGATCAGCAAGGTAAGCATGGGCTTACTTACTAATCTGTAGTCGTTTCCCATGTGAAACTGTCCACTAGATTTGTAAGCACAAGTAAGCCCTTGTGTGGTAGTTAAGGTTGTGTCACCTTGGCTGGGCCTGGCTGAGTGGCTGGGCAGCTGGATGTAGTTATTCCCCAGGATGAGACGAGTAATCAACTCCACGTGGAATCTACTGCAGCAGCTGAGTAGCTGCTCTTAGGGATGTGGTCTGCTTCCCGGATATAAGCAGCAGCTCTGAGGATGGTCTCTACAGCCTTTTGGCACACCTGGACCCGGTATATAGCTGAGTCTTCATTCAGCAGCCTGCCATGCTCCGCCTATCTTGGGATTGTGCCTTTTTACTTGTTGACCTTGGGTTTGTCAGCCTCAGCAGTCAGCAGCTGCCTGAGTGAAGAGACGCCTCCAGCTTCAGAGGGCCAGGAGCAAGAGGCAGAGCTGAAGCCAAAGGTCAAAGGGCTTTCATCCAGCCCCTAGAGCTGGCACTTTGAACTTGGACTTCTAGCCTCCTAAACTGTAAGAGAATAAATCCCTGTTGATTAACGCCACCCATTTGTGGTATTTTCTATTAGAGCAGCACAAAGTAACTGATACACTTTGCCTTCCTTGCTTACTGGCTACTCTGTCCCTGTCAGGGACTAAATCTGAAAAGAGGTCTTGATTCTGTAGGAACATGCTGTGGGTTTGGGAGAGACCAATCATACCCAGCAGCAGTATCTCTGATCTTTTTGGTGAGAAAATGTGAAATTGTTCACTACAGATTAGTAAGCACAAGTAAGCCTGTGCTTACCTTGCTTATTGGGTGAACTGACACTGGTTACATGGATGGATTTTGAAATTATTCTAAGTGAAAAAGACAGACACAACGGCCACATAGTGTATGACTGGTTCCATTTATATGAAAATGCTCAAAGAGGCAAACGCAGAGAAAATCGATTTGTGGTTGCCAGGGACTGCAGGAGAAGGGAGTGGGGAGTGGCTGCTAGTGGCTCAAGGTTTCTTTCTGGGGTGATGGCTGCACAACTCTGTGAAAATGCCCAAAACCAAGGAATTAAAAAGGGAAAGAAAAGGGATGAGCGTGGGACCCAACAATATGCTTTTTAAAGCAGCCTCCCAGCTGGGCTCATGCAAACTGACACATCAGCACTTACTATGGTCGTTCATCAGGATTAGAAGGTAAATTTAAAAAAACCTCTAAACTCACTGCCGTCAAGTCGATTCTGACTCATAGCGACCCCTCCTTGGGTTTCTGAAATAGATCAGGAGGTTAAACACAGCCCCCACTCTGTCTCTACATAGTGCTGACCAGTTTGTGGCTAGAACCACAACATCCCCAGGGAAACAGCACAGCAACACATTCAGAGGAATGAGACATTCAATCCTCACAACCCTGAGGTGGGTGTTATGAAGCCCTTTCAACAATTAAGTAAACTGAGGCACAGAGATCTGGAAGCTAAGTAAGTGGCCTGAGGTTGGCAGCTAGTGAGGGATGTGGCCAGGTGTGAACACGGCTTTCTGGGGCCCAAGTCTTTGTTCAAAACCACTGTACTCCAGGCATGTGAGTTAAACATTTACCTCAAGTAGACACACGCCCTGGAGAGAACAATCATGGGAGAAGGAAGGGCTGCTTATGCACAGGGAGATAGCTCAGGGTGCAGAAGAGTATGAAGGGATGGACACTGGGAAGAGGTAACTATGGGGAGGAAGTGGAAGGGGAGCTGTTGCATTGTAAATTTTGGTCAATGACATGAGACAAAGTATATGTGAACTGCTGTATGAAAAGTGAATTTACTCTGTAAATCTTCACCCAAATCAAAATAAAAAAAAAAAAAAAACCACTGTACTCAATGCCCTCCACTTACCCAACTCACGAGATCCAAAGTTGTAGTGAGAGAAACACTGAAGTGAAAGTACTATGAAGTAGCAACTAAGGAGACTGATAAAGGTATCGCGCTGGGACAGCATCTCTATGGTTGTCCTCTGAACCTGTTCCCTGGGAACTGTCAATAGAGTCGGCTAAGATGGAGGGGAAAGGAAGCAGTTCGAGACATTCAGAAGCACACGGCTGTCCTCTCCTTCCTAAGCAAGCTCTTTATTGTCCAACCAATCAACAAGCGTTTAATGAGCCCTAGCATCGTACCAGGCACATTGTACTACACAACAGACAAAAGTCTACGACGTCCCTGCCAACTTGAGGCGTACAATCTAAATACTTCTTGGTAATTACTCCATGTTACAAATCACATCTGGACTTAGTTGCCAGGACTGCACCAAACACTCTCTAAAGGAAATATTTTAAAGAAAAACATTACACTCCACTTATCATAGGATGAAATTTTTTCCCTAGTAATGTCATCCATTTTCTTGTTACCAATATGCAAGGTTTACTTTTGTTCCAATTCACCTTCATACGCCCCTCTCCTATGTAGTTTGAATAAAGACTTTTGAAAAAGGACATTTAAAAGGGGAAGACAGTGGGCGTGCTCAGGTACAAATCTGGCCACCAGCTGTCGGGACAAAACAAACTCTAGCTACCGAGTGGCCCCAGCCCCACCAGGCCGTTCTTGTTAGTGTTCTGAGGACAACATAAAACATGACTGCCATGGCCCAGAAGACACCACTGCCATCCCAAAGGGGGAGCCATAGAGACCGGTCTAGACTGGAGAGGCATTTTTCCTAAGAAAATTTAGCACCAACTTGGGGGTAACACCAGGGGTTACTAGGAGTCTCATCCCCAAATCAACCTCCTGATTCTGGCACAAAGCCCCAGAACTCACAGGTGTGTGTTTCTGGGAACAGAAGCTAATGGAAACTCTAAGTTGGACTAAGATCACTACATACGGTGACAATTCCCTCCCAGGAGGGACCCCTCACTTGGAGAGCAACACACTCAGCGCAGAGCAGTGGGAGCAGCAGCCTCAGGGCCCTAAACCCCGTAGGTGAGGCACCAACACAAACAGGACCCGCCCCTTCACTTCCCTCACGTGACCCTCCAACAGACTGCACTCCAACAGAGCGCCATCGTGTCCACGTGGTTGCTGCCCAAACGCTCTCCAGTCCGCGTGGTTGCTGCCCAAACGCTCTCCTCTCCAGAGACAAGAAAGGGAAGCACTGG
>NW_006921605.1:21772924-21774167 GCF_000298275.1 Orycteropus afer afer
CACACCAGGAAAGCCCTCAGAACTCCTCCAGCACTGCGAAATGATCATCAAAGCCACTGAAATGGAAGGGGGTGTTTAAACGTAACACTGGTTTTCTTACAGCATGGATAAGGCACGGTGTGAGAATGCTGCTCCCACGGCCAGCCCCACAGCCACACTCGGCGCCCCACACGCACACACGCACACAGACGAGGCCAGCGGAGGTTGCCACAATGCCCAGGAATGGATCGCTGCCGACCGATCACTTCTGGTTTTTGAGCTGGTTGGAGAGCCAGTCCAGGCCTTCGTAAAGCCCATCTCCACTGGTGGCACAAGTAGCCTGAATGTACCAGTTTCTCTGGCGGAGGGAATGTAAGCCGAGCTTGTCTGTTATCTCCGCTGCATTCATAGCATTGGGCAGGTCCTTCAAAGAGAATATTCGCAAATCAGTTCACGCTGTTGCGTCCACGTAAGGACAGACCACACTCCGCCCTCAAAGCCTGCCCCAACCCCCCATCTCCCCTATCTCCGTTGACAGCAACTCTACCCCCTACCACCCCACCCCCAGGTGCCTGGACCCAAAACCCTGCATTTCTCTGTCTCAAACCCTGCAGTCAAACTGTCAGGAAGTCCTAATGGCTCCACCTTCAGAATGGATGCAGAATCTGACCCCTTCTCACCACCTCCACAGCCACCATCCCGACCTGACCACTGTCACTCCTCATCTGCAAGCACTTCCCGGCTGGTCTCCCTGCTCCAATACTGCCCGAAAGCCTCTTCTCACCCCAGCTGTCTGTCGAGTCAGACCAAGGCATCCTTTAACCGAAACCCTACACCCACTCCCACTCCCTCAGGAAGAGCCAGAGTCCTGCATCACATCCTGACCCGTGACCTCTCTCACCTCCCTCTTTCTCTAGCACTCACCACATTTCACTGTATTCTATCCTATACTTAGTATGTTTGCTATTTACGATCTGTCACCTCCAACTAGACAGTAAGCTTGACGAGAGCGGGAATCTTTCTCTCTTGTTCTCTAGTGTATCCCAACTGCCTAGAACCTGGTACACGTAAACACAGACTGATTGGAATGGATCAGTGTGAAACAACAAGGGGGATCTCGATGTACTGACGTAGAAGGCCATCCAAAAGACGCCAAGGGAAAGAGCTGGCTGCCAGAGGAGCATGCAGTCTGCGCCCCCAAATTTAAGGATGTACACAATCTGGTACATGCTTAAATAAGCACAGAAAGTTTCATTTCTGGAAA
>NW_006921605.1:21784797-21794443 GCF_000298275.1 Orycteropus afer afer
TTACAGCCTTGGAAATCCTATGGGCAGTTCTACTATCCTATAGGGAGGCTTGCTGTAAATCAGAATTGACTCGATGGCAGTAGGTTCAGTTCTTGGTTTTATAAGATAGATTGAAGATCAGAAGGTAAAAGCCACAGGAAGTCAACCTGATAGTCAGAACTGGAGATGCAAACTATGCAATGGGCTGCCTCAGAAGGTGGCACTTCCTGTCACTAGAAATACGGCCTGGTTAAGCCACAACTTGTGGGGATGCTGCAGAAGAGACCCCAGTAGGAAAAGCACAGAGGGCTGAGAGGACCTCAGTA
This sequence comes from Orycteropus afer afer, assembly GCF_000298275.1. Classification (NCBI taxonomy): domain Eukaryota; kingdom Metazoa; phylum Chordata; class Mammalia; order Tubulidentata; family Orycteropodidae; genus Orycteropus; species Orycteropus afer. The sequence goes on from NW_006921605.1 coordinate 21,785,103, forward strand.
AGGTCTCATGACTATGGTTGGGAGGGAAAACCAGTCTGGCCCTCCCCCGTCCTCCATGTCCGAGGCCCCCAGACGGCTGCCTGGCCAGCCGCTCCAGAGCAGTGTGGCCCACGCACAGGGGCTCCGCTGGCTTCTGCGTGCCTGGGGCTGGCATGCCCATTACGTCACATCAGACAGAAAGATGAAAAAACGAAAAACATTCCAATCTCCCCCTAAAGATTTGATGTCCCTTCAGCAGTTCCGGACTTTGGTCACAACTAAACGAGGCAGATCACCCAGAATCATACAAGGAGAGCCTTCGTCTCCAAAGCAAAACTCACAGGTTGCAGCTGACATGTCTCTTTGCCACTCCTAATGAAAGATAAAGGTTTGTAGATTAGGTCCCTTTGATATTGTTTTTATTCAGGTCCTTACCCAAGATCCCCAAAGAACCTACCATCTGACTACACTTGGAATTAAGAGAACTTTTTCTAGTTCAAGAAGATTTGGTGGCACAGTGGTTAAAGCACTGGGGCAGTTCTAATTCTACTCTGTCCTACAGGGTCCCTATGAGTTGGGATCGACTTGATGACAGTTGCTTTGGGTTGTTTTTTTGTTTGTTTGTTTCCTAGTTAAGATGGCTGGGAGAACATTAAGAGTCTGAGACACTACTTTAAGCATAATGATCTGTAAATTTATACAGGAATAGTAGGCTCTCATTAGTCCTCAAGGTGGGGAAGGGACATATATTCATATCAGCTTTATATGCAAGATGAGAGTGCTTGTCTATAGGAGAGGATGACGCAGGACCAGGCGGTGTTTCCTTCTGCTTGCTGAGTTGGAGTCAACTCCAGGGCACCTAAAAACCACCACCTAGGAAAGGAACTACTGGATAGCTGGGGGACAAGAATGAGAAGGGACTTTTCACTGTATACCCTTTTATTCTTTTTGAATTTTGAACCATATGGATATATTGCCCATTCGACAACGATTCAGTTATTATAATAACCGATGGACCATTTTATACATGTATGATACAAAACACTAAGAAATCACATCAATACTTCAAATTTTGATCTGTACAAGTGAAATCCATACACAGATAAATGTCTTACTAGAGAGCTGAAAGCTATTACCAAGTTCTGTCACATTGAACATACTGATGAAGACGACAATTAACATTTAAAAAGACAGCCTGACCTTTGGGAAGTCGGCAGGAAAGAGAGTTCCAAAACTGCTCACGGCTGAGACTTCTGGACCTGTCACAGGCAGCAAATCCATCTGCAAACAGCTCCCATTTGCTAACAACCCAGAGTCTAAATTACCCACCCCAAGGTCCCAAGGGCCGACGGCCAAATCCAAGCAAGGGGAGGGAGGGTCCCCACCCAAAGCAGGAAGCAGCAGGAAAAAGCCAGGGCCGACGGGTGGAATAGGTAGGGGAAGGCCAGGAAGTGGGCAGAGGGGTTTGGAACAGCTAAGGGAGACGAACTTGTCTGTCAGTTTGTCCTACTGTGGTGGCTTGTGTGTTTTTTTGTGAGGCTGGGGGCTGTACCACCAGTTTCAAATGGCGGTAGGGTTGCCCGTGGTGCAAGGGTTTCAGAAGAGCTTCCAGAGTGAGAAAGACTCGGAAAAAGGAAGAGGCCATCCACTTCTCAAGGAACTGGCCAGGGAAAACCTTGTGAGTAGCAGAGAAACACTGTCTGATACATTACCAGACAATTTTATGAATATCCCCGAAACAGTGTCTGATACAATACCAGAAGATGAGCCCCTCAGGTCAGAAAGCACTCAAAATACAAGTGGGAAAGAGCTGCCTCATCAGAGTAGAACCGACCCTAATGATATGGATAAAGTAAAGCTTTTAGTACCTCCATTTGCTGAAGTGGCACAACTCAAACCGAGGAGAAACAGCTGCAAACATCCATTAATAATCAGCACATGGAATGTATGAAGTATGAACCATGGAAAATTGGAAGTTGTAAAAAATGAAATGGAATGCATAAATATTGATATCCTAGGCATCAGTGAGCTGAAATAGACTTGTTTTGGCCATTTTGAATCAGACAACCATATGATCTACTATGCTGGGAATGACAAATTGAAGAGGAATAGTGTGGCATTCATCATCACAAAGAATGTTTCAAGATCTATCCTGAAGTACAATGCTGTCAGTGATAGGATAATATCCACACACCTATAAGAATGCCGGTTAATACTACTGTTATTCAAATCTACGCACCAGCCACCAAAGCCAAAGATAAGGAAACTGAAGATTTTTACCAACTTCTGCAGTCTGGAATTGACCGAACGCGCAATCAAGATGTGCTGGTTATCCCTGGTGACTGGAACGCAAAAGTTGGAAACAAAGAAGAACCACTGGTAGTTGGAAAATTTGGCCTTGGTGATAGAAATAACGCTGGAGATTGCATGATGGAATTTTGCAAGACCAACGACTTATTCATTGCAAATACCTTTTCGCAACAACACAAACAGTGGCTATACACGTGGACTTCGCTAGATGAAGTGCACAGGAATCAGATTGACTACATCTGTGGCAAGAGGCTATGAAAAAGCTCAGAATCTTCACCCAAAACAAGGCCAGGAGCTGACTGTGGAACAGACCAACAACTGCTCATATGCAAGTTCAACTTGAAGTTGAAAACAATTAAAACAAGTCCACGAGAACCAAAATATGACTTTCGATATATCCCTCCTGAATTTAGAAACCATCTAAAAAACAGATTTGATGCCTTGAACACCAATGATTGAAAACCAGAGGGACTGAGGGATGGCATCAAGAACATAATCCATGAAGAAAACAAAAGGTCATTAAAAAGGCAGAAAAGACCAAAATGGGTATCAGAAGACTCTGAAATGAGCTCTTGAATGGAGAGTAACTACAGCAAATGGAAGAAATGACAAGGTAAAAAAGGTGAAGAGAAGATTTCAAAGAGCAGCTCGAGAAGTCAATTACTATAATGAAATGTGCAAAGACTTGGAGTTAGAAAAACAAAAGGGAAGAACACTCAACATTTCTCAAGCTGAAAGAACTGAAGAAAAAAATTCAAGCCTCGAGTTGCAATACTGAAAGATTCTATGGGCAAAATATTGAATGATGCAGGAAGCATCAAAAGAAGATGGAAAGAATACACAGAGTCCCTGTACCAAAAAGAATTAGTCGACGTTCATCCATTTCAGGAGGTGGCATATGATCAAGAACCAATGGTATTGAAGAAAGAAGTCGAAGCTGCACTGAAGGAAGTGGTGAAAAACAAGGTTCCAGGAACTGACGGAATACCTATTGAGATGTTTCAACAAATGGATGCCACGCTGGAGGCATTCACTTGGCTATGCCAGGTAATTTGGAAGACAGCTACCTGGCCAACTGACTTGAAGAGGTCCATATGTGTACCCATCCCAAAGAAAGGTGATCCTACAGAATATGGAAATTATCGAACAATATCATTAATATCGCATGCAAGTAAAATCTTACTGAAGATAATTCAAAAACAGTTGCAGTAGTATATTGACAGAGAGCTTCCAGAAATGCAAGCTGGATTCAGAAGAGTATGTGGAATGAGGGATATCACTGCTGATGTTAGATGGATCTTGGCTGGAAGCAAAGAATACCAGAAAGATGTTTACTTGTGTTTTATTGATTATGCAAAATCATTCAATTGTGTGAATTATAACAAATTGTGGATAACATTGAGAAGAATGGGAATTCCAGAACACTTAATTATATTCATGAGGAGTCTGTACATAGACCACGAGGCTGTCATTTGAACAGAACAAGGGGACACTCATGGTTTAAAATCAAGAAGGAAGTTATACTTATTCAATCTGTATGCCAAGCAAATAATCTGAGAAGCTGGACTATATGAAGAAGAACATGGTATCAGGATTGGAGGAAGAATCATTAATAGCCTGCGATATGCAGATGACACAACTTTGCTTGCTGAAAGGAAAGATGACTTGAAGCACTACTGATGAAGAGTAAAGACTACAGTTTGCAGTATGATTTACATCTCAACATAAGGAAAACAAAAATCGTCACAACTGGACCAATAAGCAGCATCATGATAAATGGAGAAAAGATTGAAGTTGTCTAAGACTTCATATTACTTGGTTCTACAATCAATTCTAATGGAAGCAGCAGTCAGGATATCAGACAACGTATAGCACTGGGCAAATCAGCTGCAAAGGACCGCTTTCAAATGCTGAAGAGCAAAGATGTTTCCTTCAGGACTAAGGTGCACCTGACACAAGCCATGGTATTTTCAATCGCCTCATATGCATGTGAGAGCTAGGCAACGAATAAGGAAGACCATAGAAGAGTAGATGCTTTTGAGTTGTGGTGTTGGCAAAGAATGCTGAAAGTACCGTGGACTGTTAAAAGAACTAACAAATCTGTCCTGGAAGAAATGCAGCCAGAATGCTCCTTGGAAGCAAGAATGGTCAGACTTCACCTCACCTACTTTGCTCATGTTATCAGAAGGGACCATTCGCTGGAGAAGGATGCCATGCTTGGTAAAGTGGAAGGTCAATGAAAGAGGGGAAAGCACTCAACAAGATGGCTCGACATGGTGGCTGCCATGATGGCTCAGGTATAGTGGGGATCATGGACCTGGCACAGGACTGGGCAGTGTTTCGTTCTGCTGTACATAGGGTCACTATGAGTCAGAAATGACTCGAAGGCACCTAACAACAACAAGGTTCTAAGGTATGACCAGTGCCCTGTCACCAAAGCAATAGTTACTGAAATTCAGTAAAACTAGGCTTGCTATGAATAGAAAGTGAAGACAAAAAGGTACTTTAACCTGGTGCCTTAATGTAACAACTCTGAATGGTGAGCATGGAGAATACACCAGAAAGCAAGGTCAAACCTCAAACAGTCTGGGCTCCTTGAGTGCCTCCTGCCTTCCTGCCACAGAACTAAGCATTTTACAAAACTGATCTCAGTTAAGCCCAATGGGCCATACAGCAGGTACTATCTCTATTTTATAGATGAGGAAATTGAGGCAGAAGAGATCACGTAACTCTCCCAAGGTTCCATGGCAGATCTGTGGGTCAAAGCCGTGTTTTCCAGTTTTACTAGCAATGAGAAACTGCGATGGCTTGACCAGCTTGGGAAGCACCAATCAAAGACAGACACTGTGAGTATCAAAAGAATGGTGCCTGCCATGGACTGGAACACAAATATAAAAATCTATGAGTCTGAAAAAAAACCTGAGTCACCATGGAAGTTGCTAGAGTATCAAGTTGTTCCTCTGAAAATTGGTACAAGTATTAAGCATTTTTCCTTTCTTCCCCGTACAAATTGTATTTCATGGAAACCAAATACATGATGAGGGAATTCTTTATTTAGAAGGATTTCAGCTGTGCAATACAGAAGGAATGACAACTTTAGAAAATCACTATTTCATTAATTCCTAATGAAATGAAGGATCTAACCAACAGGCCTCAATGGGTGCTAAAAACCCCTGGGGGACAGTTTGACGGGGAACTTTATTTTAGGGGAATGAGGCTGATACCACCTGAATGCACAAATGAATCTTAGCATCACTAAAAGTGTGACAATCACATTTCTGTGTTAGCATGTGATGCAATAGCTGCCCAGACCACTTACCTCCTTATCTACCTTATTCTTGCCTCCCAATGAGCCAGAATCTAATCAACCCTCTAGAACTAGCTACCCGTTTACAGGAAGTCTACAGACAGATGAACTAGTTAAATGATACCAACAAAGCCATCAGTCAAATCCACAACCTGGGATAAACATCTAACACAAAGAGTTACAGAAAAGGGGGGAGGGGCATGACTAAAGAGACCTACCAACCAAATGCAGCCATGTGAACTTTGTTTAATCCTGATGCAAACACATCAGAGGTGCAAAGGACAACATCTGAGACAACTGGGGAAATCTGAGTGAGGACTGAGTGCTAGATATTATAGGATTATTATCTTTGTAGTGGTGATAATGACATGGAGATCATGTATATGTTTGTTCATTTGTTTAAAAAAGGCCTTGTTGTTAGAAATGAACACTAAAAGATGCATGGATCAAAGGACATCACGCCTGGCAATTCACGTAACACATTCTGGACAAGTGTCTGTTAAGGTGGGTGATGGGGGTACATGGGGGTTATTGTTTCTTCTCTCCTTTTCTATGTTTTAAACTTTATGAAAAAAAACAAATAGATGCACTGTGGTATTTTGAGAGAAAACACTCTAAAATCTATAGGCTGAGGAGAGATCTATAAAGTGCTAAAGGTAACAGCTAACACACTGATATAAAATATAAAGGACAGTCAGTCTACTTTCAGACCAACAAATGATAGTCTTTACCATGAAAGATGTGGAAGGAAAACACCATCAGCAGTAGAATCTTCAAAACTGAAAGACTCCAAACAAATTCCAAAATGAGTCACATACAGGTGCTACATGGCTATGGTTCTACGTGAGAATCAGGGTATTAAAAATATATATATGTGAACAGTTACAGACGTTTTGATAGGCAATATTCAGTAAAGTATCATTTATCCAAAATTTAACCAATGAAAAATCTCAAATATATTGATGCAGAAAGAACACATTAAAAACTCTGCTTTTAAGAAACAAATGTCAAGGGAATAAGGTAATGACCTGGGGTGTCCGTGCCCAGCCACTAACTCGTGGGACAGCTGCACACCAGGGAGAGGTCATGGCCACTCACACAGGAGGCCAGGATTTGGGATTTGGGTTCCAGCCATCTCTGTTCATCTCCACAGATGGGATTTTAGATATTCTCAACAGGTTTCCAAGATTCTACCGAATTCAAATTCTTTGAAAATGAATGGTTCACCTAAAGCACATATAAATCTCAACCAAAAGATGAACTTCATCAAGATAACCTTTTCTTAACCATTCTGAATCAAAAGGAGTTAAAGTCCAGTAGGTCTTCTAGGAAAACAGAGATCACATCTCAAAAGAAACATCCCCAGTAAGTGTAAGAGGCCCAAAAAGCCGGGAGCACTCCAGGCATCCCTCTTTAGACACATTTAACATCAACAGTTTCCAGCTACAGACTTGATCGTTTTTACCTTGGGTGTTCTGGAAATAATGTCGCCATAAAGGTCTGATTTTGTCCTGGCCACCGACATCCCAGACTGTGAAGCTGATATTTTTATATTCTACTGTCTCCACATTGAAACCTAAAGTGGGCAGATGGGGAAAACGTTTGATTAATCTTCACTGGTTGAATAATTCAGAATAATTTCAACTAACATTTGGCTAGTGCTTTTAATTTACAAAGGAGCTAGCTAGTCTAAGATCTGCAACTGAAAAAACAGAATGTTAGTCAGCTGGCTCTGCCATTCGCCACAAGGGCCTCAAACTTTCTGTCCTCTCTCCAGTCTTCAGCTTTCCATGCAAACAAGCCATCTGACAGGACCGACTTCCACTTCCACTGCGCAACGCAGAAACCCACTACACCTACACCCTCACTTCCCTCCCTCCCTCTGGGGACAATGGAAGGGGCAACTATCTAATGCCACCTCTACCAATCGCCTACATCCAAACCACTCACAACATCTGGAACCTTCTCCTGTTGCTATTCTCTCCTCCAACCTGAATCAACCTGTCTTTCTCAGCATGCTTAAGTCTCTTCCACATTTCAAAAAGAATTCTTCTTTGACTCCACATCCTCACCTGCTACCAGGTGGTTATAATGAATCACCTCGTAGAGAGTGATTTGGCCCTTGTCCTTGATAATCCTTGAATTTCTGAGTAACTGAGGTGCCTTTTTTTATCAAGGCCCAAACACGTTATGAGAAGTTGTATGCTAACAAGTAGGGGGCTGGCCAAGCTGGAAGGGCCACCTAGTCAGCTAACCTCAGGAAGGGAGGGAGCATGATTTAATCAATCATGCGTTCCAATGAAGCGCCAATCACAACTATGCAATGAATCTTCAATCATGACTATTCAAGGAAGTCAATCAAAACTCTGGATACAGAAGAGCTTCTTGGTTGGTGAAAGACATCAATGTACACAATGTACAGGGCAGCATGTCCCTTGGGACATGAAAGCTCAGTGTTGGGACCCTCCCAGACCTTGCTGTGCCTCGTCACTTGTATCCTTTTTGATAATAATAAATCTGTAATCCTAAGTACAGAACTCTGAGTTCTGAGTTGATCCAGTAAATTATCAACCCAAAAAAGGAGTAATGGCAGTCAACAGGTGACAGGTAGGGTTGGTATCTTGAAGGGGTCATGAGTTAGTGTTTTGGCTAACATGGTTGAAATTGTGCTCAGTAGGTCAGAAGGCGGAGGTGTCACATGGACTCCCCAAATTTGCGACTGGCAGTCTGAAGATGGTGTCCTTTTAACTTGTGAGCTCTAACCTAGTTCTGTGTGGCTAGGGTCAGAGCAGAGAGTGTCACACAGGTGGCTTGGTACCAGAAGATGATTAAGAAGTGGAAAAGTGGAGATGTGCTTAATCCTCACATTCTGAGAACTGGATTTATGTCTATTTTTATCCTTTCCACACCCCTATAAAGTCAGACTTCTCTAAGCAGTTTGGCTACATTCATCATTCATTTTTCCCCGTGATTCTGTGGACTATCTGGGCTCACTCATGCAGCTGCACTCAGCTGGTAAGTCAACTGGAAACTCAAGTGGGCTTCTCTCTAGGTGGTCTTTCAACCTCAAGGAGCATGTCATATGGCAGTGACAGTGTTCCAAAGGGACAAACTCCAAGGCAAAAGTGCTTATCAAATCTTTGCATCATGTCCCAGTGGCCAAAGCAAGTCACGTGGCCTCGTTCAGCATTACTGTGGGAGCAGTTAGCACAAGGGAGTAGATATTGGGTATATGATTCACTGTGGACCTTAGTTGGGCAACCTGCCCCAAGATCTATATTTAATTAATTCATCAAATATATACTGGACACACACCACATGCCAAGCACTTTTTGCCTGGGGATGGTGGTTAGCAAGACAAATGTGACTCCTGCTCTTATGTACACTGTTGTCAGGAAGAGAAATAATGATCAAATACTCACAAATGTGCTGAGGGTTACTATGGGAACTTACTACAGGAAAACCAGTCCCATGGGACAGGAAGGACTTATTTTTTTATAAACTGAGACCAAAAGAACAAGCAGGCATTAGCTAAAGAGGGAGGAGACCAAGAAAGAAGGAAGGAGAACATTCCACAGAAAGGAAATGACACAGAAAGAGGTCCAAACATACCAACACAAAGTTAGCTGACAAACAGTATGCACATTATTTTACAAACATATTCACCAAAATCTTAATAGAAGTACTCTTTTTAATTTCTTAATGTTTTTCTGTATGTCTGAAATTATAGAAGCATGTATTATTT
>NW_006921605.1:21795128-21801550 GCF_000298275.1 Orycteropus afer afer
TCCATGTTGGAATCATTATACTCTCTTTTTTGTTAAGCAGGTATGGTGAAATCTGCTTACCCTGAATGTGTTCACAGGACTCCCCTGTACACCTACCGATGTGCTAGAGATGCTGGGGGCAGTTAAGAAAGTCTATATAACCTGGTTTCTGTCCTCAAAAACTTACGTTCTGGGGGAGGACAAGATTTTCAAAAGGGAATATTCAACAGGCTAAGAAGCACGTCACAGTCTAACACACTAAGTTCAGTTGTAAACTGGTCCTGCCCCAGGTCATTAACGTACCTATTGTCGGGATGGTAGTCACAATCTCTCCCAGCTTCAGTTTATACAGGATGGTGGTTTTTCCAGCTGCATCCAAACCCACCATAAGAATCCGCATCTCTTTTTTCCCAAACAGACTTTTAAACAGCTTTTCAAAAACGTTCCCCATTGTAACTGGACTGTTACCTAAATGAAAAGCAAGGTAAATCGAGTAATACATACATAAAACACAAGTCTCCATGAGAGGTTGTTTAAGTACAGTAAAAGTTTAAGTACAGTTTGGCCAACAAAGGATACTGAGTCTTGCTTTCAAAGGCAAACTCAACTAAGTTTTTCGATGCTTTCCAGAGAATTCTCTCTTCCACTGTGCATCCAAATGGGACGTGTGGAAGCATACCTCCATGCTCAGTGTCCTACCACGATGGCGGCAGGCTTTAGTCATCTTAAGTGTAGAAGCTATGCTACAATGACTATGCCCACACCTCCTTCTAAACTCTCTTGAAGTGAGAATTTAGGAAGCAGAGAACCAGTTTATTTTACACCATATGAAGCAAAGTCCTTAAGGCAGGTTAAAGAACATCACTTAGAAATTTACAAGTTGCCTTTGGCTAGCAAGGACTTCTAGGAGCTGTGGTAGCCTAGTGTCTAAGGCACTTGACTGCTAACCAGAAGGCTGGCAGTTCAAACCCACCAGCCACTCCCTGGAAGGAAGGTTGGGCAATCTACTTCTGTAGTGATACCGCCTCGGAAACCCAAGGAGGAGTCATGATGAGTCGGGGTCCGACTCAACGGCACATAACAACAACAAGCAAGGAGTTCTGGTGGCATAGTGAATAAAGCATTTGGCTGCTAACCAGAAGGTCAGTGGTCCAAACCCACCAGCCACACAGTAGAAGGAAGATGAGGCAATCTACTTCTGTAAAGATTTACAGCCTTGGAAACCCAATGGGGGTCACTATGAGTCAGAAGCAACTCGACGGCACTGGGTTTGGTTTTTTTATTTAGTTTGGCTAGCAAACAATACCTTTATCCACAAAAAAAAACCTGTAAGGTTTCAGAGGTGAGGAAATACACACCAGGAAACTGTAGTGCTAAGAGGAAAATAAAAAACTAACTACGCAAAGAACTGGGAAGATACCATAGCATTGGGTAGTCCATTGGATTTACCATCACCTTATTTGTAACCAGCTTTTCCAACTTTTTATTCAAGTACATTTTACATATAAAAGTATACTTGGTAACTGTAAAGTTTGATTAATTTTCATGAAGCAAACACACTTGTGTAATCAGATTACAAAGCAGATGACTGCCCCAAAGATCTCCTTGGGCCCCCCACCCAATCACTATGCCTCCCACAGGGTAAACTCTGTATTGACTTTTAACAGTATAAATGTTCAGTATTTTATTCTTCAGTAGAATGTATGGTGGACTATGTACAGGAAGGCAATAGCTTTGCAGAAATTTAGTCTTTGTTTTTTTCCCTCCTAACAGATTACAATATTTGAAGTGTGAGCTTGAAGTGCTAATTAAAAGCAGTACTGTGCCTACACCTCTAACCAGGCTCTTGGAAAACTAAGACACAGATTGCCCCAAAGAAAAAGACATACATTCTTGTTCTGAAGACCACGGTTTGCTTCCTAAATTGCAGACCAAGGAAAACTTTACTTGTGAGCAGGGCAAGGGGAAGATGCAGCAAGAACAGCCAATCTCTCATTCACCCTGATCCTCGCTGACTGCAGAAGGGAAGTCACCAAATTCCAGAGGCCCCACTTCTGAAATCGTTTCCCGCAGCAGCGTAACATCATGGATTACATCCATGTACACATCGTTCCATCCTACCTAAGCACAGCATCTATCCTGTACGTAAGTGAGGGATTGATAATCATTCATAGAGGGTCCATATGGAAGCTATGTAAAAGCTATGTATGGCAGCACTCAATATCTTTGTTGAATGACACAACTAGAGGTTCTTATCTTTGTTTCTGAGAAGACAGATCCCAGAAATAAACGAGGAAAATCGTAAGGAATATGCTGGGCGAGGGAAGGTACTTCCCACTTAGATGTCACTAGAGGCAAATGCTTGCGTCCGATTACACACCTCCGCCAACCACACACATTACATCTCCTCTGTTCTTCTCCCTTCTCTTTCCCTCTTCTTCCTACTCATCTACCAGGGGCGCCGCGGTCTCAGACCCGTCTGCGCCGCTGGAGACCTTCTGGAGGAAGACGCTGCGGACCATGGGACCTCCACGGCACGCGCAGCCTCCCCGCAATCAAGCACCAAATGTCCATCAGGGAGAAACAACGGCTAGACCACAAGGGCACGAATGAGAGAGGGTGGCCAAGGTGAGTGTACACCGCGGATATGCGCGTCGGTGTCCCCGGATGCCGGGACCTTGGGAGAGCGGCGAGGGCTCCCGCGAAACCCGCCAAGCCTCTTTCGGTTCCCCGCAGCCCTAGCCCTATAGAGGGAAAAAAAAGGGCAGCGGAATCCTAGCCCCTTCCGCAGGCACTCGCTGATGGAGCGAAAATCGAGCCAGGTCCTAGGTACTACCGCCCCTTCCCTCCAACCTAAGACTCACCTGACCCTGCTCAGAGCAGATACCTACACCGCTGCCTTTAGGATTTCGGCTCTTCTCAGCAAAATGGCGACGAGTATGGAGGTGGGGACAGCAACCAACCAATCACCCACCGCCCTCTAGAGCTTTTGTGCCAATAAGCTCAAAGTTGCGTGAGTGGCGACACTTTTTGACCAATAGTAAGGAAAATAGGGGCATGGAAGAAAACAGGCCCGCCCCCGCGACCTAGGCGACGGCACGAAGCTCTGGAAATGCCGGGTCCATCTTCCAATGACAGCTGACCGCGTCTTGGCGAGCCACGCCTACGTCTACGTGCTAAGAACGAGCGCAACCAATCAGAAAAGTAAAGGATTTCCGATTTCCTCCGCCAATCAACTTTAATAAATCCCAAGGATTGAACGAAACCCGGGAGCATTTGGACCAATCGGCTGAGGCACGTGGGCGGGGCCAAATTTATAATGATATTTAAGGAAATTTGCCGCAGTTGATCTAAAAGTAGAAACTAGGTTTGAGCAGTGTTCTAAGTAGGAAACGTGTAGACACCGACACCGAAATTAGGCATAAGGAATGTTTCCTAGTTAGTCTGAAGACAGATTCCTGCTCTGCCTGTGAGCAGACTTTGAACAGTTGGGGAATATACTAACCACCTGCACCTTCCTTAAGACATACAAAAAGCACAGTCACCACTTTCTGGGAAATGCTCTCAAAAATGCAGACTAAATGCTAACTTGGTTAGCTACAAAGGTTATACATGCCTGTAAATAGTATACGCCTGATCATCTGGCTAACGATTCTATATAATAACTATATCTATTTTTGTTGTTGTTGTTATGTGCCGTCGAGTCATACCTGACTCATAGCGACCCCTCCTTGGGTTTCCGAGGCAGTATCACTACAGAAGTAGGATTGCCCAACCTTCCTTCCGAGGAGTGGCTGGTGGGTTTGAACCGCCAGCCGTCTGGTTAGCAGGCAAGTGTCTTAGCCACTATGCTACCAGAGCTCCTAATAACTATATCTATTCACCGCACAGGAGCTCTCGTGGCAGGCTGGTTGAAGTATTCCGCTCCGTTGGATAAAGATGAGACAGTCCGCTTCCATAAAGATTGATAGCCTTGAAAACCTAATGGGGTAGTTTTACTCTGTCCTAAAGGGTTGCTAGGAGTAGGAACTGACTGTAGGGCAGTAGTTTTGGTTTTTTGAATTGACTGCATAATGTGTGCTAGGCACTGTATGAAGGACTTAAACTGCATTTGACCATAAGGACCTTTAAGTCCTTATTTTCATCCTCCTTTTATAAAAAGAAAAACTACTGGCTTGTCAGGGATTCAGCAGTCTCTGGGTGGTGCAAACAGTTAAAGCTCGACTGCTAAACAGAAACACTGGAAGTTTGAGGCCACCCAGAGAAGCCTGGAAAGACAGGCCTGGCAATCAACTTCTGAAAAATCACTCACTGAAAGCCCTACGTGTGAGACTAATTTCCTCCAGAACAATTGCCTCCTTTGCCATGAGACCAGAACTGGATGGTGCCCACCTACCATTACTGAACATTTTGGTCAAAGATTCTATAGAAGAATCTTGATTAAAAGGAAGAAAATGCAGAAAAGAATTTCAAATTCTCCTTGACTCTAGTCTTTCTGGAGCCATGGGTACTGCACGAACCCCTGAAACTATCACCCTGAGATCATCTTAAACCTTAGACCAAAACTTTCCCCTAAAGTCTTCTTAAAATCAAACAATAGTTTAGCTTAAATAAAAAATGTCTGCCTTGAGCATTATGCTGTTTTAAGAAATATCTATATGGCAGTATTTGTACAAGGAGATAGCTCAGGGGCCAAGAATGCATAGGAAAAAAGGACAGAGGGAAGAGGTAACTACAAGGAGGAAATGGGAAGAGAGCTGTTACATCGTGGGGAATTGCAGTCAATGTCATGAAACAAAATAGGTATGAACTGCTGTATGGAAAATGAATTTGCTCTGTAAACTTTCACCCAAATCACAATAAAAATTTTTTAAAAAAGAAAGAAATATCTATATGGTATCAAAGTGACAACTGCAACTTGAAAGATTAGACAGGCACCTTGGTGGAAAGTGAGTTTATGTTAATGGTAGAGGAACAACTCAGAAGAGGAGGGTGAGAATGATTACACAACTTGAAGAGTGTAGCCAATGTCCGGGATTGTACAAGAAGAACCCATTGAATTGGTGTATGTTTTGCTGTATATATTCTCAACAACAACGAAAATAAATTGAAGAGAAAATACTCTGACACAGAATCAGAGTTGCCATGAATAGGAATTGACTTGACAGCAAGTGGTTGACAGAGTAAAGGCTAGAGATGTCTGACACCTTTAATTTTTAACCAAGTACTTCCTCTTCTGGTCTTGTTTTTAGGTGCCGTTGAGTCGGCTCTGACTCATGACAACCTTATGTACAACAGAACAACACACTGCTACATAACTACAATCAAACACACAAACCTGCAGACTGACTAGTCCTGTGCCAGCCTCACAATCCCTGGTATGCCTCAGCCCATCATTTTTGATAGTCGTATGATACCCCATGATATGGACATACCTTAATTTAGGTATTCATTCTCATGTAGTTTAACATTTAGATTGCCCTTAAGTTTTTTCTGTTATGAGTAATATTGTAGTGAACATCTTTTTTTATTTGTTTTCCTGCATCCCTCACTATTTCCTTAGGAAAGCATTCTAAATAGAGCATCACTAGGTCATAACATGAAAATGTTTAAGATTCTTGATACAAACTACATTGTCAAATTGTTTTCCAAATTGCTGTTGTTGTTATTAGGTGCTGTCAACTCACTCCAACTCATAGAGACCCCTATGCATAATAGAAAGAAACACTGCCGGGTCCTGAGCCATCCTCAAACTCTGCTAGACTTGAGCCCATCGCTGCAGCCACTGCGTCAGTCCATCTCATTGAGGGTCTTCCTCTTTTTTGCTGACCGTCTACTAAGCATGATATTCTTCTCCAGGGACTGATCCCTTCTGACAACATGACCAAAGTAGGTAAGACGAAGTCTGACCATTCTCACTTCCCAGGAGCATTCTAGATGTACTTCCTCCAAGACAGATTTGTTCGTTCTTCTGATAGTTCATGATACTTTCACTATTCTTCGCCAACACCACAACTCATACGTGTCAGTTTTTCTTCAGGACATCTTTGCTCTTTAACACTTTAAAGAGGTCTTTTGCAGATTTGCCCAGTATAATACATCATCTGATTTCTTGACTGCTGCTTCCCTGGGTGTTGATTGTGGATTCAAGGAAAATGAAATCCCTGACAGCTTCAATCTGTTGTCCCTTTATCATGATGTTGCTTATTGGTCCAGTTGTGAAGATTTTTGTTTTCTTTATGTTGAGGTGTAATTCATACTGAAGGCTGTAGTCTTTGATCTTCATCAGTAAGTGCTTCAAGTCATCTTCACTTTCAGCAAGCAAAGTTGTATCATCTGCATATCGCAGGTTGTTAATGAGTCTTCCTTCAATCCTGACTTCTTCATATAGTCCAGCTTCTCAGATTATTTGCTCAGCATACAGATTGAATAACTATTGAAAG
>NW_006921605.1:21802180-21809333 GCF_000298275.1 Orycteropus afer afer
CTATGCTACCAGAGCTCCCTGCTGCAACATAGCTGAACTTTAAAACATTAAGGGAAGTCAGACACAGAAAGATAAACATTGTGTGATCCCACTCATGGCATAACTAGAAGAAGCAAAAGCACAGAGACAGTGGTTTATTAGTAGTTGGTTTATTAGTAGTTATAAGGGGCTGGGAGCCCAGGAGAATGAGGACTTACAGCTGGAGGGGGATTGGGAATGTTCTGTCTGGGGTGATGGGAAACTTAGAAAATGGATAGTGGTGATGGCTGCACATGTTGTTAGGTGCTGTCATGTAATTAATGCCATTGAACTGTACAGTTGCAAATTATTAAAATGAAAATTTTTTGTTATGTGTATTTTACTATAATAAACTTTTAAAGTGAGTTTTTGGAATTTTTGCTAATTTGATAATCAAAAAAAAAGTACCTCATATTGGTTTTTCTTTTTAACATATTTTATTGAAATATAATTTACACACAGTGAAATACACAAAACTAAACTGACATTGGTCAAAGCTTCCCCTGCCTCCCCCCCAGAGTTCCCTCCTCTCCCCTTCCCTCCCACTCTGGTAACCAACAAAGAAAATTTCCTTCCATATATAAACCTTTCCTTGACTTTGTACAATAATGAACTAACACTACATTTGTCCTTCCGTGATTGCCTTATTTCACTCAGCATAATATCCTCCAAGTTCATCCATGTGCTTTAATTTTCATTTGTTAGATTATTTGTGATGTTAATCTCTCCCAAATGTTTACTATTTTTGTTTCATCTGCTACAAGTTATCTATTCATGTCTTTCTGCAGACTTCCAAAGCAAATATGTAATGTTATTTTGCCAGCAATTAAGAAAGGTTGTTTGTTTGAATGGAGTCATCACAACTTGGGGGGTTAAAAATGAAATAGCAAAGCTAAGTTTTTTTTTTTACCTACCATTATTTGTAACTGCAGAAGGAATACTGGAGGTGTAATGATGGGATTTTGTCCTCCACCCCTCACAACCTGAGAATATGCATTATTTTCCCAACTAATAATAAATGCCTGGTGGTTTAGTGCCTAAAGCATTTGACTGCTAACCAGAAGGCTGGGAGTTCAAACCCACCAGCCACTTCTCGCAAGGAAGGTTGGGCAATCTACTTCTATAGTGATACTGCCTCGGAAACCCAAGGAGGGGTTGCTATGAGTCGGATCCAACTTGACAGCAGTGAGTTTTGGGTGAATAAAACAATCACCTGGCACGCAGCACTAAGATTCTAGGGACAATCGCTACATAACTACAATCATACACACACATACACACATTCTATTTTAAAATGCTCTGCATAGGAAATGTATAGGGAAAGGCTAGATAGTAGTTTTAACTTACTAGTGATTGTATGGGAGCTCTGGTAGCATAGAGCCTAAAGCACTCGACTCCTAACCAGAAGGCTGGCGGTTCAAATCCACCAGCCACTCCTCGGAAGGAAGACGGGGCAATCTACTTCCGTAGTGATACTGCTTCGGAAGCCCAAGGAGGGGTCACTATGAGTCAAGTACAACAACAGTGATTGTATTCGTGAGGTGAGACTGTGATTTTTTTTTTTTTTTTTAATGGGATACTAATTTTACAATAGGTCTCTAGGTGGCGCAAAAGGTTTGTGTTCAACTGCTAACCTGAAGTTTGGTAGTTCAAACCTACCCAGCCTGGCAATCTGATATGGAGTAGTTCTACTCTGTGAACACATGGGGAATTGACTCACCAGCAATTACCAGCAACAGCAAGTTTATAATGGAAAATTCAACTTATTCAAAAAAGAAGAAAATCCTGCCAATTAAGAAGGAGTTTAATTGAAATCACAAGGCAATAGCTATTCAGGGGAAGCTGATCAAACTGAAACAGTCGTGACTCCATGAACATAAACTGCTTCCCATGCTACTGATTTTGTGTTTGTTTTTCTTGAGAGAAAACAGTCCTTGTCTATATAATGTTATTTACACAGCATGGAAAGTACAAAATGTTCTTGGGAGAAGCAGAGACACAATTTACCCTGAAGACGCTCTAATCCAAGAAGCTTCCCTATCTCTGGGTTCGAGTTTAAAAGTCAGTAATGGTGTTACTAGGAGCTCTGGTAGCATAGTGCCTAAGGCACTTGACTGCTAACCAGAAGGCTGGCGGTTCAAACCCACCATCCACTCCTCGGAAGGAAGATGGGGTAATCTACTTCAGTAGAGATACCACCTCGGAAACCCAAGGAGGGGTCGCTATGAGTCGGGTCTGACTCGACAGCACATAACAACAACAACAAATGGTGTTACTAGTATTAATTATAGTAACAGCAATATTGGTAGTTGTTGTTATGTGCCGTCAAGTCGGACCCGACTCATAGCGACCCCTCCGGGTTTCCGAGGTGGTATCTCTACTGAAGTAGATTGCCCCATCTTCCTTCCGAGGAGTGGCTGGTGGGTTTGAACCGCCAGCCTTCTGGTTAGCAGTCAAGTGCCTTAGTAGTAGTAATTAGTATTTACCTTGTAATTTCTAGGTCAGGTACTGAATGTATTAGGTCCATTATGGTAATTATCTAATTCCCACATGAAAACACTGAGGTTTGGAGAGTTTAAATGTCACCTGAAATATCCAGACCACCTTCCCCCAAGTATCACTAAACTTAGTTTCCTATTCTGGTCAAGCTTCTGCTCAAGGGATTTCTTCTCCCTCTCTTGGAAAGCCCTGCTGTACATGTTCTTTGCCCTAAAAGCAGCCCACCCTAGAAGAATCCTTAAGAAACCTTAAAACACATCTTCACTTTGTATAGGAACTGTTGAGTGTAAAACAAATCTGCTTTGTAAATTTTCACCCAAATCACAATTTAAAAAATTATTTAGAAAAAGAACAAGAAGAAAGAAATGAATTAGAAAAAAAAAAAAATCTTCACTTTATTTCTCTCGGGGTGCCCCCCACCCTGTGCCAGAACCATCACAGGTGGCCAATCTCGTCACCCCCAATTAGCTGTGGCTTGTGGGCCTCTAGTGTCTTAAGCTTCTAGGCAACTCTGTTCTCCCAGGAGACTCTGACTTCCTTTTCTCAAGATTCATGAAAGCTCATTGGACCAATGCCTGAATAACCCCTTCTCCAAGAGATGCAGGCAGCTCTCTGGACCACGATGTTACTATGCAGGGTTAGGCAGCCTGGCAAGTGCATCGGGGCTCACACTGCGCCTGGTTTCCATAGCAACATTCATTCCCTTCCACGGAGGATTCTATCATCTCTTCTGCCCACTCAGACTTTCCAGAATGAATTGATTTTCGTGACTATAGCTGTTTGTCCTTGAACCTCCCAAGAGAAAACACATTCATCAAAAGCAGATTGCATTTCATCAGCTGGTCGGCCTTTGTAACATTCCATCACCTTTCTCCACTTTGCTCCATTCTCTAGCCTTATCCATCATTTTGGGAAATAGGTTTCTCTGACAGGAAACAGATGGCAGCTCCACCATCCTAAAACTGGCTGTGATGGGGCTGCAATAGTAAGTATTCAACAAGGCTCCCTGACAGCCAAGGCTTATGCTGCATGTGTGGCTGAGCTGTGGGTGAGGATCCTGCCCACATACACCACAGATGTCACAATTTCTGTAATTTCACCATCGGAGATTTGGCATTACTCTCCCCGGCAATGTTCTTTTAAATTGCATGTACTCCTGGGAGGAGTAACACATTAAGTTACTGATGCTGGAAGAACTTGGGAATGAGGAGATGATGGAGAGGGGAAGGGACTCTGAAGCCCACTTTTGCTTCACAGTGGCACCTTCTGCCAGAAGAGCATGTAGGTCCTTCTCTCTCTCTCTCTCTCTCTCTCTCTCACATACACACATACACACACCACTGCAGGATGCTCTCTGGTATTTAAAACACAGTGGTGAATTGACGGGACAATGCCTTTCCCTGAAATGCCTGCATACAATCCTGCAGGTAGATCTTTGAAACCCACACTTTGAAGAGACTAGAAATTCCTATCTCTGGTCCCAGCAACATTTGTTTAACCCTACAGTTTCCATACACTAGGTAGTTTTTCTTTAGTTAATGTGGACATCACCAAAAAGTCACGATGCTTTGTTAAATAAACTGGATGACCGTGAATTAGTTCATTTTTATATTGTTTAACATTGCCCTCACTCCTCCAAACACAGAAGAAATGTTTTTCCCTAGTTAAATTCTATTATCACAGCCGTTACAACCAAAATGTCCATGTAATGAAGAAACTGTTTAGCTCTTTTCCAAGGAGAGCTTCTTCAGCCATGTTTACCAAACCAAACCCACTGCCATTAAGTTGATTCTGACTCATAGTGGGACATAGATTGAACATAAAATTTTATCTGTGCACTGTCCTCAAGCCTTTGGGTCAGGCCTCCACCTACAGATGTTGGTTGCCTTTGGGGAATAACAAGTGATACTAAGTTTCACTATGTAAAAGCCTGGAATCACCTCGGTTTTACTTTCTGGGTAACACTGGAAATTGAATAAAAAGCCCTGTAAAAACCCCTGCCTCCCTGCTCTTCGTCTTGAGTCCTGCTTTTCACATTTCATCACCTTTGTTCTCCACTTTTCAGGTTCTCAATACCCTTTCCTTTCTGACCTATTTCTCATCCCTCCACATCTGCCCCTCCAACAACAAAAACCCCTCTAGCGCTTAGAAACTGATGTCAGTTGTTTATATGTTAGGATGAATTTACACCATTCTATTAGCTGTCTAACCTATTTTCTCACCGTAAAAGGAAAGCTTATTCAAAAGATTTCAGGGATCAATGAATAGCTGGGGCAGGTATTTTCTGAGGTAGGGAAGGACGGTGACTAACTCAAGGAAATCAAGACAAAAGGTGGCAACTTGGTTTCGCAGAAGGCAGAAACCGGGTAAAAATGTCAATCTAGCTAAGTAGAGGATGGTTTCTTCAGGGTTTCACTATCACAGTTAAATCCGTTCTAGGAATTTTCTTTCTTTTTTTCGCTTGGGATAGCCAAGATTGCAGTTGCTTGAGAGAAAGAGAGTCTGATTGACTAGGCCTGGACTCTGTGCCCATGTCTGCGTCAGGGGATGACAGAATATCTTATCTGACAACCCTTCCAAGGCTGCATGCAGTGGGGGAGCTGTTACCAGAAGGGGGAATGAACCTGGGGTGGCAAAAAATATCTGTTGTCTAATGACTTTCACTGCACGGATTGCTCAGAAGGTGATGCAGAGTCATCTCCACTCACTTCAGTTTCTAAGATGACCTTGAATATCAGACAAAGGCACAGATGGGATGTACAGACAGGTAGACCATCTGGAGCAATGTCTCAGAATCCTTCCCCTCCCGCTGGGCGCTAAGCACATGAAGGACAAGGGCTAAGTCTGCTTGAGATTTCTTTGGTAGACTCTTCCAGTCTGTACACAGACCTATTTCATTCATACTACTCATGGGAAGATGTAAAGGGCCCCTTATCATGGGTAAACAGGTACATTGGCTGACCCACGGGAGGCCTCTCTCATTCACTCACTGCCATCAAGTCAATTCTCACTCATAGGGACCCTATAGGACAGAGTAGAACTGCCCCATAGGGTTTCCAAGGCTCTAAATCTTTACAGGAGCAGACTGCCTCATCTTTCTCCAGTGGAGGGGCTGGTAGGTTTGAACCACTGATCTATGTGGTTAGCAGCTGAATGCTTTAACCACTGTGCCACCAGAACTCTTCGGGGCCCTCTCCAGCAGGCATATTTTTCCAAGATGACAAACGTTTCTTCTTCTTGATAGAGAGATTGGAGACATTTTCACTTGCAATCTAGCTTGCCTAGAAAAAGAAACCAGTGGAATAGATAAATGCATTTGCCTTGTTGTCCAGTCTTTAAAAAAAACGTCAGATCATTGGACTGAGAGCCAATATCATCTTCTGGATCTTGTAATTTGCACAAAATCTCTTTGATTTAATGTGAGCCATTAGATGAATTTAAGGGAGCTCTGGTGGCATAGTGCCTAAGGCATCTGATTGCTAACCAGAAGGTTGGCAGTTCAAACCCACCAGCCACTCCACGGAAGTAAGACTGGGCAATCTACTTCTGTAAAGATTTACCACCTTGGAAACCCAAAAGGGGTCACTATGAGTTGGAACCAACTCGATGGCACTGAGTTTGGTTTTATTGTCTTTTTTTGGTGGTGCAGTGGCTAAGTAATTTGGTTACTAACCAAAAGGTTGGCGGTTTGACTCCACCAACAGCTCCATGTGAGAAAGATGAGGCAGTCTGTTTCAACAAAGATTTACAGCCTTGGAAACTATGGGGAAGTTCTATTCTGTCCTATATGGGTCACTATGAGTCAGAATTGACTTGATGGCAGGGGGTAAATTCATCTAATTATACTTCTTGCTTCACAAATAAGGAAATAGGTTCAGAGAGGTGAAGGGACTGGCAGAGCAAGGACAAGAGTAAGAACCTAAGCCTCTTTGCAAAAAGGGCATGGAGGTGGTATCTTGTGACCTCTAACTTCACAAGAGGAAGACAGTATCACCATCAGCAGCCTGAGACTCTTTCCTGTGAGGTCAGACAGGCTGCTACCCTCCAGCCTTTTACCAATTCTGACACCAACCATCCCTCCCACAGCACTCACTACTTCTCTGCTGGGTTTGATAATTTCCTTGCAATGGCCACACAGAACTTACAGACAATACTCATGAGTATTAGGGAAATCACAGGCTACAATTCAGGTTCAGGAGTGCACTCAGGATACAATTCTTCTATCAGGAAAGTCTCCCCTCTGCTATGCCCTCGGGCACACCTCTCTGGCCCTCGACATCTTGGCCTGGCCTCTGCCTTTCCCTCTCTGTGTAAGCCCTCCTCTCTCCTGCCTCTTGGTTCTGTGACCATCTCTCTGCCAGGTGTCTCTCTCTGCCAAGTGTCTCTCTCCTAGCCAGGCATCTCTGCCAAGGAGGTCCAGGGCAGGGGTCTTGGGTTCAAGGACACACTCTACTTCCAGCTCTTCTCTCTTGATGGCAGTGAGATCCCCTCTCTGCCTCTAGGAGGGTTCATTTTAAGCCTGACAGAGTGACAAAACTAACCAAACCCAACATCAGAGTTCTACACACCTTATTTACATGGTCCCACTTAGTAATCCAGTGGGAGTTACAAAGACTATAGCTAGAATAACCACAGC
>NW_006921605.1:21810223-21822874 GCF_000298275.1 Orycteropus afer afer
AAGTCATGCAGAATTTTAATTCTGAACCATCTTCCTTAGAGAAAGGCCAGTAGCGGCTGCTTGGTAAGCATGTATACATGATCACATTTAAGTGCTTCTGGAAGGATAAACGTAAATGGCTGTGAAAGGATGAACAACAGCTGGCAGAGATACGCAGGGGCTAAGTGATTAAAGCGAGCCCTGGTGGTGCAGTGGCTAAAGCGCTTGGCTGGTAACCATAAAGTTGGCGGTTTGGACCCACTAGCAGCTCCGTTGGGAGAAAGATGACGCAGTCTGCTGGCATGAAGCTTACAGCCTTGGAAACCCTGTGGGGACAGTTCTACCCTGTCCTATAGGGTCCCTACGAGTTGGAATCAACTAGATGGCAGTGGATTTGTTTTGGGGGACTGTTAATTGATTAAAAGCATCAAAGGCCTCGCTGCAAATACTGGAGCACAAGGAGCTCTTGAGAGAGTGACTAGCGGTCATGCATTCCTTAGAAATACAAAGTCACAGCACCTGCCGACCCAGACAGCTTCCATCCAAAATGGCGCCGAGGTTCTGCTCGCCCCGCCCCTCTCCTCCCTCGCATCCGCCCCTCTCCTCCCTCTACTCCGCCGGCTCCTTGCGTCTGCAGGATTGGGGTGCCGGGGACGCGGCCGGGAGCGCGCGCGACCTCAAGACGGCTGCGCGCCTGCGCGAGGGCGGGCGACGGGCGCGCGCGCGCGGCGGGGGCGGGCTCTCCAGAGCACTGAGCTGCAGTCTCGGAGCCGGACGTGTCTGCGAAGATGGCGGGCCGGGTGAGTGCCGGCTGGGAGCTGAGGCTCGAGGCGGGTGGGCTCGCGGGCACTCTCAGATCGAAACTCCCCTTTAAGCGGAGGGGAAATAAGTCTGAGCAGATGGGCCGTTCGAGGGAAGAGAGGCCAGAGAAGAGGTTCAGGGGAAGAAGGGGGAGCGGTCGTAGGGGATTAACTCTTCCTTAGAAACTCCATCCCCTTTGGGAAGCTCGAATGGACAGGACCCCTCTCGCTCCCCACGTCTCCTGCATTTCTCTTAATTCTCCGTTTCTGTCCTTTGGGGCTTATTTCCCTCTTCTCTCGCGGCAGCCGCAGGGTTGTGGCCGTTCCAACCCGGTCCAACAGGCTCTGGGGGTTTCCCTGCACCCCCTGCGAGGGCTCATCGCTGGAGCCGCCGGAATAACTGCGGAGAATCGTCTGCCGCGGCTGGGCGAGGGGTGTGGGGACGGTCATCAGGACCCCATTTCGAGTTCTTCACAAATAAAAAGGCTTGTGAAAAGAGGGGTTGCAAATGACTTTGGGACTTGTCACTGGCGGGTCAGGCAGGCATGGATTTGGCTTGAGGTGGGGGATCGATTTGGGGTGTCGTGTTTTTATGAATGACAGTCGTGTCCAATGCAGCAGAGTAAGCTGTGGTTCCAGGCTTTAAAATTTTACTTCCTCCTTCAGCTTCTGGGATCGCCGCGTAGGATGGGTTTGGCGAGAGCAGATAGGGCTGGTTCTGCGCTCTATTGCAGTGTCCGTTGGGCTAAAAGCTCTCTGAGGAATAGGTTCTGCCAGAGATTATGCTGGCCGTGAACCTAGGGACATTAACTGCGTCATTAGGGACTAAGAATGTGCTTGACTGGTTTATTTATACCGAGTGTTTGAATAAGTTTTGCATAGATTTATGCATATATGCAAATAGGCTACCTAAAGAGAATTGCAGGTCATGAGATTCTAGAGACCTTAAAGGTCATCATTTAGTGTGGGCTCTCTCTCTTCCTTTTCCACATAGGCTCCCCTTTTATCTAACACTTGGCCCTCTGCCTGTGCTTAAATTCTATCTTTTCACCTTCTTAGGAACCACTCTCCTTTTACCTGCTCCCTCTACTACACTCAGGCCTCTCTCATCTTAAACCCTTTTGCAACCCCCACAGCTGTCACCTTTTCTCTTCCCACTTTATAGCAAGATATCTTGATAGAGTTGTCTATATTTATTGTCTCCGGTTTGCTTACCACCCACTCACCCCTTAACCCACTGCAGTCTGATTATTGGCCCTATCATCCTCCTTAAACATGCCCCTAAATTTAATAGACACTTGTCAGTCCTTGTTGTACTTGATGTCTCAGCAACGTTTGACATCGTTGGCCATTGCGTCCTACACGCAAAATGCTCTTCACATGGCTTCTGTGAGACCTTGCTCCTGTTTTCACTCATACGTCTCTTTTGCCGACTCACCCTCCTCTACCCTGTTATTTTGCTGATGTTCCTCAAGGAACATCTTCCTCTTCTCGATCTGTTTTCTGCTCCAACAATCTTCCAAGCCCACAGCTTCAGCTACTATCTATCTCCCAATGATTCCCAATATTTTACCCCCGGAACTATGTAACCTTTAAGTTCCAGATCATTATGGCAAACTGCTTGTTTAAAACCAAAGCCCCTCAAACTCGACTTGTTCAAACCTGACTCCATCATCTTAAACCACCTCTCTAGTAATTCTCCTGTGTTTCCTATTTCAGTGAATGGTTACCACCATCAATCCAATTATATAGATTGAAAACCTGGAGGGTGCATCATCCTTACCTTTTCTCTCACCACATCCCTGCCCCTCTGCCCACCAGTAAAATTCATCACTGAGTTCTGCCTCGCTCCCTCCACACACACAAAAAAGCACAATATCAAGTATCAAGGCCAGAGAATCTGGCTTAGGGCATTGCTGCCTTGAAGTATACCCAAGTCATCCATTGGACTGTCACATGAGTCCTGTCATTTTAACCTCCTAAAAATCTCTCCAATCTGGCCACTTCTCTGTATTGCCCTTTCTACCTCTTGCCCAACCTAACATTTCTGATCGAGAGTATTGCAGGAGGCCCCTAAATGGTCTCCAGCACCATTCTGGGTCTCTTCTAATTCATTCTCCACATTGCAGTCAGATTGATCTCTGTAAAGTCCAAATTTGATTGTTACCTTGCATGTCCTGTTGCTACTTAAATGCCTCCCTCACTAGCATCCCTTTGCTTTTGGGAAGAGAAAAGACTGCTTCTTAATAGGGATTTAAGGACCTTTGTGGTTCTGATCCTGCTTCTCTCCACTCACCCCCTTCCTCCTTGCACCCTGGTCATGTAAGCCTTTCAGTCCTTTAAACCTGCAGTAGTCTATCAGCACATAAAGCTTTGCGTGTGCTGTTTCCTTTCTGTGGACTGCTCTTTCTGCAACCATTTACCTCTTAGTCAGAACACTCAGCTACTTACGGGAAGAAGCCTGTTTGGATCCTACACTATAAGTCAGGATCCTTTGTTATATGGTCTTAAGAGACCTGTCTTCCTTTCTTTTAGAGACTAACCTGTTTGTCATTTTAAATTTAGTAATGTGTGTAATGCTTGGGAGCTCTGGTGGCGAAGTACCTAAGGCACTTGACTGCTAACCAGAAGGCTGGCAGTTCAAACCACCAGCCATTCCTTGGAAGGAAGATTGGGCAATCTACTTCCGTAGTGATACTGCCTCAGAAACCCAAAGAGGGGTTGTTATGAGTCAGATCCGCCTCAGTGGCAGTGAGAGAGAGAGAGGCCTCCACAGCTAGATTTTACCTTCCATGAAGAGGAGTTCTTTATTCACTGTTATCATCTGTACTTTGCACTGTCTGGGACTTAGCACTCAATAAATTTTTGTTGAAAATGCATCTAATCTCTGAGTATACTAGTGATTGGATATGCATGCATCATCGTAAAGCCCACTCTAGTGTCAGCTCTGTTAAAAATAAATTAAAAAATAAATAAACCAACCAAACTTACTGCTGTCGAATTGATTCCGACTCATAGTGACACCTCCTTGGGTTTCCAAGGTGGTATCTCTATGGAAATAGATTGCCCAGTCTTCCTTCCACGGAGTGGCTGGTGGATTTGAACTGCTAGCCTTCTGGTTAGCAGTCAAAATGCCTTAGGCACTGTGCCACCAGAGCTCCTTCAGGAAGGTGTTTTTTTATGTGGCATTCTGTGTGCTTCTACACAGAGCCATTATTTCTTCATTTTGGAACTATACAGAACTAAACACAATCCTTTTTATATATGAAAGCTCTTCATATTTTGAAATACAGGTTATATATCTCCTCAGATTTTCTATTTTGCAAGCTAAACATCCCCAGTTCCTTGCACATCCTGTATTCCAAACCATTCATCATTTAGATTACCTTCCTCTAGAAATGCTCTGTTTTGGCAACATTCCATCTAAAATGTGCCCTAATGATACACAGTGATTAGTGCAACGTGTTCTTGAAATATTATTCCTTTGAGTCGGACACTACCATTATTAACACAGGATAAAATTGTATTAGCTTTTTTTTCCTGTTATCACACTCTTGCTCATACAGAGCTTGCAGTCAATTAAAAATCTCCTGATCTTTTAAAATCAGTTCCCTTATTCCCGTTCTAGATATTGTACATTTTTTTCTTTTTGATCCTAACTGTAAGACCTTATATTATCACTTTTATAATTCATCTTTTTGGGTCAGGGCATGTCTGCTACTTGTTGAATGTCTTCTTGATTCTCTTATGTTATGCAACATTATAGCTCTCTTCCAGTCTTGTTTCATCTGTAGGTTGGACAATCATGACTTCTCTGTCTACATTCAAGTCATTAATAAAAGGTAGAACAAGACCGGATCAGAAGTAGCTCTTGAGCATGCTGTTAGAGACTCTCTAGGCTGATACCCATCAATATATTTTAGGTACTATTCTTAACTACAGATATATCTGACAAAACAACACCTCAAGGTTGGTAAATCAAACTCACTGCCATCTAGTCAATAGCCACTCATAGCAACCTCCTTTAGGTTTCTGAGGCGGTAAATCTTCCCAGAAGTAGATTGCCCAGTCTTCCTTCCACAGAGTGGCTGGTGGGTTTGAACTGCCAGTGTACTGGTTAGCAGTCACAATGCCTTAGGGACTACACTACCAGAGCTCCTTTCAAGGTAGGTAGTATTATCTTTATTTTACTCAGAGGAGAGGCTCAGTAACTTGCTCAGGTTCATATAACCAGTAAGCAGGGACAGACTTTGAACTCAGGTCCGTTTAATACTGTTACTTAGTTCACCAGCTAGTTCACCAACTGTTACTGTTATGTGCCACCAAGTTGGTTCCCACTCAGTTTTCTTTGTTGGTTACCAGTGGTGGGAGGGAACACTGTTAGGTAGAGATAAGTATTGATTTGGGTGAAGAGAAGGGCAATATACCAAATGTGAGTGATCAACACAGTGGCATTGAGGAAGAGGAAGACAGAGAGCTGCATGGGAGGTATAGACTACATACAGTACTGCCTTGTCAGTAAAGCCAAACATTGATCTACGGGTGGATAGATGGGTGGACAGGCTGAACTATTAGGTATGTCTGTGTAGGGGGGAGTGCCCATGACCACGTATAGGGTTGGCAGATAGTGTTTCTACTAGTGTATTTTTATGTTCTGTAAGAATTCTCTATATGGTAGAGCTGACAAGGGGCAAGGTTGTAGTCATCTCTTGGGCACAGTTAGCTACCCAAAGCAAGCGAGCAGTTGGACCTGTAGGTTTGGGACCGTAGTCACAGGGGACATCAAGCCCAACTGGCATAACATACTACACAAAAGTAGTGTTTCACATCCTACTTTGGGGAGCAGCGACTAGGATCTTAAAAGCTTGCAAGCGGCCGTCTAGATGCAACGATGAGTCTCTCCTCATCCAGAGCAAAGAAGAGTGAAGAAAACCAAAGACACATGGAAACAATTAGTTCAAGGGACTGATACACTATGTGATCCTCAGCCTAGACAACTAGAAGAACTAGATGGTACCTGGCTACCACTGTCAACCACTTAGAGAGGGATCTATGTAGGAGATCCTGAATAGAATGGGAGAACAGTGTGGAACTCAAAATCATTAAAAAAAAAAAGACCAGGTTTGCTGGTTGATAGAGCCTGATGGAACCACTGAGACTATGGCTCCTAGCTGCTCTTCAGGTCTGGAATTGAACCAACCCCTGTGGCTTCCAGCCAAGTAGGAGACGGGCATATGAGCTGAACATTTACATTGGGTAGATACACTCCTTGGAGAGATCAATCATGGGAGAATAGAAGGGGCAGTGTATACACATGGAGACAACTTGGGGGGGGGGCAGGAGTGCATGGGGGAAGGACACAGGGAAGAGATAACTATGGGGAATGTTCTGGTTACCTAGTGCCACTCTGACAGGAATATACCATGGATGGGCTGGCCTTAACAGGAGTTTATTCTCTTACAGTTCAGCAGGCTAGAAGTCCGAGTTCAAAGTGCCAGGCTCTAGGGGCTGAGTGAAAGCCCCTTGACCTTGGGCTTGAGCTCTGCTTCTTACTCCCAGCCCACTGAAGCTAGAGGCATCTCTTCACTCAGGCAGCTACTGGATGCTGAGGCTGACAAGCTCAAGGTTGACAAATAAAATGGCACAGTCCTGACGTTATCCAACCACATGGCCGGCCATTAATGCAAGTCCACTGTAAGTTCCAAGGTCGGCAGAGCATGGCAGGCTGCTGAACAACAACATTTACATGCAGAGTCCAAGTGTGCCATAAGCTGGAGACAATTCCCAAAGCTGTTTCTTGTATACGGGAAGCAGCCCACTTACCCAAAGGCAACTACTCAGTTGATTCCACCATGGAGTTGATTACCAGTCTCATCGTGGGGAATACAGCTGCCCAGCCACTCAACCAGGCCCAGCCAAGTTAACACACAAACTTAACCACCACAGGGAGGAAGTGGGAGGGGAGCTGTTGCATTGGGGTAAATTACAGTCAGTGTCGTGAGACAAAGTGTATGTGAGCTGACATTATGGAAAGTGAATTTGCTCTGTAAACTTTCACCTAAATCACAATAAAAAAAAAAAAAAAGTTGGTCCTGACTCATAGCGACCCTATGTACAATAGAATGAAACACTGCCTGGTCCTGTACCAGTTCACAGTCATTACTGTGTTTGAGCACATTGTTGCAGCTACTGTGTCAGCCCATCTCACTGAGGGGCTTCTGGTTTTTCGTTGACCTTTTACTTTACCATGATGTCCTTCCCCAGGGACATGTCCCCTCCTGACAACATGACCAAACGACGTGAGACAAAGTCTCTCCATTCTTACTTCTCTGTACTTCTCCTAAGACAGATTTGTTCATTCTTCTGACAGTCTATTCAGTATTCTTCACCAACACCATAATTCAAAAGCATCAGTTCTTCTGTGTTCCTTATTGATTGTCCAGCTTTCACATGTGTATGAGGTGATTGAAAATACCATGGCTTGGGTCAGATGTGCACCATAGTCCTCAAAGTGACGTTTTTGCTCTTTTCATAGTTTAAAGAGGTCTTTTGCAGCAGATTTACCCAATGCAGTGTGTCATTTGATTTGTTGGTTGCTGCTTCTGTGAGCAATGATTGTGGATCCAAGGAAAATGAAGTCTTGATAACTTCAATCTTTTCTCTGTTTATCATGATGTTGTTTATTTACTCCAGTCATGAGGATTTTTGTTTTATTTTGAGGTGTAATCCATACTGAAGGCTGTAGTCTTTGATCTTTATCAGTAAGTGCTTTAAGTAGTACTCTTTGTTTCAGCAAGCAAAGTTGTGTCATCTGCGTGTCGCAGGTTGTTCATGAGTCTTCTTCCAGTCCTGATGCCGTGTTCTTCTTCATGTAGTTCAGTTTTTTGGATTATTTGCTCAGCATTCAGATTGAGTATGCTGAAAGGATGCAACCCTGACATACACTTTTCCTGATTTTAAACCACACAGGATCCTCTTGTTCTGTTTCAATAACAGCCTCTTGGTCTTAGGTACAGGTTCCACATGAGCACAATTAAGTGTTCTGGAATTCCCATTTGTAATTTGTTACAGTGCTGTCGTTGATAGGATGACATCCATATGTGTATAAGTAAGACTAGTTAATATGACTATTCAAATTTACGCACCAATCACTAAAGCCATAGATAAAGAAATTGAAGATTTCTACCAACTTCTGCAGTCTAAAATTGATTAAACATGCAATCAACATGCATTGGTAATTAATGGTGATTAGAATGTGAAAGCTGGAAACAAAGAAGTATCAATAATTGGAAAATATGGCTTTGTTGATAGGAACGATATCACGCGCTAGGCAAGACCAACAACTTACTCATTGCAAATACCTTTTTTAACAGCATGAACAGTGACTATGTACATGAACCTCACCAGATGAAATACACAGAAATTACATAGACTACATTTGTGGAAAGAGATGATGGAGAAACTCCATATGGTCAGTCAGAATAAGGCCAGGGGCCAACTGGAACAGGCAGACCGTCATTGTTTACCAACTAGTTGTAAGGATGTAATGAAGATGTCTTTGAGTGGTGCAGACTGTTAATGGTGAATGTGCTTGGCTGCTAACTGAAAGACTGGAGGTTCGAGTCCACTTGGAGGTGCCTTTAAAGAAAGGCCTGGTGATTTACTTCTAAAAAATCAGGCATTGGAAACCCTATGGAGCATAGTTGTACCCCTGACACACATTGGGTCGCCATGAGTTGGAATTGACTAGAGGGTAACTGGGTTTTTTGTTTTGTTTTTTTACCTTAGAGGGGCAGTGGTGGTTCAGTGGTAGAGTGCTAGCCTTCCATATGGGTTCAATCCATTGTACATGGGGTTGACATGAGGCAGCCAACTGGATGGCAGCCAACAAAAACAATAGATTTACCTTACCTAGAATATAATGCCTAAGGCATTTGACTGGTAACCAGAAGGCTAGTGGTTCAAACCTACCAGCCACTCCATGGAAAGAAAGTTGGGCAATCTACTTCCGTAGTGATACCACCTCAGAAAACCAAGGGGGGGTTGCTATAAGTCGGGGCCGACTTGATGGCAAACACAACAACAACAACAAGAGTATTTTGAAGGTTGAGGTCAAGGTTTAATTTTCAGTATCTGCCTTCTGCCTTTTGGAAAATCTGAACAACTTTTACCCGTCTTTGGTTGTTGTCTATCATTTCTTCTGATGGCCTAAATTTTCTGGTAACTGCCTACTGATGTTGAGCAAATAGAGTTAGACTTGTTGCAATACCCTTAAAATAGATTCTATATTTCCTTTTTGTGGAAGAAATAGATTTTGAATTAGTATTGCTTTTAGTTAATTTAATTTTGGCATTCTAACACATCTCGTAAATGGTATGTTCACTGTGTAATTGAAGATTTTTCTGTTGTGTCACTGATGTCACCATTGATAGCATTAGTAAACTATACCTTGTCCTTTGCTTTTTCTAGCCTATAAAGAAAGCATCCTGTTTAGTTCATCTGGGAAACTGGATGAAGAATAAAATTTGTGATGTTACTCAGTATAGCATTCAGGTCATCAGAATTTGATTAATCCCTAAAATGCTTTGGAATCCCTAATTGAAGAAGTAAAGAATTTAAAAGAAACAATTTTTGTTCTTATTTTTGTTTATTTAGTGTATGAGAAAAAAATATGGGCTGGAAAATAGGGTACATTTTATAATAAAATGATCAGTTGATTTGAAGTTACCTGGTTGGGTCCCTGTAGCCTTTCAAAAAGGTTCAGTTTTAGGTAATACATTTTTTCTGCTGTTTGTTTTATTTTTGCTGGTAAACTACATCCTAAAGTCATAATCCTTATTACTTACATTGAAATACAGCCTCTTATAAATGAAGTCTACATACAGATGGCAACAACTGCCCCAGGCCTGCACACCCTCTTTCGTAACCCTCTTGCCTTTCATAACCCTCTAGCTGCTCAGGAGTCCTAGGATCAGAAGTAGAGGAAAGACAGAATGTGACATGTAGCAGCAGTCTGTTAGGAGAGCTCACTCTGCGGTGCTGCTTTGGGTCGCTGTTAGGCGGAACCGACTCAATGGCAGTGAGATTGGTTTCTTGGTACCCTACTACCACTACCCCATTGCCAAAAAAGAAAAAGATCTTCACGCTGCCTGAGTTTTTTTCACACTTCATCTTGTTAAATTGCCAGAAATCTCACTGGAGAGTCAGCAGTCCCTTTCTGGAAATATACATACATTAATGCAAATGAATGCAAATGAGAGCGATGGATTGCTTTGCTCCTGAGTCCTAACACCTAACTCAGGAAATCTGTTGAGAAGAAATGGGAGTATGACGTGTTAGATAGGAACCTTGGGGAAAGACGAACTCCCTTAGGAGTTGAAAGTAACCTACTTCACCATTTTGACTAGGGCAGGCTGGTATATACAGTATCAGTCAGCAATTGAAAAAGCTTTGCAGCCTGGCCTAGCAACCTGCCAATAATATTTTATGGGTGATTGGCATCATTTCCAAATAACCTTCAGGTGAAGTTTTGGAACACAAGCTGTAAATTGGCGGTGGTAGCTCATTGCAGTACCACAAATCAAAACAAAGAATATAAAGTGTTTAGTAGTCCTGTTTCACAAACCAGGGTTTTGCTATCCTGAGCATAACATCTTTCTGTAGTCTTGTATGCAGTAATTGTTTTGGTATATCACCTTAATAGAGGTTTAAAAAGATATCTGCAAATGTCATAACCCACTGCCATCGAGGTGACTCTGACTCACAGAGACCCCCATTGGGTTCCCAAGGCTGTAAATCTTTGTGGAAGTAGATGACCTCATCCTCCTCCTTTGGAGCAACTGGTGAGTATCTGTAAATGTAATATATTTAGAAAATAAAATTGAGCACTTTGAAGCACAATTAAGTAGCTGCTTCTTTCTGAAATTCAGAGGAATTTGTGCTTAGGATGGATATGTACTTTTTTCCAAGTATTTAAGGGGTAAAAGTGTAAGAGAAAAGTACATTGTCTCACTCTCAACAATTCCTGAATTGACGGAACAACGGACTCCCGCAAACACCTACACTGGAAATTCACTGGACACTTCCTAGAATGCTGTTTGTAAAGGTCCATACTTTGGGGATGGCATTTTAGATAAAATCTTTTAATAAGATCCTCTTTCATCTTTTAGTAATTAATACCATTGTATGGGCTCTGAGACCTACCTTGTCTTGACTTCAATTTTCAGGAGATTTAATCTCATCAGTTCCAACTTATTATTTTTTTAAATGTAAAAACTGCATATTCCTTGAGTGATTATAACCATCTCCAGAAGCTGTACATTTTAAACCATAAAATGAAATTCAGAGGATTTACTTAGCTTTAAAGAACCATTCGAATGGGGAACATGAGATCTGCAAAGTGACACTGATGAGTCCAGAATGGAGGAGCAGTGGGCAAATATTGAAGGAGTTACAACAAAGAACATAAGTGACATCATTTGGTTGGAGATTACAAACTTACATTAACCTAAAAGACAGGGGCTGAAAGGGGCGTGGTTACAGGACATTTTTCTCTCAGAAACAGTCCACACAATTGAAACCTTTTTTATAAGTGGTTTCCAGGGAAACTCAGATAAGAGTGATGCCAAAGTCTTTTTTTTTTTTTTTTTTTTGTGAGGTATTGTTTCTGCATCTTTATTATGGAAAAAAGATTTATTGAGGTCATCTGGTACAAAAGATATCGGTAGACCTTGAGAAATAGTTTATCAATGTTCTTCCAGCTTGAAGGCAGAGAAAATATCTCCCTAGCTACCCATAGGTGCTAGCCAGATGTAAGCCTAAAGAGCAGGCATTGTTAACTTTGGTTTTAATTCTGACTAGCGGAAATGTGGATTTCATTCAGGCACTTTGCTTTGGTCAAAGATACAGGAAAATTTCTCTCTTACTATTCCCTCCTCTTGATCAGGGATTTTATTGAACGTTCTGTGATTAACTTGAAAATCATATCTTCTGCATGGGCTTGACTCTTTAGTGGCTGCTTGAACCAGCAAGCGTTTAAGACCCCAAATGCCACGTGACAGAAGTGGCCAGGCCCACTAAGTATTTTTATCTTGCCCTAGGGCAGTTCTCATCTCAGAGCAAGCTGGTCTAATGTTGCCCACTGAGAAGTAACTCATCTTCCCCAAGGCTTTTCTGAACATTGGGTGGCTTCAGTGTTTTTTCAATATGCTATGACTTTCGTCTTCAAGGGTGAATTGGGAGGGTGGCTTGTTCTTGGAAACTTGTTGACCATTTCAAATGAAAAACTAAACCCTGGGTTCTTCCAGTGCATAGGGAATGCTAATAGCTTCCACATATGTTAGCCTATGCATGGACATCAGGTTGCTTTTCTGGGTCAAGGCATTAGTGGTGACTTTCATGCAACATTTAATTTTTCCAATTATAATGATAAAGACCATTAAGATGATAATTCTATTAAGTAAAGTAGATGTTATCCAGGGCCTGTTCTATTAGACAGCAGGCTGAATACATCATGAAAAAAGTTCCAATACTGCTGTTGGGGTATGTAACCAGGTAACTTCCTGGTGAATTTTATCTGTGTTTCCCAGAGGTATTTATATAAAGAGATCTGTGTTCACAGGAGAAGAACAATATATCAGAACAAGGAATAACACCCCATAGCTGGAGTCCAGTGACAATTAAAAAAAAAACAAAAAACTTGGAGTAATCAAAAAAACAAATTTCTAGTACCTCAACAGTTAAACTTTTTACCGTTCTAGAAATTTGAGTTTATAAAACAAGTTATTTCAGAAACAAAGAATTCAACAAAGAGCCACTAATTCTAAAGTTTCCATTACAAATTGTAAATTCAAACTAGACAAAAATAACTATA
>NW_006921605.1:21823964-21825218 GCF_000298275.1 Orycteropus afer afer
GTGGAGTAGATTGCTCTTTGTTGGCTCAGCCATAGCAAGGATTGTGGGGCTGGCACAGGACTAGGCAGTGTTTCATTCTGTTGTACATAGCATCACTATGAGTTGGAGCCAATTTGATGGCACCTAACAGCAACATAGCTGAGAATGATGTTTTCTAACAGCTTTTTAGTCACAAGTGTGATTGTGGCTATGTGGCAAGCAAAAGCCTCAACCTAATGTGAATACCTGTGAATCATAACTGAAACAAATTTATAGCCATTGGTGGGTGTTAAGGGAATAAAATCTACTTGCTATTCAAGCATAGGACCAGTTGGCAAGGGATACCTTCCCGATGAGGGCTGATAAGGTTTACCTGGGTTAAACTCTGAACATGGTTTGACTACCTAATCCATAGCTTTCCAGAAATATCCTGAAAAATACTTTTGCATAATCCCTATGGTTTGATCTCTACCTCAATATTCCTTTGCATGAAAGGTGGTCAACAAAGGAATATGTAGATTATGGAGGACAATAAGCAGGTTTAGCATCTGGGCCTTCCCATAGGTATGTTGATTAAATTTACAGCCTTTTCTTTTCCGTTGCTTCTTGAATTCAGGAGCTTCAGTCTGACGGGAAGCTAGGTCGTGCCACACTATTGGATTCTTTCTGTGGTTTTCAATCATTAGATCATGGGATCTGCCTGGTGGGCAACTATGACACAGATGACATCTACCATGGACAGAGGGTCTGTTAGAGCAGTGTTCATAAGAGGGGCCATAAAGACCTATGCTAGAAGCACTCATCATGTTAAAAAATAGTGTCATTTTCAAACAAGGGATGACTGAATTCGTAAATATAGCCAGCTGCAGAAAAAAAAAAATCCCAAAAAATACCTTTCCAAAAAGTTAATGACATGTTCACTCGGTATACCTGTCATGCCAGTCAAGCATGGTTAGAGTAGGGGAACATGCGAATCAGCAGGCAAAATGGGCCTTTTACCAGGGGCTATCCATAAATGTGTAACGAGATCCCAGTGACGTTCAGTGTATGCCCAGTTCTTCCTCAGAGGCCAGTTGTTGATATATGCCCAGAGTTTTGAAAAGATCAGAAAGCTGGAAGAAATTTAAAAGGGATGAATTTGGCTTGTTGTTGTTGTTGTTACGTGCCTTGGAGTAGGACCCAACTCAGCAACCCCTCCTTGGGTTTCTGAGGCGATATCACTGTGGAAGTAGATTGCCCAACATTCCTTCTGAGAAGTGGCTGGTGGGTTTGAAC
>NW_006921605.1:21826068-21827211 GCF_000298275.1 Orycteropus afer afer
GAAGCCAAGTACTTTAACCACTATGTTACCTGGGCTCCTGGGTAACAGCAAATTCTCCCTGATAATGAAGACTAGAAAGATTTGGATTTAATTATGACCCATATGCAAACAGAATTAAATCGGAATTAAGCAGGGGAGTTTCCCACAAATCTTGCCTAGGGGTAAGTAGCTGATCCATTAAATCAAGGCAGTCATGAGGGACAGTATCTACATCATCAGGTGGGGATAAGAAAGTATCTGGGTTTAAAGAATTCACTCTGGGCAGCGTAATGTTAGGTGGTGCCAGAAGAACTTCATGAGATTATTCTCCTAGCTGATAAATCTTGAGTTATTTATTTGACATTCAAGCTTTGAAAATTTTCATAAATCAACCTAGTAAACTTTTAGCCAGACAGATAAAAACTTTGACTATATTAAATAAATTTTCCCTTTTTAATAAATCTTTTAAACTTTGTTTTTTGGATAATTCTTTAAGTAACAGTAAAGAACATACTTACTGCAGACCTAATTTTGTGTGGCATAAAAGCTAGACTATAAATTTAGATTAAAGAATATGAACTCAGTATCAGTAAAAGATCTTGGAAATTATTTCAAGTCTGTATACCATAAAGCATAATTAGAGTTGAAATCAAATTTGTTTAAATATTCTAAGATTTCATTCAGATTTTACTATTTCCCATATTTTCCCCGATTTAACTTTAGTCCTTTAAGATTTTATCAGTTACCTTTGGAAATCTCAAAGTCTTTGGTCAACCAACTAATTTATTGATATGGATGTGATTTTAAGTCTCTGACTAGGGGTGGAAACATTTCTCCAGGCCATTTCAAGTATGTTTCATTATGATTATTATACCATGGCTTCTTGAAATTACTCTTTTAATACAGAGAACTTATTTATAGTTCCTTTATGATGGAAATCCATCTAATTTTTGCTAACTATAATAAGGTGGGGAGCCCTGGTGGTGTAATGCTTCTGTAGTGATACTGCCTTGGAAACCCAAGAAGGGGTTCAACACTTTAAAGAGATCTTGGGAGCTCTGGTAACATAGTGCCTAAGACACTTGACTGCTAACCAGAAGGCTGGCAGTTCAAACCCACCAGCCACTCCTCGGAAGGAAGATGGGGCAATCTACTTCCGTAGTG
>NW_006921605.1:21827721-21829057 GCF_000298275.1 Orycteropus afer afer
ATCAGAGAATAATTAGTTATCTCAATTCATTTATGTGCATTTAAGTTGGCTTAGGTATTTCAAAAGACAAGAAAATAATTTAATTCTTTCCTTTTAATTATATATATGAAACCATTTTCATTTGATTTTACTTGGATCCATAGTCAACACTCTTGGAAGCAGCTGTCAAGAAATCAGATTACGAACTGTTCTATGGAAAATGTATTTTCTCTGTAAACTTTCGCCCAAATCTCAATTTTAAAAAAAGAAGAAAAATAACAATTCAAACTGCAAAAAAAAAAAAAAGAGTGAAATAAATATTTATATTAAAAAAAAAGAAATCAGATGACATGACAACGTACTGCACTGGGCACATTTGCTGCAAAAACCTCTTTAAAGTGTTGGAGAGCAAAGATGTCACTCTGAAGATTAAGATGCACCCAAGCCAATTTTTTTTTTTTTTTCTTGCTTAAGTCATGGTATTTTCAATCACCCCATATGCATGTGAAAGTGGACAATGAGTAAGGAAGACCAAAGAGCAGTTGATGCCTTTGAGTTGTGGTGTTGGTGAAGAGTACTGAAAGTACCATGGACTGCCAGAAGAATGAACAAACCTATCCTGGAAGAAGTGCAGCTGGAATGCTACTTAGAGGTGAGAGTGGCCAGACTTCATCTCACCTACTTTGGTCATGTTGTCAGAAGAGACCAGTCCCTGGAGAAGGATATCATGCTTGGTAAAGTGGAGGGTCAGAGACAAAAGGGAAGACCCTCAACAAGATGGATTGACACAGTGGCTGCAATGATGGGCTTAAGCATAGCGAGGATTGTGAGGATGGTGCAGGACCAGGCAGTGTTTCCTTCTGTTGTACATAGGATTGATATGGGTCAGAATTGACTCGATGGCACCTAACAACAACAACCACCACCACAAAAATAAAGCAGTTTAGCTTTCTTTAGCATAATATTTAATAATTTTATAGATAAATATATAACTTTCTATTTAATATTCTTCTAACCTTCTGTGACCTTCCACATCCATCATATTCTTTTTGTGTGCTTTTCTCTTTCTCATCTTGGAACAACCAGTCTCTTTTGCTTTAGGACAAAATTACTATTTTTTGTCTTAACAACACATTTCATATGCTCACTCTGGCCTAAGTTAGATCTTGGAGATCACTTTTAAGTTGACATACTGCAAAATATAAACATTTTTGGTAGAATGGATTAACTTTTAATGTTGTTGTTGTTGTTATGTGCCATTGAGTCGGACCTGACTCATAGCGACCCCTCCTTGGGTTGCCGAGGCAGTATCACTACGGAAGTAGATTGCCCCATCTTCCTTCTGAGGAGTGGCTGG
>NW_006921605.1:21829302-21830947 GCF_000298275.1 Orycteropus afer afer
TCATTTTTTCAAATGTATCAATTTATATCAAAGAGTCTCAAAGTAGCTATTACAAACCTGGGCATACTAAGCTGACTTAAAAGACTGCCTCATGTGAAAAAAAGCAAAAACTGATAGCTCATAGTCATGACAAAAAAGGAAAGACAAAAAACTTAGACACAAAATGAAACAGAAAGATGAGATGAATTAAAACCAGGCCTATATAGTATCACATAAGATAAGCATTTGGGGCATTCTTTGGACCCTAAATTATTTTACCAGCTAGGGACCTAGTCTCTTATTTTAAAGACACTAGTTTCTCTAATTGGAAAGTTACTTAAAAGTGGCTACTGATTTAACAAACTGTTACTAAAGAACTCAAACAAAAATCCAAATATAAGCAATCAAAAATTGGTGACCATCAAATAATCAAAAATTAAACTGAGGTAGTTTTAATTCAGAGGACCTCAAATTCTAATTTTTGCACAAAAGGGTAAGTCTGCCTAAATAAAAACTGCCCCAAAGTGGCAGCTGTTTCCAGACCTCTTGGGAGAAAGTGCCAGTGGTTCAGGTATAACACAGAATTTGGGTTCTAGTATTCTACCATAAAAGTCATGGGAGTCCCAGCAGGGTCTTGGATGCTCTTTGGAAATGGCATTCTTGATTTCACCAAAGAATACTTGCATGTAAGCCAGAAATGTGGAGCTTAAAGCGTCTCTTGAAAAAGAGAAGAAAAAGACCACCCCTTCTGACTTCTTTTAAAAATCTACTGGTGACAACCAAAGCCAGTCTTTTTCGTGAGACATTTCTTCCTCGCATCTTTATTATGGAAGAAAGATTTCTTAAGTCTACCTGGTAGAAAAGATATTGATAGACCTTAAGAAATGGTTTATCCACATTCTTCTAGCTTGAGGGCAGAGAAAATATCTCCCTAGCTACCCATGGTTGCTAGCCAGATAATAAGCCTAAAAAGCAGGCATTGTTAGCTTTGGTTTTAATTCTGTTGAATGTAACAGAAACATGGATTTAGTTAAGGAATTTACATTTGTCAGAAGTTCAGGAAAATTTCTCTCTTACAAATCTTAAGAGATTTCAAACATGCTGAAAAGTATAGCAGATAATACGTACATCCCTATGCTCACCACTGAGACTTAAGAAATTTTAAAATACTATATTTGTTTCAGATCTTTTTTAAAAAATTAGAAATAAAACATTACAGATCCCATAGAATCCCTTTTGTATCCTTTCTTGACTCCATTGACCCTTCCTTGAAGTATCCACTATCCTAAAGTTGGTGTAGAGTCATTCTGTCCATATCTATGTGTATTTGTGTCCATAAACTGTATGTGTTTTTAAAGATGGATATAATGGTGTCATATTGTATATTTCCTTCTGCAACCTGCATTTTTCATTTAAAATAGTTTTTGAGATTTAGTCATTATGGTAGTTAAGTTTGTGTGTCAGCTTGCCTGGGCCTGGTTGAGTGACTGGGCATCTGGATGTAGTATTCCTCATGATGAGACTGGTAGTCATCTCTATAAGTGGAATCTACTGTGAGCAGCTGAGTAGCTGCCTTAGGGATGTGGTCTGCTTCCTGTATGTAAGGAGAAGCCTTGGGGAGTGGTCTCTAGCTTATGGCATGCTTGAACTCTGCATGTAGCTGAGT
>NW_006921605.1:21831920-21833930 GCF_000298275.1 Orycteropus afer afer
TACATGGACCAGGAGACTGTGGTTTGAACAGAGCAAGGGGACACTGCCTGGTTTAAAATCAAGAAGGGAGTGTGTCAGGGTTGTATCCTTTCACCATACTTATTCAATCTGTATGCTGAGCAAAAAATCCGAGAAGTTGGACTATATGGAGAAGAACGTGGCATCAGGATTGGAGGAGGAATCATTAACAACCTGAGATATGCTGACGACACAAATCTGCTTGCTGAAAGTGAGGATGACTTGAAGCACTTACTGATGAAGATTGAAGAATACAGTCTGCATTATGGATTACATCTCAATATAAAGAAAACAAAATTCCTCACAACTGGACCTATAAGCACCATCATAATGAATGGAGAAAAGATTGAAGTTGTCAAAGACTTCACATTGCTTGGTTCTACAATTGACATCAATGGAAGCAGCAGTCAGGACATCAGATGACGTATAGCACTGGGCAAATCTGCTGCAAATGACCTCCTTCAAGTGCTGAAGAGCAAAGATGTCTCCTTGAAGACTAAGGTGCACCTGAAACAAGCCATGATATTTTCATTTACCTCATAAGCATGTAACAGCTGGACAATGAATAAGGAAGACTGAAGAAGATTTGATGCTTTTGAGTTGTGGTGCTGGTGGAGAATGCTGAAAATGCCATGAACTGCCAAAAGAACTAACAGATCTGCCCTGGAGGAGGTGCAGCCGGAATGCTCCTTGGAAGTGAGAATGGCCAGACTTTGTCTCATCTATTTTGGTCATGTTGTCAGAAGGGACCATTTTCTGGAGAAGGATGTCATGCTTGGTAAGGTGGAGGGTCGAGAAAGAGGGGAAGGCCCTCAACGAGATGGACTGACACAGTGGCTGCAGCGATGGGCTCAAGGTATAGCAGGGATCGCGGAGCTGGCACGGGACCAGGCAGTGTTTCATTCTGCTGTGCATAGGGTCGCTATGAGTTGGAGATGACTCAGTGGTATCTAACAACAACAACAACAACTGTGTAGTAGTCTATTTTGTGAACATATCACAATTTTTTGTTTTCTTATTAGAGTCCAGTTTAGGTAGTTTCTGATTTCTGTTTTCCTGGAGTGCACGCTCTTGTATATGTCTTCTTGCGTGTATCTGTAAGAGTTTCTGTAAGCTATATGTCTAGAGGTGGAATTGCTGGGTAAAAAGTTGTATTCATCTTCACCTACCTTCCAATTTACACTCTTAACAACAGTATCTGAGTGCCTGTTACTGATATCCTCTCCAACAGTTAATGCAGACGTTTTAATTTTTACGAGTCTGATGCAAAACAATCTCACTGTTTAAATTTGCAGTTTTTCTCTCATCACCAGTGAGATTGTGCATTTTTCATTTGGTCATTCAGATTTCCTCTTCTGTGAATTAACAGTATATTCTTTGCCCATTTTTTCTGTTGGGCTATTTGTATCTTTCTTATTGGTTTATAGAGTTTGTCATTTTTTGGGGGGAGTGTGGTGGGTAGAGGAAGGGCATGCTTTGGGTTCTGATCCTTTGTTAGTTACATATAGCTTCTCCCAGACAGTGATGATATTTTTGTTTATAGAGTTTTAGATTTAAATTTCATTATAGTAATAATTAAGGAGCTCTGGTGGCATAGTGTGTAACGCATTTGACTGCTAATCAGAAGGTTGGTGGTTCAAACCCTCCAGCCACTCTGTGGTAGGAAGCTGGGGTAATGTACTTCCTTAAAGATTTACCTCCTCAGAAACCCAATAGGGGTCGCTGTGACTCAGAATTGGCTTATGGAAGTGAGGTTTTTTTTAAAAATATAATTATTATATTTAATTATAAGTAGCAGGCTGGAAGAGCAGGAAAAAGGGGATAAACCCAGGAACCTGAACAGAAGAGCAGTCTGCCCCAGGGTTACAGGTGAGGAGAGACAACTCAGGGACTCCCAAAGTAGCAGGCGGGAAGAGCAGGAGAAAGGGGATTAAAAGCCAGGAAGCCAGAGAGAAGAGCAATCAGCCGAAGGGATTAGGTGAGGAGACAAAC